>NC_051285.1:10419497-10785330 GCF_015220745.1 Sebastes umbrosus
ATCTGAAACAATATCTAGTCTCATATCACGACATCGATATAATATCGATTTATTGCCCAGCCCAAGTTTATGCACTGCACAGTTTAGACCTTGCAGATGGTTCGGTGCCCTGCATGCATCACAGGAACACTGCATGGAAACACCACACACCATGCTGGTGCAACGAGCATCAACATACCAGGAAGTAGCTCCGATAAAACAGAAGAGCACTGTGGCACAGATTCTTGGAATTACCAAAATTGAGTTTTATAAAAACAACACTTTGTTCTTTGAATGAATCAACAAGTGATAAAAAAAAAACACTTGTTGCCTCAGTTGCCTGACCAGGAAACAACAAAAACAAAAGACAACTTCATGAGGTGTGTAAAATAGCAGCTTAATAGTAGGGCTGGGCAATATGACAATATATATCAGAATTATATCAAATGTCTATCATGTATATTTTTCTATATTGTTTCTACCGCAATATAGGCTAGGCCTATATTTGTTTATTTTTTCCTCTATAATTTCACTTTATTTGGCACTCAAGTTCTTATAATGAGAAAACACTTCAAATTTTTCACAGAGTATACAAAAAATAGGCTTTACCATGTGGTTATTATACACACTATTTATTTATTGAATTACCACAAAACATGCTATATCATGATATATATCATTATCGAGATATGAATTGACCTATATCAGGATAGAAGATTTTGTCCATATCGCCCAGCCCTACTTATTAGGGTGCCATATTTCTACAAAGCTTTCACCTCAGTGTTTGCTGTAGCAATCAAGTCTTTACTATACTATAGTCGATTATAAGATATAAAAACAAGCAGTTTGCACTTGTGAACTACGACAAAGAGACTTTTCCACAGTTTAAACTGGGTAACAACACAACAAAACAGGAGCGGTATCAGTGTGACAGCAGGGAGATAACAGAAGCTGACACCCATGTTAATCTTTGACTTGTTTACAAAGCAGCCGGAGCGAAACACCTCAATGGCTCTTTCAGAGAGACAGTACTGACTCACATTATTACCCCCGGCCCACGTTAATCAAAACACATCTTGTGATCTGCCCATTCAGACCGCGGTCACAAAGAAGCTCATAAAACAGCAAATAAATCTCTTTCAATGTTCTACCGATTCAGTTATTAGATCCGAGCTGAGGTGAGGCATGTCCACCAGTCATCCTCCACTGTGCTGCATGACTTTCCCACAGAACTCATCTCCTCCTCTCATTAAAACATGCCGTCTGCAATCCTCACAAAATGCACATGTCATGTTTTCTCAATGAATCACATCCTGTAGGAATGAGACTGTTACATAACTCTGGGATATCTTTACAACAAGCACCGAGTTACAACACAGTTTTGGAAAAACACCAGAAGGCGGAGCGAGGACAACACTGTGGATGAGAAAAAAATGTACAATGGCGACCGAACAACATTGATTTTCAGCGAGCAACCACAAAAAAGGAACTGCTCTAGGTTATGGAATCAAAATATTGACACTCTCCATCTCTTCAGGGTGACTATCACCACCTCAACTAATTCAGTAAGGACTCAACAGCGTTTCTTTCCCCTGTTGCCTCCTTGTAACCTGGCAACTAATCGGCCCCCTCTGACAGTATTTGTGTAAATAAAAAGAGAATTTATTCCTTCATTTCATTCGTCATGGCATTCCTAAAATATGATGTGATGTGGATGAATAGGAGGAATGTGTGTCCTGCTGTGTCTGCCTATTGGAGGCGATAAGCGCCAGATGCCCTCCACCCCAGGGGTGCTAGCACATCCCTCAGAAGAAAAAAAAAAAGACAAACATACAACAACACCTGAGTACTCCGTTTTGGGGCTTATTGAAGCGGTCTTTTGTGCTAGAATCACACTGGAAGATTCGGGGCGTAAATGCTGTGACAGGCACCGACTGCTTTCATTTCCCAAATGCACACTCAAGGTGTCCTGCAGGGAACTGAAGTGCCCTGATGCATCACTCTGTGCTTGAATTGATTCCATCAACAGAGACGAGATATTTACTGTGGTAGCGGGAGACGAAGTGCAAAAAGACTTTTTGTTGTTATTTTTGGAGGAGAAAATAATCTCCACTTTCTCTCACCTGTAAAGTCTTGCTTATGATTCCCATATTTTTTTAAATCAAATGCCTGTTTGTGGAATTTATTTCCTGCTAAAAATTTACTCTAACGATTGCAGTGAGTAACAAACAAGTTGCCTCATAAAAATGGCATTCAAAGTCCAATCCAGTGTGTTTGGCCTTAAAGCCGCAGTGGGTAGGTCACTATATCGGTCACTATATCCTGACAGTACTGCATGAGACAGGTAATCTGAAAAAAAATGTGCCTCTGTGTCCTCCGGTGCTCCTAATGGCATTTGCAAGATTTCACAAACTGGAGGAAAACAACCAATCAGAGCCGAGCTGGAGCCTTGCCGTCTCTGAGCAGCTGTCAGTCACTCGCGAACTCTGATGAAACGGTCAAACTAGGCAGCGCTGATCAAATATGAATCAATATTCTGTTACTGCAATGCCTATTTCTCGCATAAAATGTTTTCAGAAACATCCTGTAGTGTACTGTTTAGCTGTAAAATTGGAAAGTTTGTGACCCTGCAGCCATGTTGAGATCAGTTGAGGAAATACCAAGCACCGCCCACCAGCCGGAGCAACCTTTCTGACCAGTGATTGGCCAAAGTCTCCAGTCACGGGCTAGATTTTCTAAAGCCTGAAAACAGAGCCATGAAGATGTTCAGGAGTCTAGTTATCTCTCAGAGCACTTGAATTACAATATGCTGAAAGATTATTATGGATTTTTTTTGCCCAATGATGCCAAAAAACGTTCGGCCTACTGCAGATTTAAGGATCATACTGCAAAAAGACAAATACAAAGTCGAGCATTACGTGAATGAAAGGACACACCAAATCCGCCACAGACACAATGTAAACAGAGGTGGATAAAGTAATTCCATGAAACTTACTTGGCGAAGCTGACAGAAAAAGATGCCAAGGCTGCGGCGGAGGGGAGCCCATCGTCACCCCTCTGTAACCCGGACGACTCTCCAAACCGGCTCCCCCTGGCCCAGCCCTCCCCCGCCAGAGGCAGGTTTGAGTACATGCCAAAAGGCTCCTGGTCTTGTAGGCCCACTGTGGAGGACGGGTTGGCTCTGTAGTGGAAGCTAGGTCCCGCGCCGATGCCCATAGACGAGGACATGGCGCCTCCTCCGTGGAGAGAGCCGATGCTGCTCTGGAGACACTGCGACTGGCAGAAACCACCGCTGTCCTGCTTCTCCTGTTTGACGACGCCGGGGGTACGGATGTGGATGAAAGAGTCGTCGGGATCCTTCTCCTCCTTGATCATGACGCTGGAGAGCAGCGATGCGGGCGGCTGCTGATGGTGAAGCTGATGTTGCTGGTGCTGTAGAAGGTGATGCTGCTGATGCTGCTGGTGCATGGGGTGGTGCTGCTGATCCGTGCCGTTCACATTGGTACAGTTTACTCCGTTACCCACGTGAGGCTTTGTTTCCTTTAGCAGGCCGCCGCCACCACCGCCGGGACCGCCACCACCCCCGCTGACATGTAGGATGTTATCCAAGTGTGCCACTTCGGAATCCAACTCGAAATCGCTGATTTCTGGCAGAGAATTAGGGAGGTCCAGGTCTTGCCAAATCTCAGTATCCTCGATTATGCGCCCGCTGTTGACATCCAAATCACACGGACCAGCGCCTGTGTGTCCGCTGTATGTTTCCAAGTCTTTATCCAGAGAAAACCCCCCCTCCTGCTTGATGTGCTGGGGGAAAAGGTCAGGCAGAGGGAGGTTGCCCAGGATGGAGGAGACCGAGGTGCTGATGACAGAGGTGGCCGAAATACCCTGTTTCAACAAGTTGCCCTCCATGTTGAATACACCAATATCCTGGTGTTGTTTCTGCATTCTGATGAGTTTACCTTCCTCCATATCTGAGCCCTCGCACAGGGCATGATGCTGAGGGGACTCAAAGAGGCCTCCAAGATCCCCCTGGTCTTTGGTTGCACCCCGTCCGTTCGGGGCCACCGTGGGCTGGGGCAGGTGCGTTGCAGACTGGAGCAGTGAACCAGCTGTGTCACCCGTATCTCTGCCGACTCCGGCTCCCGTCTCCCCAAATGTCAGGCTGTCGTCTCGATTACCGTTGCGCTTCAGTCCACCCTGATCCATTTCTTTATCCTGACGGGACAGTGAGGGGAGTGCACAACACACACAGAGAGTGAGAGAGAGAGAGAAGAGACTAGGTTAGGCTTTAAAAACAGAGTTGATGCAGACACAGTGGACAGATATATTTTTATATACAGTATATATAAACAAATAAATAAATATAAATAAATAAATATATAGAAATAAATACATTAATAAATAATAATTAATTATATATATATATATATAAAATAACAAAGAATAAAGAAACATATATATATATATAGACATAAATATTGATCTTTCACAGTGAAAGGTGTCTTGAAACTTGTGCATTAAAAGTGTATTACGGTGCAGTTTAAAAGGTGCAAGGTTCATGTCTACTACTACGCCTACTGCCTACGCTATTCACTCTATTTATTTATTTATTTATATTTTTCAAGCAGTGAGCAGCAGCCATATCAAACAGGCCATCTCCTCCTCTCACACCCACACTGGAGCAATATGGCAGAGGCACAGATGGCACAAACCAGGCAAAATCAGTACAGGAGAAAAAAAAAAAAAAAAGAAGGACCACGGTTATTACATAACATAACTGACATATAATGTCCATGTTTATTTCTTTGAACTGTGCCCTCCACCACTCAACTCAAGAAGAAGAAGTGCAAGACATGCCCAGGCACAACTTGTGTAACAGGCAGTGCCACTGACAGTCCCAGCACACATACAGCACGAGCATGTGTGCAACAACATGCATCTGTCGACAGAGATTAACCCACTGTGGGGCCTCTGGGCATTTTGCAGCAAGTCACCAATAACTGATCTCCATTTGCAAGATTTACCAATTCTGCCTTCACAAAAATTAGAAATTTCAATAAAATGAAATTATTGCAAGCAAAAGCACGTGGCAGCAACATCTGCATATGAAAGCTGTACATGCATGTGAGGGTTCTGCAGCTCACTAATTTAACTGTTGGATCAACAATAGCTTGCCATATCTGGAGGGGCAGGAAAAAGAACCAATCAGGAAAGCTGTCACTTTTTGCACACACAATTGTTCTGTTTCAAAGTCAATGCATGTGATTAAATATTACAATATTACAAAACAGGCCTATGCATCGCTCAGTCTGGCATTTTTATATGCATTAAATGTCAAATATAAAAGCTGCTACATTGAAATAAACGCATATCCCTTTGCACATCTGCTCTGTGATGTTAAAAGTGAGGTTTGGTGGGTAAAAATGCGCAATTATTTGGAGAATTAGAAATTTGTTTTGGTCCTAGGTTAAACCCCTTTTAATGTAATCAATACTGCATTCAGACTATATGAGACACTTCTCTAATGTAATGCATTTTAAGAGAATGTTAATGAAGCTCCTTGTATTAAAGTTTTTTTGTTTTTTTTTTAAAGTTTGTTGTTTCCTGACTTGGCTTATTGTACTTTATTCCCACATCATCACAGCATTAGTGCAACCTGTTGGCTGCGATGGGAAATTGCACTGATCACACTCACACGCCTACAGCCCATGGAGAGAGGCGGATAAGATACACAACATTTTCTCCTTTTTACACTACAAAAGAAGACGGTTTCCTCCGAGAGAGCGCTTGTTGGTGATATAGTGAGCGGTGCGCGCGGTTGCGGTGCTGTCAGTGCGCCTGCCACGCAGCACCGAGGACGCACGTCGTCGGCCTATACCTCTTGGAGGAAAACAACCAGCCTCTCTCTCTCTCGAGAATAATAATAATCCAGATAATAAAACCCTAGTTGCATTAGAAGCAGACAGTACCTGTAGTGAAAGAAGGATGGGTCATCTCCTGTCGGTCCAAGTTGGTGGAGAAAAAAAAAAACGTGAGAAATAATAAACGCGGAATGTCCAACGCAGCAGTCTCAAGCTGTCGAATAAAAGCCCTTCCTTGCGGCGCTGTTGTTGCGTGGTGGTGAAATGACAGCTGGGTTTGTTGCCGCCTCTCTCTCCGTGCGGCAGGAAAACATCGTCCGCAAAAAATATCAACTATTTTATAACTAAAAGTCAACAAACGTCGCTGACCTAGCTGCTGCTGGAGCTGGAGCTGGAGAGAAGATCCACCGTGTGCGCAGATCTGTCGATAAACTTTTAAAAAACGCACGTCGCACGGTTTGTGGGTGGAAAAAGTGCCTTAGGATTAAATTCCCGCAATGAATCCAGAGATCTGCAGCGCGATATTGTGCTGCTGGTGCGCCATTAAACCCCGTGAGTACATTAAAGTTATATAATACAGCCGTGCTGCCCTGGCGCACTCAACTGCAAACTCAGGCAGGGCAGGGCGGACAGTTAGTGAGACGACGGCAAGCTGGAGGGGACAGGTGGAGCGCTTCCGGTCTGGACTTTCGCAATAAAAAGAGGGGTCGTTGCAACTGTCGGTGAGTTGTTAGACGAGTAGCGTGTGAGCTTTATGGTGAGCAGGTGTCCCACTTTACAAGGGGACTGCACAGCATGTTTTATTCCCTGTCCCACGTGCCACATATTGAGACGATGTCCCACATTTTCATTCGCTCTATATAATAGAATAGATAACTAATAAAAACATAAACAATAGAATATGCAACCAATGAAACATAAACTATAGAATATGTAACTAATGAAACAAACTATAGAATAGGTAACTATAATGAAACATGAGCAATAGAATAGGTAACTAATGAAACATAAACAATAAAATAGTCAACTAATGAAACATAAACAATGGAATAAGTAACTAATGAAACATAAACAATAGAATAAGTAACTAATGAAACAAAAACAATAGAATAAGTAACCAATGAAACAAACTACAGAATAAGTAACTAATGAACCATAAACAATAGAATAGGTTGCTATGATGAAACAAAAACAATAGAATAAGTAACCAATGAAACATAAACAATAGAATAGGTAACTAATGAAACATAAACAATAGAATAGGTAACTATAATGAAAAGATAAACAATAGAATAGGTAACTATAATGAAACATAAACAATAGAATAGGTAACTAATGAAACAAACAATAGAATAGGTAACTAATGAAACATAAACAATAGAATAGGTAACTATAATGAAACATAAACAATAGAATAGGTAATTAATGAAACATGAACAATAGAATAGGTAACTATAATGAAACAAAAACAATAGAATAAGTAACCAATGAAACATAAACAATAGAATAGGTAACTAATGAAACATAAACAATAGAATAGGTAACTATAATGAAAAGATAAACAATAGAATAGGTAACTATAATGAAAAGATAAACAATAAAATAGGTAACTATAATGAAACATAAACAATAGAATAGGTAACTAATGAAACATAAACTATAGAATAGAAAACCAATGAAACATAAACAATAGAATAGGTAACTATAATGAAACATAAACAATAGAATAGGTTGCTAATGAAACATGAACAATAGAACAGGTACCTAATGAAACATAAACAATAGAATAGGTAACTATAATGAAACATAAAAAATAGAATAGGTAACTAATGAAACATAAACAATAGAATAGGTAACTAATGAAACATAAACAATAGAATAGGTAACTATAATGAAACATAAACAATAGAATAGGTAACTAATGAAACATAAACAATAGAATAGGTAACTAATGAAACATAAACAATAGAATAGGTAACTATAATGAAACATAAACAATAGAATAGGTAACTAATGAAACATAAACAATAGAATAGGTAACTATAATGAAAAGATAAACAATAGAACAGGTAAACAAATATCAATTCAAAGCAAGCTTTTTTTTTTGCATTTATTCTAAGGAAGAATAGCCTGCTTCCTGTCTCCTTGTGTCTCTCTGTGGCAGCTTGACGCAGCTGTTATTTTGACACTTGTCGGTGAACGCCCCTTTCCCTCCTGAAACTCTCTCTGCTGAGGAATCTGTCAAAACGTGTCTCCGTAGGCCACCGCTAACCTCCAGGCATGGTAGGTTTGAGGACCCAGCTATAGGTAGTAATTTATATGCTGCGACAGCCTCTGCAACCACCATACCAAGAATAGTTAGAACAAATCCCTTTATAGCTTTGAGTTCCCAGAGTTCAAATCCCCCTTTGAGGGTCCATTGAGGGTCAAATGCGGTTGTGAGGACAGGAGGGCGGTCCATTTCTCCCTAAATGAGAGCATATATATTAGGATTAGAATATCTAATCTAATAGTTATCTCCTCAACTATGAAATTTAATCTTAAAAATAAAAATACTTTTGGTCATTTTGGGTTTTGATCTATACCAAAGAAGTTGACAAAAGTGCTTAGACAAATAATGCTTACTGTAATGTAAACCAGACACGTGGAACCGGTTTGCTTTGACACCTTGTAATTTCACTGTCAGTTCTTTCTAGGCCAAAGACATAAATTGACTAATTACACTGACACTGAGAGGCACACAGAGCAGGGAGCTGTTGAAGGAAAGAGGAAGCACAGCCAGGACAGAGTTAAACTATAGGTCCTGTCGAGGCAAGAATAACCTCCAAACAAAAACCACGGACAAGGACATTAATCATCCCCGGGTCCAGATATTTCTCCACTCACAACCTGGGGAGCTCAAACAGGTTGCAGCATTTTTTCCTATAGAGCAGACAATGAGGGGTCAAAGGGCAGGGTGACAGCCAGAAGCACTCCTGACACTTGAAGATTAAACCTGATTTCTAATCGTTTACATTGTGAGCCATCTACTTAAATAATCTGTAGATAGTTAGGCTAAGGATAATACAATTACAATGACAAAACACAGAAAAGTAGGACATAACGTATGAGAAAGTGGGACCTGCAAATGTTCGGCATTTTTTTTAAATAATTAATTTAGTTGTGAATTAGTTTTCTGTTGATCAACTAACTTTAATCGACTAATTGTTTCAGGGCTATAAAATACAAAGATGCATTACAGTACTTGAAATTAGGGATGCACCGATCCAACTACTTCAGTTCCGTTACCGATAGCGTTACCTGGGCTTATCGGCTGGTACCGAGTACCGATCCGATACCAGTGTTTAATTAATTAATAAGCCGTATGCCTCACTGTGTGGAAGTGACAGGGATCATTCTTTTATGTGTAAGGCGACATCAGGCTTAACTTAATCATTGCTTTCTTAACTTTGTAAAACAAAATGTAACAAATAAATACGTATTTACTGAATTATTTATTATTAAAATAATAAATTGTACACACAAAAATCTTTCAAATTAACAGGAATTAGAATTCAAGTATAAACCTTTACTTTAATGCAGCAACAAATTGGTCAAAACTGAAACAGGAATTAAAATTCCAGTCTATACTGTAATATATAAACATAGAATTGAATTTAATAGATTCGCCCCAATGTCACCGATATACCCGATGCAGCTATTTGAGTCAGTATCGACCCGATGTCCGTTTCGGTATCGGTGCATCCCTAACTTGAAAGATACGAGGCACGAGAGGCTGTGCTAGTTCAGTTATGATCTCTTAGGATAGTCCCAATCCCTTTAATGCATTTAAAGGGCCCGCTTGAGTACAGCACGAACTGACGAGTGACCTTTAAGTGACAATAACACGATTATACAATTCTGTTGGTCACCTTCAACCGAGACAAGATCTTCAGATAGAAATTCATTTTTCCTGATGGCACCTCAGTGGACCACGACAAGGAGTGATTTGAGCTATGTGTTGTGCAGAGTCAGCCTAGGGTAAAGAAGAAGGAGAGAGGAGAGGAAGGGAAGTGGACAGTCCAGGCTGTGCAGAGACAGGCGCCCATGCTGTTCCATCTGCAAGAAAAGAAACGAGGATGGTTCAGACCAACAGGCCAGAAGAAGAAAGAAAAGGAAAAAGGAAAAGGGGCGGGGGGAGAAAGAGGGGGGTGCAGGTGTGGCCCTCCATGCAAGTCATTTGATTAGACGGAGCAGAGTGTGTCCTGTGCATGTGGATGTCTCATTAAGAGCTAGCGTGGCTGGAGAGAGGCAGGAGCTCCCCAGGGCCTGAGAAAACCACACTGTTCTCAAAACATCACAGGGAACACTGTGAGTTTTTAATGCCAGGTGACAATGGGTGATCCTATTTACTGATAAATAATCAACAACACTGGACGTGTGGTGCTTCATGTGCATGTATGTGCAACTGGGAATTCGTGGAGGAGTATGCTACTGTGGTTGTGTAATACACCTTGCTCTGTATGCATAGTAGGTTACACTAGTTTCATTGAATATGCTGCTGAAGAGACAACTTTGTGTGAATATTCATCGTTTAACGTACGCTCACACGGTGACTAATAGAGGCCGAAGTTTGGGTTTCAAATGGTCTTGACCTTTTGGCGGGAAAAAAACACAACCCTGGATTCAACTCAAGAATCACTGGTTCCAAGTAGAAGTACATGTGGTACACAAACACACTGTTGGCTGCCCATTTTGCTTTTATAAGTATCGGACTAAATTACAGGTAAAAGGCATTGTTAAAGGTCAGCTCATTCAAATCACAAACAAATTGTCTCATTAAACCCATGGTGGTGTCATGTGGATGTTGGAACCCGTTGGTTTTATCAGCTAAGATTTCTGCCTCCACCCAAATACAATGGAGGTGAAAGGATTTTTTTTTGTGTTGCTCACAGTATTAAAACAATTTTTTTTTTAAAGATGCTATTGATGACATTGATTCAGCCACGATATGTCATATTCTCCCTTCCCCGTTCCATTGCATTCACGTCACAACAAGTGGTTGCCAGGCACTTAACGTCAATCTCTGATAGTTTCTTTCCACACTATCTGGCAACTTGATCGCTGATGACGCAGAGATACCACATGATACCAGTGCTGTCATACCATTGCCTCACAAGCCTTGTTAGTAGTGGGAACTAAATGGCAGATATCTTCCACAGAGATAAACAAAACATTAAATTTTTTTTTAAATAATTAATTCACAATATTTTTTATTTTTTTTAGGAAAAGCCAAACTTTTATTTTACACCTGTCTAAAAGCTCTGTGGATGTATTCTTCTGTTTTTAAATAAATAATTGTCTACATAAAAATGTTATCAATAAGACCTTTAAAAACTAAACAACGATGTGTTCCAGAAACAATCAAATCTCACTGTCAATGGTAACATTTCTTATTGTGAACTATTTAACATCAAGGAAATCTGACATATAAACAAAATTTCCGTCACCTCAAGTGGAGGTCAAAGCGGAGGATATCTCAAAATGTATGCAAATAAAATGAGTGGGAAAGTGGCAAATCATGTTGTTTTCTGATTTAGTGGGCGCTGATCTTTTAGGTGAGTCCGAGTAGTATTTTTTAAAATTATATTTTATGCTTTTATTAGACTGTTGACAGGAAACAAAGGTAGAGACACATGAAGAATGACGTGCAACAAACGCCGCCTGCCTTATCTGAACATGGGATGCTGCAGGCCACCATGGCATCCTATCCTATCTAAAAGAGTGCAGACAAGTCCATCGAGTTAGTGGCTGGAAACAGATTTGTTTTAACCCCCCCCCCATTCCCTCTACCCCGCCAAAATCTCTAACATCGCAGGCTGACCACTTGCCAAAATCCATCCAGTGAACAAGCAACTGGTGAGTCCACACAGGCCTTTTGTTCAAGCCCTGAATCGTTATTTGCTGCAGGGACAAGCAGAGTGAGTATTGAGGACCAAGCTATTGCCCCATTTTCTTACATACATTTCCTCTCTAGAGCAAATTCAGTAGTAGTATTATATACAGCATTATAGCTGTTGTTGCTGTTATTCGTAAAGTTATTATTGTGAAGAAAACCTGCTTGGCTCCTGTTTAGCGGACAACAATGTCATCTTCAGTGTTGGCATTCATTATGTTTAGTAACTGAGTTTGGTTTCTCTCTCTGGTTTTGCACATTGTTAAGAGTGCTCTCTAAAGATATGCGCACTGCTTTTTGGTTTAACCACTACCCCTTAAAATGTCAGTGCATGAAACTACACAAGCAAAATATTAGAGTGCAACACAGGTGAACTTTGAGGTCAAAGGAAGAAAGTAAAATAAACAACAACTAGATCTTACCTAAATCAATTTTTAGCATGTTTCTCAGCCGAGTATGGCCGCAACTACTTCACTAAGAGCAGCTGTCAATCACAGCCGTCAATCATGACGTCTCACCCCCTTTTTTATAGCATCAGATAACTAATTAAAACCAGACTTAAAAAAATTTAAATAAAATTAACACTTGAACACACAGCAGCGTGATAAGAACTACCTAAAATGACAGAAGCCATCTTTGGGAAAAATATATTTGATGTGTACTTTGACCTTTTAATTTGTCCAGTGCATTAACATAACAGGAGGCGGGATTTATGACCTATACTGCAGCCAGCCACCAGGGGGCGATCGAGATGTTTTGGCTTCACTTTTTGGGAGCTGTCATGTCGTCCATCTTTATATACAGTCTATCTCTGCGTTCCGATACCTACAGTATACTACCATACTATTTAGTATGCCAGAAAAAGATTTAGTATGTCCCAATACATTGTATGTCAAATGCAGTATGACAGAAATACCAGGATGTCCTAATACATCCGGTCACATTATGCAGTATGCCAGACAGCATGCTTTTCTGGCTATTCTAACCCACAATCCTCTGCGCAGCAGGTATTCAATATTAGAAGTAGTATGTCCAAATTGTATGCAAACTGTATGTAACAGTATACTTTGTAAGGGCAAGCTGCAGTATCTAAAGTAGAAAAGAAAAAGTATGCAATTTGGAATAGCCTCAGTGTCTGACATTGAGGAAGAGGAAGCACAGTGAGGAAGGAAGAATTACAGAAGTACAGACTGGGAAGGAAGGAAATATTTTTAAAGGTGAACAGGCAGTTCACACCCTTTGGTATTTCGTCTCTGAGACAGAGGAATGCTGAGCAAGACAATCAGTAGGAAACATCTATCGGAGGAAGGATGAAAATGACACAGCGAGGAAGGATTTCTAGACAGACTACAAAGAAATTGTTGCTCCGTGTGACGCGTAGGTCAAACTGTCCAAATAACCTTGAGGCAGAATCAACTGTAAACGTCTGGAACTCATCTGACCCACATATAATCAAGGCCTTATGAGAACTGATCCACGTACTGAGCTGTTATTTATACTGGATGAAGTATTTTGTCAGCCACATGTTTGACTAAAGAATAAAATGTGAATAGAGACATTTAACAAGGCTTCGGAAAAGACACAATAAAGCACACGCCTGTCTTCCAAAACACATGGTAAGAAGTGTCATTTTATATGTGTAAAAACATCTTTGAATTGCTTGTGTATTCTGCAGAGTTAGTCTTACGTCACAGCACATACTATAATGTAGTTACTATATAGTCAAACACGACTACACCGCCTGGTCAGACAGGAAGTCTGGATGATAACTTTTCTTTTTCGTTTGGCACACGTCCATCTTTCTGCCGTGCCGTACAAAAGAAAATGCAGCTCCTTATGATTGATGATGTAAGTCCTTACATACACGCCTCCACGCCTACAGGAAGTGTTTCTGCATCTTATCTGGATTAAACTATAGTTGCAAATGTTTTGTGAAGCCAAGATATAGTAGATGAGGGGCAATATGGGTGTGGTGTGACAAATACTGTAGGGAGATACAGTGAGTGTCACAAAGTTTGGACAATCACAGGAAATCTATTTCAAGTAAAGTCAAGTTACTCCAACAGGTTCGATTAAAAGCTATAAATAATTGCAACTACTTCTAAGAAATCCACAAGAACATCTCCTCTCAGCATACCAAGTAAACTTTCCTCCAGAGGCTGAGCAAAGTTTCATAATGCTAGATGTCACTGTGGCTTCAAATGCCTGTACAGCAGCATTTCATTTTCTTATTTCACAGATTGTATTGATTCCAAACACACATAAGTTAATACACATGAATGAAAACTTGGAAAACATCTCATTCATGAGCTCCTGAGCACTATTACTGTACAACCAGTGGGCAACCCTCCGGGTCTGAGAAGTGAAGCCAATGCTGAAGTGCATTAAACTTGCATTCTTTCTAATAGCCAGCAGGGGGCGACTCCTCTGGTTGCAAAAAGAAGTCTGATTGTATAGAAGTCTATGAGAAAATAAACCTACTTCTCACTTGATTTATTACCTCAGTAAACATTGTAAACATGAGTTTATGGTCTCAATCACTAGTTTCAAGTCTTCTTCAATACAGCATGATGTTCATTTAGTAAATTATGGTCCCATTTAGAGTCAAATAGACCATAAAGCAGGGGATGCCTTAGGGCTTGGCTACCTTGTGATTGACAGGTCGCTACCACAGCTTTGTCCGGTCTGGGTGTTGTCCATATTTTCGTCTTACAACTTTACCCCTTTCACAGTGTGTTTTCAGTTCATGAAAGTTAATTATAACATTTTGGTTGCCTGAAAACATCTTATTCAGCATTCGGTTGTACTTAGCTCCACCCTCTAGTGTCACTTCTGGTTGCAAAAAAACGGCTAAAATCCCAAACTCAAGACTTCAAAAAACGGCAGTCCATAAACCAATGGGTGACGTCACGATGACTACGTCCACTTATTATATACAGTCTATGCGTACAACTTATTATATCAACAGGAATGTGGGAAAAGTCCCTGCTTCAGTCAAAAGTAAAGAAAAATACAATTATAGGAGCAATTAAACGCAGAATAACATGTAAACGCGAAGTTAAAACATTACAATACAAAAAATTGTATCATGTTTTAAAAATGTCTACACAAAAAGTCTTGACTTAATACTGAGGGATTATTTCATTATTAAAAAAAACAAAAACATGATCCCCTTTTGTTTTGAGTTTGCAGCATGGAACATTTTGTTATGTGTATATCATTTTCACTGGAAAGATGTGCTGGAACCAAACAGAAAGTGGAGCTGGATGTAGTAATGTGCAGCAGACATGAGGCATGTGAAGGCAGCAAAACATTAAAATATGTCAAAGGAGAGTCAAAATAATCAGAGCAGGAGGAGACAGTTTATGGTTGTACTGCCACTGTGTCAGTGTTTATGGACACTTCTTTATAAACACAACCATTTTACATCACATTAAATATGTGAATTCAGATTTTTTTAAGTCTCATGTTTAATATTATGAGTTAAATTGTGCTGTTATGGATGTCATTATGCTGCCTGCACCTTGGTAACAGAGTTCTGTGAATAGATCTCTGCAATCTCAGTTAAAATGAGAACTGTTAAAATGTATTACCATCAAACTTGGGCTACAAAACAAGCCACTGCTTTTTCTCTCACTTCTCGTGACATAAATCGGTTATATGTATATGTGTGTTTGGGCCAAAAGCACATTCTTTTAAAAGCCGTCCACCACACAGACACGCAGATGTATAGATAGCAGTTTCAAAGACTATATTCTTGTTTGCAATTATGTTTCATGTCAATCTACAGCTCTGGACCTATTGTACTGGAAAACAACCACATCCTCTCCAGCATATGAAAAAAAAAACAACCTGTGGTTAATGACACGTAAGCTCTCAAATTTCCCAATAACCGTACCACATCCTGTTTTATTATAGTACATTTATTGGTACTTAATGTACTGTACTATAAATAACCGACTGGTGGAGCCAAGCAACTGTCAGACCTAGCATCACAATTTTTTATAAATTATATGCTGCATTAAAAGCAAGGCAAAAAGATTCAGATCTCCAGCATTAGTATCTGCTTTGCATACAGAGAGCAATGCATGAAGGTAACCTTCAAGTCAGCTGACCACAGTGCCCTTTGGATTCAATAGCTGACAAGGCAATATGATCTATTAGCGGCAAAAGAGGGTTTTAGAAGAGATCAGCCTCACAAACACCAATTAGCTGACAGCGAAGTGGCTGCAGATTGGACAGGTTTACCATCCGCAGCCTGAGTTGCCAGCATTTTGCTTTTTGCTGCTCCAAAACTCAACCCTAATGATATAAGATCGTCACCTGCTTTTCATGATTCCTCACAAGGGGAATCTTATAAGATGTTCTTACTCACCAATTTTGTGCTCGATGTGCAGAAACTGTATTGACCCACAGTGGATCCAGGACACATAGTTCTATGTCTAAGTGGCATTTAAAGGAAAAGTGTGTAGCATTTTCGAGTATATATTAGCAGAAATTAAATATAATATGCATAACTATGTTTTCATTAGTGTATAATCACCTGAAACTAAGAATCGATGTGTTTTCATTAGCTTAGAATGAGCCCTTCATATCTACATAGGGAGCGGCTCGTCTTCATGGAGTCCCCCATGTTGCTCTGCCATGTTTCTACAGTAGCCCAGAACGGACAAACAAGGGAAAGCCTTTCACGTTTTTTACGTCACCTGAAGGCCACCGTAGTTGTCCGACACGCTTGTGAAACTGCGGTAAAGTGAGTTGCAGAGTGTAAAACCGTGGCACCTGTTTACGTTTTTTGGATTTGCATACCCTTCACCCTCTTTAAAACTGTGGTACCGCCAGCTGCCGTATGACTTCTGTTGCTCCTAAAGTTGTGTTACTATGGTAACATTGGCCCTGTTCACGTCCTCAATGCGTCTTGAGTGCGTTCACACCTGTACTTAGAGGTGTCCACTTGTGATCCGATCACTGAGGATGCAAATTAATACCAGGTCTGAACAGGGCAGAGGGGTACTCAGTTGGTTGCAATCTGCAACCACACCGCTAGATGCCACCAAATCTTACACACTGTCCCTTTAAAAGATTAAAGGGACAGCAAATTTGTCATGTTTTAAGGGCACTTAGAACAACATTTCACAGAGAACATTAGTCATCAACTCTGTTCTATCCCTTAATATCACCTAGCTCGACACTCCTCTATTAGCTGTTCAGCAGCCAAACCATAATTTGGATTTGCTCTGGTTATAAAAAAATCCTAAAGAAACTGAATTTTCCAAACTGAATCTGAACAGACAGCCTAAATGCCAAATGTTCTGGTTTGGGTCTGAAGGTTGGAGTGAGGTAAGGGAAGGAAAGCACCCGAAAACTGGACTGGGGCCAGAGAGGTGGGACACGGCACAACTAACTCCGAGCTAATAATATCTAATATCTATAATTATTCTATTAATCTATTATTATTAGTCTTATATTATACTGTCTCAGATGTGTGGCCACTGATCTTGTGCTGTTGAGTTAATCAGACTCAGTATAATAGATCTATCGTCAAAAAATGAACCGAAAAGAGCTGTAAAGTTGCTCTTCACATGTCATACCAGGACACCCAGTCGGTCGGTGAGTTCAGCGCAACCAGGGAATGAGGTTAGCGGAGGTGGAGCCGGCGCTGTTTACATTCCCCACGAGCAAAGCAGTGAATTCACTGGTAGGGTTACTTTTAATCAGATACAGCCAAAAAGAGAGAAAGAGACCGATGGTTCAGAGAAGGGTCAAGAGAGGCAGCGACATGAAGAAAATTGGGTTTCACTGCATCATGATGCCGGTATAGTGACAGAGAAGGGGAAGCCTATTGTTGCTGACATTCCCAGTGAGAACTCAAGTAATGACACAACACAGGAAGCCAGCTTTTTAAAGGGTTGTATTAAATGCAACATCAGAAAAGACCGTTATTCTGAAACTCAATTTCTGTATATCTGATCTTAGAATGGAAATGGCATGTGTTGCGTGTGATTGCGTGTGTTCCTCATATTCTAAACAGTAATATTCTGGCAGCCTGAAACGACCTTTAGCCTATTTGTGCACTCAGCACACACAAACCCCTACTGGAGGATGACACAGAACAGTCAATTTGTGTGCAGGTAAACACATAACAGAGAGGAATGAGACGGGTATGCTCACTGTACTATTATAAACATCTGGAGGGGGGAAAAACTGCCTCTGCTGTACATTCAAAACAGTCGTGTTGAGTAAACGCCTGTAGTTTCCCCAAAATGATCTTGTTGTGGCAACACCTTCAGTAGCAGCAGTTAGGCTCTATTAAGATGTACAGTCACCGATTTAGCATTACACTCCTATACCACTACTATGCTCACGATGGACAGATTAAAAAAAAGGATCAAAATTGATGCAGCCTTTTTTATTCCATGCATTCTCCTTCCTTGTCAGAACTTGGGGCCTACATTACCCACAATGCAAAATTCAGACAGAGATTCAGGTTTGTTACGCTAGTAGCGGCCATAGACTGTATATAAGAAGTGGATGTATTTACCGTGATGTCACCCATTGGTTGCCTTGTTGAAACCTCGAGTTCGGGATTTTGGCCATCACCATCTTGGTTTTTTGCAACCAGAAGTGACACGAGAGGGTGGAGCTAAGTACAACTTAAAATACTGACTGTAAATGGGACTATAATTTACTAAATGAACATCATGTAATATTGAAGAAGACTTGAAACTAGCGATTGAGACCATAAACTCATGTTTACAATGTTTACTGAGGTAATAAATCAAGTGGGAAGTAGGCTCATTTTCTCATAGACTTCTATACAATCAGATTTCTGTTTGCAACCAGAGGAGTCGCCCCCTGCTGGCTATTTGAAATAATGCAAGTTTAAGGCACTTCACTTTTCAGAACCGGAGGTAGCCCACTGCGAATTTAGCCTCACGCTGCTAGCTTCAAAAAATATGTTTCTTTCTTTTTCAAACATGTAGTCTTCAGCCCTAACTGATGTCCCTCAGGTGACATAACTTGAGGCAGTTTATCAGACTTCACACAGCTCCCTCTGGAGCCACAAAAGACTTTATACAACATCTTTTTTTCCACATATCCAGCAGTACTCCCCATGACCTGTAAACAGACTTTGATGTTTAAAATCAGTGGAGTTCCCTTTTAACACTGTAGTCCCTCTAGTGGACTCTAAAAGCTTGTCTGCACTTGCTCCGACACAATGAGGGCAAGCCAACCCTTAACAGCCCTTCATACTGTAGTCACTTTAATCATCTCCTTTACATCTGTACATGGTCTTGATTCTCTTTTTCTTTTAACTGTGAACTGAGTATAGAGACATAAAAATACTGCTTTAATAAGGTGGCCTTTTCAAATGGTCAGGGAGCGTAAAGTTCATCTGAAGAGATCTCTTGAGAATCTTCTCTAAAAAACTCATGTCTGACAAATAGTAATTGAGCTTCCAGTCTTTAGAGGAGTAAATGTAGTAAAATTATAAGATGGTTTTGGAATCAGCTGCTCTCAAAGAAAAAATGTATCATGTGTTTTTTAGGCATTTGACACTGAAATGCTGCTGAAAGTGATGAGGGATTTTAATATTCCCACAGTTTGGCAGGCTATTATGAGTATATGACCTACATTCAGGCCTAAAGTAATTACAGAGTCAATAAAATTGATGCAAGAGAAACAGGCCTAGTTTTAAATACATGTTTGCAGCCTGCTGCTTCCAAACATGGTTTGGTGTTTTCATTCATTATAAACAGCTACATAGAGAGGAAAAGGAGCCCAGTGATGCATTTCAAGCATAAGTTATGTCATAAATGTTCACTTTTGACCACAGACGATGACAGGTATGTAGTGTTTTAATGGCCTGGGTACAGTGGGAATACTGAGGTGGAAATATTCAGACTGGTTATCTGATCTTCTAGGTTGTTGCTTAAAGCTTCACGTGATCAACAATGAATGAAGCAATGAAACCCGATGTCACACTAACCCTCTTTGAGTTTCTGCCTTATTGTAACGCGTCTGTAACTTTATACTTTTGTTTTCTTGGCCTGATAATCTATTGGACCAGACTTTCTGAGAAGAAAACCGGAGACATTCTTATTTTCTGCTCCCTTGTTAGTACTTTTATTGCAGTATGCTGTATTTATTTTAGTCATCTATGTTTCGGCCAGCACAAAATTAGCTGGCCGAAAATCCCTTGAGTCATCCAGAGAGAGGGAAATCTAAAGAGACTGTGCAGGCTGTGTCACAAATTGCACAGCAACTTGTGTTATCATCAAGTTTTAGTGGAGAAATATGATAGCTCAATTAGTTATAATGCAGTGCAGTTTTTGCAGATTTACAATCTTTTTTTACCAGTTACAGTCTCAACAGGCTGTACAGTGTGTGCATTACCAAAACTCCACATGAAAACGAAACTAACTGTTGAGTTTTGACATTGTGGCAACCGGCCCACCGTCCAGCTTGCTAATTCCAAACAAATTATGTGTTTGATGTGTCAATAGTCGGTTATAATTACTTATACTTACTGTGCACATGGCCACTTTCTGGAAACTCTCAACCTGCTGGGTGCTCTCCTCATTATGAAACGATTGGTTTGAGTGTCTCAAAATGTGTGATTTCAGACATTGTGCTGGGCCATAATTTGATGTGATGTTGTCTAAATGAATAATTCCAAGAAATTTGTAATGAATAACTAACAACATGATTGGTTGAAGTTTTTGGATAGTTTTGGATTACAGCCAACAAATTACAGTGTAATTATTTAGCATATACTATACACTAGGTACCAGGACAAATGTGTAAGTACAAGGAAAGAATGGTGACTTCAAATGAAACTCGTGAGCTCTATGAACTCTGAGCAATATTAACGTTACTGTCGGCGTCTAGAAGCCACAGAGGCTGACAATTTAGCAAGCTAGCAAGTGGGTAACATAATGCAGTAATTAACAAAGACATAATGACAGAGGAAAAAGATGAGGCCGTTGGGAATATCAACATTTTCCTCAGCTCTATTATAAAATTACGAAGAAAAACAATTTACGAGTAAAATGACAACATATTAACTTATTATGTACTGAAAAATGAACTTCCAAGGCCTCCGCCATTTCTGACAACGTCAACAAATACGTCACAAATCGTGAACTCTGAGCTTTCAGAAACTTTCCACCAACGAGGTTGTGAATACCACAAGAGGGAGGCGTTCATATGGACTCTTTAAGTAATAATGCATGATTAGTTTTCCATCACAACAACATAGAAAGGAGTCATGTACATTTATTTGAGATGTTGTTAAATAAGCCAAGTCTTTCTATTACGAGAGCAGCTTTCATCAGTAAAACAAGCCACCTGTGACTATAAGGTCCGGAGGGAACGCTCCCTGTTGATAATTTTGACGACCTCGTCTCATTTGTGCAACCCTCATTAGGTTATGTGATTATTTTGTTTTTAGGGTTTAGCCAGCTGTTGTTTTCACAGCTGATAATGTGGCACACAGATGTTCTATTTAACAGGGTGACTCATTCACCTGGCAATCAGAGTGGCAGAGAGAGAGAGAGAGAGAAATAGAGAGAGAGATCCCACTCTCTTCTTCTTTTATGCAAGAGAGAAAAAGAGTGAAACGGGATCGGGTGGCAAATCCTCACTTCGATGTAAATGGATTATAGAGGTTTCACAACCACTGCATCTAAAAAAAAGACAAACCTTTCAAAACACCTACCTCGAAAAATGATGGGGAAGGGGCACATTTGTTAGTACATATTGGATGCAGAGGCAACATATTACATATTTTATGGTGTGATAGGGAGGATAGTTCATATGCATTTCAAAATAAACTGTTTGGGGAAAAAAACACATCTGCTTTTAAATCAAGTGCATAGCAAATCCTGCTGTAAACTGCGTGTCTGTCTAAACACTATTGCCTTCTCTTACAGTAATCCACAATGTTTTGCCCTTGTGGTGGGATGATTTCCTGCGTGAGCTTGTTTATTGATACAACACACTTTTTTTCAAAATTGCATAAACAGAGGCCATCTCCTGCGGGGAATAATTACGTGATTGATTGTGATCCAGATTCAGTGAGGAGAGCAGGTCCTTGTGTTAAGGTGTTTACGAAAAAGTAGTATACTTCCAAGTTTATTTTATGAAGTATACTTAAGTAAAGATATTAGTATACTTTATGTAGTAAGTATACTAATATCAATGTACTAGCAGTATACTTGTAAGTGTACTACTTTAATATTTCTTGAGACTAAATTGGCCCACTTTTTAATTTATAGAAGTATACTTTTAAGCATACTTTAAGTATAATAATAGTAATAGTAATATGTGGGATACAGGTATAAATCTAGCAAACTATCAGTATACTTATAGTGTCGTTGCAGTACAAAATAGGTGTAAACTAGTTGTGTACTGCAATGATAGTTATATCAGATATAGTTTATGAAAGTGCATGTTTAAGTACTCTCAGTAAATTACTAGTTTAATAGTTTTTATACTGCAAGTATACTTGTATATATTTGTAGCACACTTTATAGTTTATGAAAGTGCACTTTTAAGTATACTCTCAGTAAACTACTAGTTTAATAGTTTTTATACTATACTTGTACATACTTGTAACCCACTTTATAGTTTGTGAAAGTGCACTTTTAAGTATACTCTCAGTAAATTACCAGTTTAATAGTTTTTATCCTGCAAGTATACTTGTACGTACTAGTAGCCCACTTTTTAACACAGATTGGGACTCACACTCACAGTGACTTGAGACTTGACTTGGACTTGCCAAAAATGACTTGTAAGCACCTCTGCTTTTTAGTTCATGAAAGTATACTTTGTATACTTTAACTTATAGTACTTAGCCAATGATTTGTGTATTACAGAAAGAGATTTGCTCCTTTTGCTATTTGTCTGGATGATTTGTGATGAGATAAAAAAAAAAAAATGTGTTGTACTCGCATGCATATCATATCAAAACATCCTTTTACAAACTCTCAAACACTTCAATAGGCTACTCTATCAAAACGTAAGCACAACTACAAGCAAAGTATACCTTTCTCTAGGCCTATAAGGCAAGAATACTTTTATTAGACGTTTCTAAAGTATATCTCGATCAAAGGATTAAGTATATGTAGGCCTATAAGCCAAGTATACTTAGACTTGTCTGTTTACTTGTCAGTATGAGCCAAGTAAATGGTAAATTGACTTACATTTATATAGCGCTTTTCTAGTCTTCCAACCACTCAAAGCGCTTTACACTACATGTCAACATTCACCCATTCACACATTCATACACTGATGGCAGAGGCTGCCATGCAAGGTGCCGACTTTGCCCATCAGGATCTGATCTAAATACTCATTCACACACCGATGGCTCAGCCTTCGGGAGCAATTTGGGGTTAAGTGTCTTGCTCAAGGACACTTCGACACGTGACCGGAGCAGCCGGCCACCGATCGAACCACCGACCTTCCGATTGGTGGACCGCCTGCTCTACCCTCTGAGCCACAGTATACTTAGACATTTCTGTATACTTGTCAGTATGAGCCAAGTATACTTAAGTATACTATTGTTAAGTTTATCTCTGATAAGTACATAAAAAGTAAACTGAAAGTTTACTCTCTTATTTTAAGTTTGAAAAAAGTATACTAATAGCACACTTGATTAAACTTATTTGTGGTAACTGGAGAGCTACGGTTCAACTGCTGTCAATTATCCGAATAAGTAAAATTCATATAAAGTGAAGACATATCTTTATATAATATATACACTTTGAATTACTTAGCTATTTAAAGTGAATGCAATCATGAACGTTTTACAAACGGATCTATATTTCCTGTAGTGTATGTTTGGATTAACCTTAAAGGCCAAACCGTTAATTGTGACCATGACGACATAATGCGCATTCATTGCGAAAACGAGCTTGAAAAATGAGTCTCTGTCTTTGTCTCTCTGGTTTAACATCCATTTATAGTATTTATCCAGTCTCATGGCTAAGCTCGCCCAGTTGCTGAGCTCACTAAGAGGAACAGTAAAATCGTTTTTGAATAAGAGGGTTTTGGAGAACAGTCGACACGTCTTTTCAATTACCAAAGTCTATAAAAAACCCATGTGGATGTGAAGCGAACGCGTCTGCTGGTCCCTCCGCTCTGTGCAGCTCAGTGAGGATAAAAATTAAGAATGAATAGAGGATCCCAGCAGCTTAAACTATACCTTTTCCCTATACTTCCTCCATCTCGTTCTCCACCTTAACTCATTCTCCGCCTTCGTTTCCAACATCCTCCTGACAGCAGTGTGCGTGCATATGTTTGCGCGTTTATTTGGTCGCACACGTAGATCTGTGTACCGATTTAGATCAGTTCGCAGCTCTGATCCCAGCTCGTTTTTCTACTGGCAAAGCTGTCACCATGGATACACGCTGTGTTGTGACCTTTTGGGGTCAACCTATCATGTGCTAAGTGGTCGGTGTACACTAAGCGCTGAGGACACGGCTTAGTGGAGAGTTGTGTTCACACAAAGGAACACACACACCTAAGCACACAAACTGCACGCACACAGATGTGATGTTTTAGCAGTGCTCACAAATTCAAGTCATGAAACTGCAGCAGCATCTCGGCAATAAACCGGCATCCTTGTATTCTAAATATTTCCAGTTAAAACAGTTGGATGCAACAGGATGTTCTCTGGAAAGCCGGCAGATGTTGTTTTAGAAGCACCAACCTATGGTTTCACAGATTTCACAGCAAAATGACATAAAAGACCATGACTGTTTCCAACCAAAGGATCTGAGCCGACTGCACTCTGCCCAGAGGCGCTTGTCTCTCCACTCTCTGAATCATAAAGCCCTGGCTGCCAAATGCGGCCTACGGCTTCACAAGAACCAAAAAGACAAATATTTCATCAAGATAAAGAGAGGGAGAGGTGTGTGTGAGCACGCAGGAGCTGATTCACTGTTAGCAAACACTGAAAGAGAGAGGATGGGTTTTTTAATGCTCATACCTGGAGGAGTTTTGAGTGGACTGCTCAGCGTCTGCTGATTGTGGACACAAACATGAAGGCACTTGAGAATAAACCCACCTGCACTCAGTTTGGACAACAAATTCATGATTTAAGTAGCATCAGACTGATAGTTGCGCTAAAATAATGGTGCTGAAACTATTGGTCAATGAATTGCTTAGTCGATCTTCAGAAAAACATTCAACATCTATTTTGATAATCAATTAGTCATTTCTTAATTAGAGATGCCAGATGTTTCAGACGCTTCCATTTCCTCAAAGGTAAGGATGTTATGCTTTTCTGCTAAATTGGATATATTAAAGCAACGTATCCTCATACAATGATATGATATCTCAACACTCGTCACATACTGGCGCTTTGTCAGACCTCTCTGCGTCACTTTTTGGTTGCGGTAAACACATGCTTAATGTTGTGAATTTAACAAAAACACTTGCTTAGGTTTAGGCAACAAAACCACTATAGTTAGGTTTAGGAAAAAACAACATGGTTGGGCTTAAAACTACTACGTTTGTACTGTGAAAATGACACTGAACGTAACGAACGCGTAACGTGGAGCATGGGACACGAACAGCAGTCTCTTGGATGAAAGCCCTGTGTTTGTTGGACCCATCCACCTCCCCTCCACCCCCGCCCTTTGTGTCTCTTTCGCTCTTTAAAGTATGTCACCACAACACTTTCCCTAAGCGTTTAATATTAACGTGGATGGGTTTACATTGTAGGTAATGGAAAGCCCAGTGCGTCTCATGCGGACGCTAAAGGTTGCCTTGTGCGGTGGTATGAAACGCCGACGGCCGTGACAAAGTATCGTTTTTTGACGCTAGATTTGTTATGAAAAGTTGTTCCACATTTTTCATGCATTCTCCTACGAATGTCCAGCAACACGCGTCAAATCCTGCCAGTTACATGCTTACAGTCTTTTCAAAATAAACTTCCGTCTTCACAGGAAACAACTTGGTTAGGTTTAGAAAAAGATTGTGGTTAGGGTTAAAATAGTGGCATTACTTAAGTACGGAATTTATGTGACAAATAAATCAACGTTGACCCGTCCACCCCGACCTCCTCCTACCGTTTGTCGCTCTTTATACTTCCTGGTTCACGATTACATGGATTAAATACACAATTTTTTGGAATAGAAACAAATTACACCGCATTACAAATTACACCGCACTACGGTTTATGAGAACAGTCTGCCTTACAATCTCGAAGATCTCTGTTTCGCTCTCTTTGGCGGCACCTATGCTGACTTTCTTGTTAGATTTAGGGACATTTGGAGCTAGTGCTGAAGAGTTGGCAACACTGGGCTGGGCTTTTTGGTTGGATCATTTTTTAAATATAGCGTACTCTTGCTAGTTTCTCAACATTACCGACCCAAGCTTTAACAAAGGAGTGAATGGCTGTGTGTAATGTGAAAGAAGTCCCTCGTTGTGATGAACCCACAGGGAATTATCACCCGGCTTGTTTTGTTTTTTATGGCCTTCAACGTTACTGTTAAGCCAGATATTTTCCTCAGTAGTTGGTGGAGACCAAAACAAAGCTAAAAAGGGAAGTGAATATTGGACTTATATCCATCAAGTGGCTAGACACATGCACGACTTCAAATGACTGTTAATGTCGCTGCATATCTGTGGGATGTGTAAATCTTGAATTTACACTACTGTAATTGTGTTGTTTTGTATTGGTGGTTGTTTCTTCTACACTATGCCACTGCCTACAGCTAATGCTAGGAGGATGAGACGCAGTTGAAAGAGTTCAGGGTAATTTAAGGATCCATTGAATGAAATGAGGCGGGTGTTCACGCAGAGTATATCACTTCAAAAGTGTATTAATGAGTGAGCCTTCATCACAGCAGTTAATTCAAATGTGGGAAGAGAAAAACCTTGAGAGTGCGCATTAAATATGCCCACTTCACTTCTTGTGACATTTCTGTAATTAGATTTTTATTGGAATGGGTTTCAAAATATTTGTATATTCATGTGCACCTTCATGAACTCATATAATGCATAATCACACTATATACAAGGCCAATCACGTTTTGGGGTACGTCACGATTTTTTCTCCCCCTCTCTGTCCATGCTATCTGTTGCATTATAAATGTGCAGATCTCATATATTAGTCATCAAAGAGTGAGTGAGATTGACGCTGGAGGGAGGGGTTGGTGGTGGTGGTGGGGCTGACACAAATAGGCAGAACCCACACATGCACACACCCAAATGGGAAAACAGTATTCTGGGATGATGGTGATGTGATGTGATGAGTCACACAGCGGCAAACCCACCCCGGCTGAAACTTTACACCACAATTTCCATCATCGACCAAACGGCATCTCCTACTCAACTCCACCAGTTCCAACACATTCACACATTCTTTTCATCTGATGCTGTGGATTAACTGAAATGATCACTTCCTGCTATTTCAGTCTGACTTCACTCTTAAAAAATGACTTTCAAATGCTCTTTTAAATATTTGTTTTTTCAATTTAGTTTCTGTAAATTGTAGAAATCCGACTGCTGGATTGTATCTATTTTGTTTATTAACCACAAACGGCCAATATAACAGCTGCAAAGAGTTAGTAATGTACATAATAGAGTGCAGCCGGGGTGATGTATTTTATTAGGCCAACCAGGAAGTTAGCATTGCCTTGGTTCCCTTTGACAAAAAGCCTATGGGAGTTTTCCATTGGATTATTACAGAAAATAAGCTCTGTGGCAAACTCTTCACAAATGAACACCACTTTTAGGATTTTTGAAGAGTGAATGCAATCAACAGATGTAAAAAGCTAACGTTAGGCTATGACCGTAAGTATGGAGTGTGTCTGTGTATGCTGACAGTTCAACCTCAAAACTACAGTAATATATATATTAGTCATAAAGCCTTGAGTTAAACACAAAATGTATGTTTGTAACATTCACTAACATATTCTTTATGGTTTTATAATCCTGAAAAGCATAATTTCATGAATGCATATTGGAAAAAAAACATTAAAAAAACCTGTTGCACCCTGCTGCATCCTTCAGCTTAGAGAGGAACTGACCTTTCAGGGTCACAGGATTGCGTGCGTGGTTAATAAATATATTCAGCGATATCCAAATTGCTTGCCTCAGGCTCACTGAACAATCAGGCTCAACAAGCACAATAATAAATGGGAGAGATGATTTCCAAAAGAGCAGAAAAACATCTCATGTATGAAGATGATTGTGTTGGTTAAATCTGTGGTGGCAAATCTGTGGGCTTCTGTGACTATAATAGAAGAAAACAAATCACCGGCACTCACTGATAAAGAGTCTGTTTTTAGTTTATTCTGTGCAAACAAACGAACGCGTTTCAGCTATAATACATCTATTTTTCTACATATCTTTCTTGACCCTAACACATTTTTCAACTATATTCGTAATACATTTTTCTATGATTTTTCTCTATGTTATTTTCACTGTACACTTTGGAAAAAAGTTTTTACTGCCTTACAAGGTCATAGCTCTTAATTATACTTTCCATGCGATTGATTCCCTCTACTTTTGCAATTCTTTTTTCTCCGTGTTCTTTCTTAGTGCTGGGTATTTTCAGCCCACGCGCCACTGAGCATTCATGAGGTTATATTGTACAGTTTGTAAGCATAGATTTATTTATGTCTTTCCTCAATAGAGGCTATAGAAAATGTATATCAATTATGTGTTATTGATGAGTGTGTCACCATTCTATTTCCATTTTTATGGAGTGCATTTTGCCAAGTGGGCTTTCAAGAGATATATATATTTCTTTCATTGTATTGCTGGTTGTTTCTGACTGTTTTGTCCACGCCTCTGTTGTTGCGTGAGGATATGTCCTGGCGGTGCATCCACAGATGATTCCTATCATGTAGTCATGTAGTTCCTTTCCTGATTGGTGCCTGTGTCTCACCTGAAATATTGAAACCGGCATTACGTCTTGAGTGATCACGCTGATGACGGCTTATAGCTGAAACACGTTCGTTTGTTTGCCCAGAATAAACTAAAATAGACTCTTTATCTGTGAGCGCCGGTGATTTGTTTCTTCTGTTCTTACCTACTACCTGGCACCCGATACTGTTCAAGACTCGGAGACGTGCTCGATGCTATTTTTCCATTTTCTGTGACTATAATGCCTCGGTGTGATGCGCATAGTTACAATGGATCAGCTCTGAGAAACACGACGTGAGGGATAAACATTAAATCCATGCGGCTTAGGCAGCGTTTACATTCTACACTGATGACAAACAACGCTTTCACAACTTAGGTTGTGGTTTTACCCCCATAGAGCCAACATCGAAATCTCCAAGTGATCATTTTTTTACAAAATAAAAGCCACTTTAGTTCTGTCTTAAAGCTACATTCAACAGTGAATACCACTTTACAGTAAAACTACTTGTTTAGCTGTCCAGTAGGCCAGAGGTGGATCTTCCAATCTAGTATATAATCCAAGGAAACAGTGTCATTACCAATTTTACAAAGTAACAGATGATCTAAAACTATTAATAGTAAAAATATAACTAGTCTTGAAGAGTTCAGGTTCTTGATGAAAAATAAACATTTAAGCATTTTATACTTCAAACATTGGATATGTAATCATACAATTTATGGGCTCAAAATATGTAGAAAACACACGTTTGGTTTTGTCTGTGCATAATAAGAATTATGAGTGAAAAATATCCTGACTTCAATAAAAAAATGTAAAAGAAATTACTTCTGCCGCTGGATTCTCTATATCTTAATTATGCACTAGATAGAGAGATATTATAGATAATGTGTCACATTTCGCTCATTTCCTTTCTATGATGAGTCACCATTACCTAACACCATGAACTGTGAGTGAAGAGACAAAAAACACACTCAAGACATTAAAGTGGAAGAACAATGAGTAGGGTCATCTAGGCGAGGACAAACAGAAATCAATCTCGGCTAACAACACAGAGAAATAAACACGTTCATACAAATATTATACTGCATTAAAACAGCTAATTTGAATGTAAAATCTCTCTAAAAAATGCTGCTTCTGTATGAAAGTACTGCAATGTAAGCCAAACTTAACAGCAATAGCAACGTACAGTAAACATAACTAGTAACTAAAGAACACAGAGCACAATTGAAGGTCAGTCACAGCATACCACCTGCCTACGCGTACATCACCACAGCAGTCAGGTCATATTTGCCCCAAATGAACAAACAAAAAACACTCTTGCTGATATGACTGTGGACTTTGCTAAATGGATATTTGTGTCAGAGGTATCGAAGACTATTGACAATCCAGCAAAATCAAGTAGACAAAGTATATGTTTATTTGAAATCTCCATAAAGAAATACTTTAATGTAAGTGAGCACTCTTGCTTTGCCAATTTAGGCTCCTAGAGGTGCAAAGAACCCTGCATGCAAGTAAACATCTTCAAAATAAAAGCCCCTTACAGAATCAAGCCATTTTCCTCATGCGCCCTTTGTTCAGAGATGTCCCTGTTTCCTAAGTATTATATCTTGATCTGTCCCTTCCCTTTTATCATTTATGACATTGAGAAGTCATCCAAAAACAAGGGTTTCATTACCTGGCTAATTGCTGCACTAATGAGAAGCTTGTTTATCTAGGAGGAGTAATTAGTTGTGTTGATTAGCATCAATTAGAGCCATAGTGTTTTAATCTGCCATTAGGATGCAGCCAGGGAGAATGTTCCCATGCCTACTCCAGGTTGGACACAGTTATTATGAAGGATGCGTTGCACAATTTGCCCCAAGATAGAAGGATTAGTGCTTCTAATCTGAGTGTTAAGTGGGCAGAGAGGATATTGTAGTCCAAATATTAACAGAGAGAATGTATTATGTGAATACAGAATATAATATGTATAGAGTTGATATTTGCTGTCTGGGCTCAGACCTTGTCACTCCCTACAAACATTCACTTAATGCTAATAATAAACTTGTTTCTTGAAAAACACATTAAATACAAAGCCTGAACACGAAACCACTGTGTGGCTAGTCCCCAACAACGGTAAGACATACACCCTATCTGCTAGTAGGGCAAAGACATACTGACTTTTTTCATATTTATATCACACGATCACAGTCTCTTCTTATGGATTGTTATGTCACATGGAGTGTGAATGTGATTATCTCTGCTATGTGTGACAAAAGCAATACTAGTTTCCCATGAAGGCAAAATTACAGTGTTATGTGCAAGACAACAGTCATGTTTATGTCACTATTAAAGCTGCAGTAGGCAGAATTTTTTTGGCATCATTGGGCAAAATATCCGTAATAACCTTTCAGCATATTGTATTTCAAGTGATCTGAGAGAAAACTAGACTTCTGCACCTCATCATGGCTCTATTTTCAGGCTTTAAAACATCTATCCCGTGACGGGAGACGTTGGCCAATCACAGGTCATTTCAGAGAGAGAGCGTTCCTATTGGCTGTGCTCCGGGTGGTGGGTGGAATGCAATGTTCTCATTTTACGGGTGAACAGTACACAACATGATGTTTCTGAAAACATTTGAGGAGAGAAATTACAGTAACACAATATTGATTCATATTTGATCAGCGCTGCCTAGTTTAACCGTTTGATCGGAGTTTTGCGAGTTTCGCGAGCAGTGATTGACAGCTGCTTAGAGACTGCTTGTCTCTCATTGGTTGTTTTCCTTTGATGCTGTGAACTTTTGCAAAAGCCATTAGGAGCACAGGAGGACACAGAGAAACATGATTTTTCTCCGGGAGATTATCTGTCTCATTCACTATTGTTAGGATATAGTGACTGTTTTTTATCATATTTGCTCAAAGTGACCAACTTCCGCTTTAAGAAATAGAATAAGAGTAAATAAAATAGAAAAAAAACATTTTAAAAAGTAAGAATAAAAACAAATTAAAAGCTTTATACAAATTAGTATTATTATTGAAGTTGCCTGTGTGATTTACATTAAACTCTAATAGAAATTTGTTGAGCATCAAATTAAAAAAAATCCCATAAAAGTGCACCAGGAGTTCAACATTCAATGTTCACTCAAAGTTTGATGATACAGTGACAGTACATCCTGTGGCCTACTGTCCACCACCCTGCTACCATAAGACATGTAACAGCCTACTTTGCTCTAGAGGCAGTAGCTCTCTGCTCTGTGTAATTAGTGCCGCAACAATCAGAGCACAATGATCTAATGATATTAAGCTGTGCATCATGCATGCATGGCTGAAGACAGAGAGAGGCACTGTCTGTACAGTACTGTGAGGAGAGAGCAACGAGAGAGACGGGCATAATGACGAGGAAGTGAAACAGTTAAATGATTACCATAATTGCATTTATGTATTATGATGCATATCAAGAACAACTTCAAAACTGTTTACATTTATTATGCCAGTAGTGAGCATCACAAGGTTGGTAGTAAATGTTTTTTAGAAGTTAATGTTCAACAGTGCAATTAAACTCCAGGGTACCCACTCATTATTTGATCTGATATTAGCCTACAGTATATATTGTGGTTACTACTAATCTGTACATGCTGGTTTCGTTGCATGGTTTACAATTTGGAAAGTGCATACAATCACTAAGACAGCCACATAATAACATGTGCATGCTTTATGTTGTGTGTCTTTCAGTTCTAAGAGGAAACATTTTGAAGGTGTGTTAAAGTCTTACTGTATAACTAAAGTGTATGATTAGCTACCTGAATAACTACTAGATCATTTCTAAGAAAGCTAGATAGACCAATTATCTCTTCAAGACAGAAGTATACAAAATTTGGATTACATTTGTAAGTGCAAGTATGTTTTTGAAGGTTGTGACCGGGGTAGCAGTAAAATGTGTTGGATAAGGCACAATTTGGTGCTAGTAGGAGCATTTGCTTGACTATCTGGTTATATAGATATTTGACCATGTTGTCCTTATTAGCATTTGAATGTGTTGTCCTATCGTTGGTTTCCTTTACGGTAAACAATACCATTTGACGGATAGGAATTTGTCATGTTAGAAAAAGGTGCAAAACATTAAAGGTACAGTGTGTAGGATTCGGCGGCATTTAGTGGTGTGGTTGCAGATTGCAACCAGCTGAGTACCCCTCCGCTCACTCCTCCCTTTCCAAAACTGCGGTGAGCCACCGAGTGAAAAATCGCGTTAACGCTGTTCCCCTCGCTCAGAGGCCATCCTTACCATAATAACACTACTTTGAGAACTATAATGGCCATCAGGAAACATACAAATTTGAAAGCCTCTCTCTAGAGCCAGTGTTTGGTTTGTCCGTTCTGGGCTACTGTAGAAACATGGTGGAGCAACATGCCAGACTCTGTGAAGAGGACCCGCTCCCTATGTAGATATGAAGGGCTCACTCTAAGCTAACGGAAACACAACGATTCTTTCAGGTGATTAATGAAAACATAGTTATGAATATTATATTCCATTTCTGCTAATAGATCCCACAAAATGTTAGACACTGTTGCTTTAAATATGTTGATTATATCCGTACAAAACAAAACAAAACTACTGGCAAATACTTGCCAAGTCCCTGACAAGTATTCAACCTGCTGCACAAAAAACATAATTAGTTTGTGTTTTAGTACATTATATTACCCACTGAATATCAGAGATGTATTCAGCACTGTCTCTCCACATTAATCAGGGACCTTGCACAATCTCTCACAGGTCGAGAAGAATGCAGGTAGAAGAATAACTCATTGTGGCGCGAAAGCAGTGCAATTATCTTAATATCAGAGCTTTTCTATTTGTAGCATTGAGCTAACCATTGTGTGCTCATGAGTCTATATTCAAACACACACATACACAATGGAGAGTAGATCTGTTTGCGTATGTCCAGCAAACATTTTAAATGAATATTCACAAATGTCTTGTGCAACTACACATACAGATTACTAGGAATTGTGCAACTCAATTCATCAAAAATCTCAACTGATTGAATAAAGTAAGTCTATTCACAAACTCCTCATCTGAAACGATTGCCAACTTCCTGGCACAGTGAGCGGTTTCCACTGCAGTCTGGAAACTCTCCATTTATTGTGCAGTATCTGCTGAGCCCCAGAGCACACTTTGATTGGTTGCCATATTTGAAAGCCCTTGTTAGCTATTTACCTTTCACTGTGAGGTTTCCTAGAATTAGAAAAAAGGAAACAGTGGTTTGTTAGATTCTAATGAGGATATGCAACCAGTGTCGGTGTCAAGGATATTTGGTTGTATTATATCTACAACAATCTGGATATGAGACACATGTTAAGGAAAGGGGTCCTAATTGCATATTATGCCAGTGAGACTTACCAGACTCTGGACTTAGGACCCCAGTGCAATGACTAATAAGATAAGGCTGTATAAAAATACTGTTTCAAGTCTTCTTCAATACAGCATGATGTTCATTTAGTAAATTATAGTCCCATTTAGACTCAAATAGACCATAAAGCAGGGGATGCTTTAGGGCGTGGCTACCTCGTGATTGAAAGGTTGTTACCACGGCGTTGTCTGGTCTGGGAGTTGTCGGTGTTTTTGACTTACAACTTTAACCCTTTCATAGTGTGTTTTCAGTTCATGAAAGTTCGGTTTTACTTAGCTCCACCCTCTCTTGTCACTTATGGTTGCAAAAAACAACATGGCGACGGCCAAAAACCAAGATGGCGACAGTCAAAAACCAAGATGGCGACGGCCAAAACCAAGATGGCTACGGCCAAATACCAGGATGGCGACGGCAAAAAAACAAGATGGTGACGGCCAAATACCAAGATGGTGACGGCCAAATACCAAGATGGCGACGGCCAAAACCAAGATGGCGACAACCAAATACCAAGATGGCTACGGCCAAATACCAAGATGGAAACGGCCAATTACCAAGATGCCGATGGCCAAATACCAAGATGGCGACGGCCAAATACCAAGATGGCGACGGCCAAATACCAAGATGGCGACGGCCAAAAATCAAGATGGCGACAGCCAAATACGAAGATGGCGACGGCCAAATACCAAGATGGCGACGGCCAAAAACCAAGATGGTGACGGCCAAAAACCAAGATTGCGACGGCCAAAAACCAGGATGGTGACTGCCAAATACCAAGATGGCGACGGCCAAAAACCAAGATGGTGACGGCCAAAAACCAAGATTGCGACGGTCAAAAACCAGGATGGTGACTGCCAAATACCAAGATGGCGACGGCCAAAAACCAAGATGGTGACGGCCAAATACCAAGATGGCGACGGCCAAAAACCAGGATGGTGATGGCCAAATACCAAGATGGCGACCCTAAAGAGACTCTGTATCTTCTCTCTGCTGATGCCCTAAATACATTTTTGGTGCCTTAAATTATTATTATTAGCCGATGCATATATGGGCTTGATTTTCCATCTATTTATCTAACTTATTCTGTCTTTTTTTCTCTTGCTTGTCTTTTTCTTTCGTTGTGTCTTAGTCCAGCATGTTATATAAATAGTTAAAGCCATAAGGTTACACGAGGCGCTGTCAGGACGTCTTTCTTCTGCTTGAGAGCTCTTTCCTTTGAGTTGCAATAAGGTCCATAGATCCCTCTGCAGCTCTCTGACATGCTGCCAATTACTTCCAGGATCCTGGAGGGAAGGAAGGAGTGGTGGTTAAAACTAATGCTGCTGCCATCGCATGTGCTACTTTTAACTGCTAAGCTGATGACTACTGAAATAATCATGATGTTATCCTTACCCCACTGAGCAGTATAGAATAAATCAGACTGCTAAATGATGGGTAGGCTGTGATTAAAAAAAGAGATAGAACAAAAATAAAAAATACAGTAAAATCTCAACCCTAGGGGCAAAAGTCATTCATGCAAGGAATAACAAGGCTCTGTGCTCAAGATTTACTGCAGAGCAACATGAAATGTGCATGCTTACATATTATACATAGATGAGGTACAAGTTTTCTGAAGGCCATCTTTACAATGCATTACACTTGTGCTATTTAAGATACGGCATTTCAAGTTTAATCATAGAGTTACCATTGGATACAATAATTATCCATCAGGGGTGAATCAGTTCAGCATGAACATTTATTTCGCCTGTTCATTCCTCTCTTTGCGCATAAACTGTATCTGGGATTTTGATCATTCTGCTGTAATGGTATAGGGCTGTTACATGAGAAACACAGTCGCGTCTATAAATAGGGCGCAATAGCTTTCATTAATAAATAAATAGGCAAGATGATTAAGTAAATTTATATTTCATTACGTCGGGCACTGCAAGTAGAAAAGACACACGGGCATAAATAATGGCAACATTTGTGGTTTATAAATTTAAAATACGAATGAGTAATGCTAGGTTTTTTAATGGAAAGTCATAAAAATATACAGTCAGGAGCGTGTTTATGTGCAGCACTAATTCTCATACAAATCGGTGCACGTACCATAAAAAGTTAGGGGAAAAAAACACAAGAATGGAATATAAATGATGAGTCATATTTCTACTAATGAAAACACAAATATGGAATGACGTCAGCGGAGTTGCTGCTTGCTGTGGTATGCTGATGTTCTGAATTATTATTCTTATGTCATGCATATTGAATAAGAACGCCCTCAGCAAGACCAGATGGGTTTCCAGCCTTTTGTAGCTGCTCTAATCTGAAGCTGCAACACAATTTCACTGCCCAAATGGTAAAATCCATTCAGGCAGATTAACGAGAGGCTAAACAGGGAATACTGACAAAGGTCTGTAATGACGGGGGAATTATTGTCATTCATACTGAATTCTTATGTATGTCAAAGCAAAAAATTGTTATGGGTGTTAAAAATACATAATAATACAGCTATATTATACAAATTATTATGTAAGACTGTGATTAAATGATTCGTCATCCACCAGATGCTGTTTGTCTCACTCAGCATCAGGTGTGTTATTCTTCTGTTTGGGTTTTTATTTCTAGCCAAGGAGTAACGTTATCAAAATCTGTTCATGATCCATTCATAATTCTTTCCTTTCCTTTGCCACAGTGAAAAAAATATTTGGTGGAGAGGAGAGCACTTTCCCACACTAACACAGAGATACAAGCTACGTACTGCAAACACATTTTGTGAATAATCAAGAGCGGAGATGTCGGTGAGGGAATTGTTTGAAGGAGTGAAGTATCTCTTCTCCGATACTGGAGTGGATGGTTCAAAGTGATTTTTCTTTCAAGAACTGGAATGATGTCTCAAGAGTGAATTCTCATATAATTTCCGTTTCTCCCTCGGAGTGTGAATGAGAGCATGACTGATCTGTCTTGGTGAATTGATCATGGCTACTGATCCAAAATAATTGGTTTGCCTATAGTTGCAAAAAGCATTTTAATTCAGATTTTCTCTTGATATTTTGTTAGAATAAAATAGCTGCATAAATTCACCAGTTATACCAAATTCCTCCCTGATTTATCCCAAAGAAATCCTTAAAATCTGTTAAAACACTTTACTCAAACGAATTAGGAAGCTATGTATTCTGTATCTGTCCCTATCAAATAAACCATAAATAAATAAATAACAGAAATACTGATGTTGTGGCTTGATCGGTCAGGATTTAACTCGACATTCTCTGACTCTTTCTCCACCATGATGCTGAATGAATGATGAAGTATTGTGCTGTTGAAACCTCGTCTTTGAAATCTTTTTTTTTTTTTTAAACAATAGACATTTTGAGTTGTCATGCATGACGCACTGCCAGAGCTCTGGAACACCTGAACTGAAAGCAGCCATTAATAAAATGATCAGCTATGCCTCTGTTTTTCCTGTTGTGACATGTCACGCTGTCTGCTAGGAAAAGGCGCCTTCAGGCAACATCCACTTTGCAGACTGATTTTTTCTAAAGGGTTATCTACGTAAAAAAAACAAAAACTGAAAAATAATCTAATTGTGATGACATTTCTTCTCTTCAAATATTGTTACTCTAACTACACCTGCACTCTAAATTATTTTCACATGTGGATGTTTAAGAACAAAAACTTCCATATATGAATATAATGTCGAGTGCAGCTGTAGTTAACAGTAACAGTAACGTGATGGCAGGCTACAGTAATTGGCAGTATGCAGGTAACTACACAATAATGTTCTGAAATCAATGTGGCTTGACCATAACCGCTGTGTTTAAAGATCCTTTCAACCCATTCTCATTCCGAACTCACCAAATACCGATGCTTGGTCAGTGCACGAAGGCACCCTTTAGTGCCTGTATGCGAAACACCGGGCTTTCAACTAACTCCAATGTAAACCCACCCATGTCATTATTAGACAGTCAGAACGACTGACAGGGTATTAAAGGACCAGTGTGTAACAATTAAGGGGATCTATTGGCAGAAAAGGAATATAATATTAATAAGTATGTTTTCTTTAGTGTATAATCACCTGAAAATAAGAATTGTTGTCTTTTTGTTACCTTAGAATGAGCCGTTGTATCTACATACAAAGCGGGAGAAGTGTCAGTTGGTTGCAATCTGCAACCTCACGGCTAGATGCCGCCAGATCCTACACACTGCTCCTTTAAAGAGTGAAAAGTCTAAGTGTGGATTGGAGACAGCACAGGACTTTCACCCATGAGTCCGCTGTTCGTGTCCAGTGTGAAAGTAAACGTCAGCGTTGACTTTTTGTCACGTTAGCTACATGACTCATTAGTATCGTAAGTCCTGCGAGTCTCGTGAGTCGCTAGTCACGTGAGTCATTAGTCACTTGCTTGTCACGAGAATCGTTAGGCACTCGCTAGTCATGTGAGTTGTTAGTCAAGTTAACGTCAACCACAATCTTTTACTAACCCTAACTAAGTGGTTTTGTTGCCTAAGTTTGTTTTGACAAGACACTGCATGCAACAAGCATGTGGTGACCTGCCGTCCCTGACACGTCCAAAAACTGATGCTAGAGGGGTACCTAGATTGCCATATTTCGAAATGTTTGGCCACTGACCAAGCGTCGGTATTTGATGAGTTGGGAACGAGAATGTGTTGATCCTTTTGTGTGTATATGTATGTCTGCACATGCTTGTGTTCATTTGTCTGTTTCTGAGCATACACGTGTAGAAAAAAGCACCGAGAGCTTACGTGTAATATATGTGCATTTTTTGTCAAACATACTGTATGTACACAGAAGCACATTTCATAAAATGGAACGATTGTACAGCAGTACATGCACACACAGTACATACATACCCACCCATGAATACACATGAGTATGCATACACGTGCACATACACAAACAAAAAAACCACAGGTTCCCTCAGCACGACTCTGATGTTGGTCCCTTGCAGTGTTTGTGTTGGTTCATTGAGTTCTGAATCAACTGTTAGAAGAGGCCGCAGTGCAATGAGGGGGGACAATTAGCCTAATGAAGTGCAGGGGCAAATCACACTCAGTGCTGTGCTAACAGTTGCTCAGTGAATATTCATGTGCTGTTGGCTTTGCAGATGCATTAAAAGGCGGCGCTGCGTTGCTGAATACCAATTGTTACATTTCCACCTGTCGCTCGTCTGCTCCCTCAGTGAAGATAACATCCTAATCAGCCTCATTGCTGTGAGGCTTTTTGGAGCGCATCGCGTACACAGGCCGCATTTATTATGCTATCCAGCTACATCTGCTGCTGTCCGCCAATTAAAAACAGATACACCTTCTCTCACCTTTTAAAAAAATAATGAAAACACATAACAGTACTTAGGATAGAGAAGGTGATGTCAGACTGTGATGCCGACGAGTGAATTTTATTTAAAGTGATTGTAATGCTTTACTCCTGTTGAGATGAGGTTTTAATGTCAAAGAGACGGTGGCTGAGAAAGGTCGAACGAATGCAAAAGCCACAACGCGAATGAAAAAGCCACAAAATTAAGGAAAAAGCCACAACACAAATGCAAAAGCCACAACATGAACGCAAAAGCTACAACTCAAACGCAAAAGCCACAACACGAATGCAAAAGCCACAACACGAATGCAAAAGCCACAACACGAATGCAAAAGCCACAACACGAATGCAAAAGCAACAACTCAAATGCAAAAGCAACAACTCAAATTGTTGTGTACAAATTAGATAATCCCAATGAAAATGTCTGTCTGAGCACCTTGACATTGTATTTTTTTTATTTTTAATTTAGGAGTTAATTCAGTGCTCTTAGTGTCATCTATAACATCTTTCCCAATTCATTGTCTATGAAGCAGTTCCACACACGTTATACTTGATGACATCACACATTTGAGTTTTAGCACTCTATTTTTTGGATTTGGGAGAGAGTTGTTCATGTTTGCTAAAATTTTTGGACTGTCTTAGACCACTAGTTCCCAAGCTGTGGGTCCTGACCCCCACTAGGGGTCGCCAAAACTTCACAGGGGGTTGTCCGGCCTTCCTGATTTTAATATAAAGTTGGCTTCAGCATTTCATTCATTGTTGTGAAGAAAAGTAAATTAAATTGTTTTTTTTAAAGTTTGGAAGTTAGGAAGAAGAAAACACTGAATTCGTCAAAAAATAAGTCTATTTAGTATTTATGAATTCTAAAGATATTTATTTTTAGAGAATTGTATTAATCATCTCTGATGCAATAGTTACAGGACATCAAATAATCTGCTCAAAATTCACCGAAATCACTTGTTTTGCGCAAACTTCCTGCAGTAATTGCGTTCATTATTCGGGTTAACTGTATAGTTTATCAGTTGTTCTGTAGTTTTTATTGTTATGCATTGAATATAAAATGAAATATCCATAAAATATGTTACATAGTCATGGGTTGTGAGTTAACTCAATGATAAAAAAGGGGTCCCTTAAGGAAAAAGATTGGGAACCACAGTCTTAGACCATAGGAATAACATTTATGAATTTTGAAAATGGGCTTAGTTCCCCTTTAATCTCATGACTACTGTATGAGCTCACATTAAAAAGCCATATAAAATGTCATAAAAAATGAATCATAGCTTCATGTGCAGTGGGCATCAAAGTATATTGTAATTTATCTGGATGCTGTTAAGGTGCATTTCTAATCTAAGACATGCAGTCCTGTAACCTGCTCATGCCAGATTCACAATTCATTTGTCGCTGTTTTGTAAGTAGGAATTTTGGTTAAGTGTTTTTCTTTTTTTAGTATATTGTACAACTCCCGTCTGTTTCACTCCTCTCCGCCTCCATCCCTTACAGCTTGTCTCGCTCCATGCTTTTCTTTCTAGCAGAGCAGGAGACGCTTTCATCATTAGCTGTTACTCACCAGTCAGCCGGGCCAGCTTGCTGGGCACAACAGACTGTGGCTCAGGCCGGCCAGATGGAGGTGAGATTATCCTCCATTAGATAACATAATGGCACGGTGGCCCTTATTCCACGGAGACGAGCAGACCAGTCAACTAGTCAGCTACACCTAAAACAGCCTATAGGTGATGATGAGGATGATTTTTTTATGATCGTTAATAGTATTAAAAGTAGTAGTGATGGCAGGAACAGTTGTAACAGGAGGAGTGTTATTGAATGTTAATTAAATATTATACTTATTCCAGTGATGACTCATTTTATAAAAATTTCCTTCTGGGACTTAAAATTAAAAAGCTTTACACCATTCAGCAATATTATTTATTTTTACTGCAGATTTGCCATTAATATCACTTAAAGGTACAGTGTGTATGATTTGGCGACACCTAGTGGTGTGGTTGCAGATTGCAACCAACTGAGTACCTCTCCGCTCATTCCTCCCTTTTCAAGACTGCGGTAACGTGAGCCGCAGAGTGCGAAACCGTGATAACGCTGTCCGCCTCCCTCAGAGGCCATCCTTACCATAATAACACTACTTTAGGAGCAACGGAAGTCGGATGGTGGCTGCTGGTACCACGGTTTTGCACTCTGCGGCTCACGTTACCGCAGTTTCACAAGCGTGTCGGAGAACTACGGTGGCCTTCAGGTAACGTAAAAATGCTAAAGTCTCTCTATAGAGCCAGTGTTTTGGTTTGTCTGTTCTGGGCTACTGTAGAAATATGGCGGAGCAACATGGTGACCTCCATGAAGAGGACCCGCTCCCTATGTAGATACGAAGGGCTCATTCTAAGCTAAGAAAAACACGAGTTTCAGGTGATTATACACTAATGAAAACATAGTTATGAATATTATATTCTGCTAATAGATCCCCCAAAATGTTACACACTGTTCCTTTAAATGTTTCACCCAAAATTCATTTATGGTGTTATATTGTGCAATAGTTTACAGGGACAAACTCAACGACTGTTTGGGATTTCTCAGGGCCCACCCATGGTAAAAGTACAGTTTGTGTATTCAGGATACTTGAGGCACTTAAAAATGTGTCCACTAAATGGCATGTTCCGCAAATTTTATGTAAAATGAGATTATCCTACAACCTAAACCAAAACAAGGAGCAAACCGAACAAATGTGATCTACAGTAGACGCTGACCTGATCCAAAGTAAGCCATACATTTCCTGATAATGACTGCTAGGATTTCGAAAACGATGTGGGGATGTAGTCATCGCTCCAGGGGAAATGTCAGACTGCAGCCAATGAACACAGCAAAAAAACAATATGAGCCAAGAGGAGAGACTATGTGTGACTCAACACTACCATCTGGAGGTGCTTGGTCGTAAATGTTTCAGTAGGTGACGAAAAACAGGAAGACGCAGCTCTTCTCTCGGTGTTTCATCAGCCATCTGGCTCCTATCTAGATCTCCATAACTTTTAGTACAGTAAATACTCCACATGGGAAAATGGAATGAGCATCCCAAAGACAGTCAACTAGTTTGAGGTTAACTTTTTTCTGGCATCCACTGTGTTGTGAACACAATAAATCATTGACTCATCACCTGTTATAAATGGAAGGATATACACGGTCAACTCTATTAGACCCGGCTATGCAGAACATAAATAACCAAAGACTCAGTGGTAATATTGTCAAAACATTGTGGGAAGGAAGTCCTGCAGCTGCTAAAGCCTGGCTCACAGCAGCAAATTCTGACACCATACTGGCCCCATGGAATCATAAAATGCTAAAATAGAGCAACAGGTGCAAACAGGAGTAATCAAATTTCTCGATTGACACTGACAATACGATTTGCTAATCATATTTATGGCATTTTTGTTCACAGATGCAGCACTACACTCTTCTGGACATACAGTAATGTAGGGATTTATGTATATTTTGCTTGGGCCAGGTCATTGCATCTAAAATTGTCCAGTGTATTTTTGAATGCATCGCAAATTTGAACTGAAAACCACTGAGTGTTAGCTAAAAAAAGGGTTTAAACTCAGGTCTCAGCACACTCCCAGTTACTGTAAGCTATTCACTCTGTAATGTGTATGTCTCCAAATACAACCTGTTTATTTACATGGATCATGTAACTGCCGTCTGTCAAACCAGTTTGCTGCTTGTATACGGTACTTAAGAGGCAATCAAATGTACACAATAGACCATAACTGTATACTGTGTCAATTAAAATGTTTTTTTCTCTCTCTTTGAGAAGTCAATCCCGAACAGTAACGCAACAACCTGTTGACCCTGATCAAAAAGAAGTACATTCAAATGTGCTATTGGAACACTTCCTTTAAACTTAAAATAAAATCAGTTTACTTTTTATGTTCTTATCAGAGATATACTTAACAAAAATAAAAATAATTTTATTTATTTATTTTATATTCACAAAACATCAAGTCAAATAGCAAAAGGAGCAAGTCTCTTTATCTAATACATACATCCTTGGCTAAGTATTATAAGTTATAGGATAGAAAGTGCACTTTCATAGACTAAAAAGTGGGCTACAAGTATATACAAGTACACTTGCAGTGAAAAAACTTTTAAACTAGTAGTTTGCTGACAGTAAACTTTAAAGTACTTTCATAAATTAAAAAGTGGGCTACAAGTATAAACAAGTATATACTTGCAGTATAAAAAAGATTGAACTAGTAGTTTAATGAGAGTATACTTTTAAGTGTACTTTCATAAACTAAAAAATGGGCTACAAGTATATACAAGTATACTTGCAGTGAAAAAACTATTAAACTAGTAGTTTATTGAGAGCATACTTTCATAAACTATAAAGTGGGCTACAAGTATTAAACCAGTAAAGTACCAGTATACCTATAGTATAGTTGCAGTACAAAATAAAACTTAGATGTAAACTAGTAGTGTGCTCAAAGTATACTATTCTTATACTTAAAAGTATACTTAAAAGTATATTTTTATAAACTAAAAAGTGTGCCACTTTAGTTCCAAGAAGTAATGGAGTAGTACACTTACAAGTCTAGTACATTGATATTAGTATACTTACCACATAAAGTATAGTTGGGGGAAATATACTTAAACTTTACTTAAGTATACTTCATAGAATACACTTGAAGTATACTACTTTTTCGTAAGGGAATATACAACTTCTTCTTCATCTGCTGATATCAAAAAAGGTATTGTATTTATAAAAGTATAAAACTATTTTACACACAGGAAATGAGTCACACTATCATCTTCACCTGAACATAACCCCAGGAATGCACAGAGTAAATGGATTTTAGATGTTCACTTCAGTGCCTACAGGGGAATTTGTGAACGCCAGAGTTAGCAGGTTCAAATAAGGACTTGATTGAAGGCAAATAAGGAATTTTGGAACGAATTCCTTCTCTAGGCCCAGCAGGGAAAACGTGAGAATGCGAGATACCCTTGAGTGAATCCAGATGCAAGATATTGAAACCCGACTGCAAACTGGCTGAAACCAGATACTGTACATAGACGAAGGGTGCGTGAATGTCAACATCCTGCTACCCACAACGAGTCCTCAGCTGTTTCTGAGATCCCCAGAGCTGAGAGGACGCAGAATAATTTAAAGCACTCGAGACACTCACCACTCTGTGTGTGTGTGTGTGTGTGTGTGTGTGTGTGTGTGTGTGTGTGTGTGTGTGTGTGTGTGTGTGTGTGTGTGTGTGTGTGTGTGTGTGCATAAAATGAGTTGAAAAAGCAATTCATGACATGTACAATGTTCTGGTTAGAGAGGAAATAAATCCCCTTGAAAGTGTGACACTGATCCCTTTCATTCATAATATAAGCAAATTGGCATTACCTCCTTTTCTTTAAACAACATACAAAACAGATTATACATACAGAAGATGCATATATAAACACTTGGCCATATGAGAGAGCAGACTGCTCCTGTTAGGTTTGCTTGAAATGCAAAGTATCTCCTCGATGTTGAGTTTGTTGGAATAGAAAACGGCACTCTATTTTCATTTTTGAATTATTCATTCCTCCTAAGTGGGTTATCGTCCATTTAAGGAGCCCCTCTGTGTATATGTTTTGTGTATGTTAGTGAAAGGAAAACCCAGAAGAGAGCGGAAAAAAAGAGGATTGTGCTCTAACCATGAAATTGTATATTTCTTCTTGTCAACCTTCTGTTTAGATTTAAGTTTAAGTGGCAATCTCGACGATTTTCATTTAAATAAATGTCTGTTAAGTCACTATATATAGCCAAATGAGGCAACACAATGGTGATTGAGCCGATGCCCCACTGAAGTATTGCAATAATTATATATTTGTAGTATATTAAAGGACTGAAATCTTAAGGATTTGCCAAATCTTAAGAATTTTTTTCTTGCATTTTAAAGCTTTACTTAAAATCAAAGTCACTCAATGTTTTTTTTTTTTCTGTAGGCTGGCCATTCTCCTCCACACACTAGCTCATAAACATTGGAGTTGTGGTTTTTATTCTGCCAAACAACGGACCTCGAGCCCTGTCCAAGAAAGAAGTTTATTCCAGTGTGCTATTGGTACAATTCTTTTAAGAGTATACTTTCAGTTTACTTTTTATATATTTATCAGAGATATACTTAACAAAAGTAGACTTAAGTATACTTGGCTCATACTGACAAGTATACAGAAAAGTCTAAGTATGTTTGGCTTACAGGCCTACTTGTACTTTTGATAGAAAAAAAAGTATAATAAGGCTTACAGAAAGGTATACTTGACTTGTAGTTGTGCTTACTTTTTGATAGAGTAGGATTTTAAAGTGTGTGAGAATTTGCAAAAGGATGTCTACTTCCATTTAAAAAGAAGTTTTTGGATTATCCGTTCACGATAATAATATAATAATATAATAAGACGATTGATATTAGTATACTTACTACATAAAGTATACTTGGGAAATATATATTTGAACATTACACTTACCTGCTATGTGTTTGTTGTGACGTGTCAGTATTTTTATGGTAGCTTGTGAATGTGTAGCTACGGTGATGTTTTTACTGACAAGCAATAACTACTGCCTGCTAAATCTCTTTGCTTGTTGAAAACTATCATCACACACCCACTTCTGCACCTGCACTTTCTTCTGCCCACACAGCAAGTTTCAGTCTTTAAAAAGAGGTAACATCACTTCTTACAATTATCTGCTTGACCACACGATGTACCATTTCATATCACGAGGCGGATAACTTTCAAAGACAACTTTAATGTGCATGAGAAGACATGAACAACAGATGACACGTCGAAGCATACAGAGTGAGTCAACTATAAAGATTTTAAGAAATGGAAAGGATGCAAACTATAGCAACAACCTATATAGAGACGTGTTTGTACCTAGAAATATACAGCATCTCTCTCAGACTAATCATGCTCAATATGGAATCAAATTGGTTTTTGAAAATTAGAAAAATGCTTTTGTGCAAACTGTGTTTTTCTTCTTGAAAGGCATCAAAACTCAAATGAATTTCAAGAGAATATAATAAAACAATATATAAGATATAGCAGAGCTGCTGTTTTTTTACACCAAAGATCAGACCGTGACTCCTCAGTCCTGGAGAAAAGAAGATACAGGTCCCCCATTTTCCTCCACCTGTTCTGGGTAGAGAAGTAGAGTGAGCTACCGTAGTCTTGTGCAGAAGGAAAGTGGGTGCTTCCCTTAGTCTTGCAGCTGTGGAATCTATAGGGCTTTGCCAAAAAAGGCTTGCGAAAATCATGATGTTTCCACCGGGTCCACGTGAGGCTGCAGGGTTGGTTGAGAGTTGGTTATCAGTCCTTGGAAATTGAGAACCTTTTCCCGTCCGTGTCCAAATTAAATTGTCTCCTCGGGTTTCCATTGTGTGAACTAATTGCTCACTTCCTTCCCCCTCATGTCCTTAAAATCATAGGACTGTACACGGCTCGACATGGTCCACAGGAGAGTTATTTTTCACCTGGCTTATTTGACAGTCCTCTCCTTTAGGATGTGTGAGGGGGACGAAGCGGACAGAAGACACGAGTGAGACAATACACTCCAGCCTGCAGATGGTCGATTCAGAATGTAGTGAGAGGTGGAGGCTTATAAAAGAAAAAAAAAAAAAAAAGAAAAATACCTCGGTGCCGTTTTAGACAGTAGCTCCCATTTTTCTGCAATAACAGTGTAATTGGCCAATAATTACACTAATTACAGTGGTGATAATTAGACTGAAATTACAGAAACTGGGGAGCGGTTATTTTAAACTGGTACTCAATGATTTCTTTAGAAGACAGAAATGAGTGCAAAGACCCCATATAAGAGAGCGCACGGGTAAGCAACCAACAGCTGCTGCCCATCCATGGCCAACGCCGAGATGAAGATCTTTGAGGCCGAGAAACTGCACCAGCCAATGATTGCTGACGTTAGTATAATTCCCACCATGCCCCTAAAGAGGACAAGAAGGAAGCAAGAAGTTACCTTTCACCGTTTTAACAGTTAGCTGTAGTAAAGCTGCGTTTATACAGTTTTATTAAATGTACAGCTGTTTGTGAAACTCCTATCAAACATCCAACAAAAGTTACATTGTCCCGTTAACTCAGCTTATCACACTTAAGATGAGTTTCATTAGCAACCAATTATCATCTTAAAGTCGTACAATACAACAAAACCCTAACTAGGAAATTTAAACTTAGTGTTGTCACGATACCAAAATTATGACATTGACATGATACCCTGCCTAAATATGACAATAACAATATTGAAACGATACCACAGCAAAAAAACTAAAACATCAGGAAAAGTAATGAATAATAGATTTACGGAATGGAATTCGATTTTTCTTTATTAATTAAATATTTTAAAAAGTATTAATTAAAAATGTATGCAGTAATCTGATGTTCCTTATACTTGAGTTTGTTATTCCTTTAGTTAACTTTATATTTGCAACCAGATATCCCTTATTAAACAGTGTTTAATATGTTTTTTTTTTTTTGTAAAACAACGCCCCTGCCAGTGCATAAGCAACAGTTCAGGCAGAGAGTGGTACTGCAGCACCGGAGATGGTGAGAGGCTTCCAAAACAAAAACCCACTAAATGATAATAAATTCAGATGAAGTACTGTGAGAAGCTGATCAAGGAGAAGCAGCTAAAATCAGGAAGACACCACAGTAACTGCAAAAAGAGCTGCGTTGTGTCAAAGTGGTGTTTGTGAAGACAATGTCACCGTTACTGCAGGACAGCTTTTCCTTTCTTTCCATTTTACGTTACAGAAACACAGGCTAAAATAATACTTTTAACACGTGCTCTCTGGTGGATTATGTGTTTGCCGAATTACAGGAGATGCGTGGACAGATTCAGAGAAGATGGTGAATCTAATTGTATCGGTACATTTGATCTATATTAAGAGACGTGCTGTTATTTCCTTGTTTTTTTCAAGGGAGTTCTGCTGATACAGGAACCAGCTCAGAGTGGGACTGTGCAGCTGGCGAGAGATTCATGACCTGCTTTAATCTTTTTTTCAACTTTATTTGTTGACTCCATCCTTCTGGTTATCACTGCAGTTTATTTTTTGACTGCTTGCTCCCACCAGCAGCAAAGTTATAACCGTCTGCTCCCACAGGATCTCAATCCTAATGCCGTGTCCTACAGCAGAGCGCTGCACACACACACACTGCCCTGCTGTCGCACATCGATGCAACTCATGGCTCGTATTAAAACACTGTCATTCTTAAAGTATCGGTACTAATAAAATGGGGTATCGTACTGCTTCTAACGGCAGGGTATTGTGCAACACTAATTTAAACTACTAGACAGTGTCTCGTAGTGGTCTCTATAGATTAAAAAAAACCTTTGCTTGATTTACAAGTTATAATAACATTCAGAAAATGTACCTTTTTGCTTTGTACTCACTGTAAAGAGAGGATGACTCCGAAGCTGGAGAGGAGGATCATGGGGAGGAGGCAGTATCCCAGCACGCTGGCAACACAGCCGAAGGAGACGCCCGTCATACTCATCAGGTTGAGTAGGCAGTAGATGCCGAGGCAGCCGATCGCACTGATACCATACACATAGCCAAACTGGATCTTACCTGACTGTTAACAGAAAGGAAAAAAAAGATACATCCAAACAGTCAGATATGCACACACCTAAATAGATTGGTGTACAGATGTGTATATATTTGTGCCATAAGGTGTGGCAGGATGTCGGGTGCCAGTTTTACTAAGTTACAAAGTTCTCGAGATGTATTATTCATCAACGTTAACCAAATGATTTACCAGGAGAAGTGTCGCTCCGAAGGCCAAACAGAAGACCATGGGCCCAGCCAGGTCTGTCTCATTCATGATGCTGCCGTCTGCTACTTTCATTGGATGGAGCACTGTCAGTGTCTTCTGCCAGATGTGGTCAAAGTTGATTCCTAATTCTAAGACGGAGAAAACACACATCAGAAACACTGAATACTGGAACTATGATCAAACATAGTTGGTAGGGAAATAAATGGCACAAATAAGTATACAAGAGTAGAGAGAACTTTAAAAAAAGGATAATGACACAATGAGGCATGGAAGAGATGCAATGACATGCCAGTATGCGCAACTGGTTTGCTATATAAACACTAAGCCTTTACAGTCACAAAGAAAGAAACGCCTCTTCCAGGAATGCTCAGATTTTGTGTACAGAAAGGACTCGTGATAAAAGTGTGATTTCTTCTCAGAATAGCCTTGAGGTGTGTCTTCACCTCTCTAGGTCACATTTTAGTGTAATGAGTGTGAATTAAGTTTGAGCGACCAACAACATTTTCACAGTCTCATGCAGCGGATGAAAGACATAGCTGTGTGGTGCCACAAAATGTATACAAACACAGGGATGGACACCGTGAGAGCAGTAGAGATTGACCTCTAGGCCAAAGTGGTCTCAGCTTTATCAAACTGATTTAGAGCTGCAACGATTAATCGATTAGTTGACAACTATTACATTAATCGCCAACTATTTTGATAATCAATTTATCAGTTTGAGTAATTTTTTAAGAAAAAAAGAAGAAGTGAAAACCGTATGATTCCAGCTTCTTCAATGTGAATATTTTCTGGTTTCTTTTCTCCTCTATGACAGTAAACTGAATATCTGAGTTGTGGACAAAACAAGACATGATTTGAGGACGTCATCTTGGGCTTTGGGAAACACTGATCAACATTGTTTCACCATTTCTGACATTTTATAGACCTCTTTGTCTCTAGTTTAATAAAACAAATTCTGATATCAATTTCTACAAGTGTGAGAAGCAGGAAGTGCAACTGTTGTACGTGCAACCCTGGATGGCTCGGTCCAAAGATTAAGTCCACAACACAACGTGATTAACAGCTCAGTTTTGCTCAGTGTCAACGAAATGCTTTCTCGTGTGTGTAACTAAAGGGAAAATACTGCTAAATATTGGGATTGTCAGGTCTGCCAATTTTGCAATCCGTTTGCCAGGTAGCCAGCCTTTGATCAGCCCTTTCTCTTCCATCCAAACTCTCTTGCAGCTATGAGATTCTCGGACTGTGCTAGCAACTGCAGCTGTCGAATGAAACTTTAATTTCACGCTTTTAAGAAACAGTGCCTAAGTTCATGTCCTAGAAGTTATACTGCAGACCGGATCACTGTTGTTTTATATTTTATTTTAATCAACTGGCGCTCTTGTAAACGTAACGTCAAATAATTCCAAAAGCTGGTAAACAGTGCGGTAAACTAATGATTATTTCCACTAACCGATTGCATATTTCTCCATCTTTACTCCAAATTACCAGAGTCCAACAAGTTTTGTGAAGCTGTGACAGTCTCTGACATAAATGTTTTTATCAATGATAAAACTAACAATAGCAATCAACTGAAAGAATAATAACAAAACAAATAATTTTAGCACAGTTAGCTATCCACATAGTGAAATGTGTGTATTGCTGACTGTCAAACTGTGCTGTACTAGACAGTTCCTTTGCAAAAATCCATGTACTCCCGAATGAGAAATATTATAAGAAAAGAGAGAGAAGCCGTATGAGAGCCAAAGAGGCAGATACAAGTCATAGACTACCGGTTGTGGTTCACCTACCTTCTAGCAGTGGCGGCTCGTCATCGAAGCTGCTACCGTACATGGATTGTGATGGGGCTGGAGTGTAGGTCTGTGTGGGCTGGAAGATTTGTCCCGTGTATGGCTGCTGGGGCTGCATCATATCTGGGGGAGAGTAGCCCATGGGCTGGGAGTAGTCATACTGACCAGCGTATGGCCTGGGAAACACATAATGATAATGCTCAACAGTACTCTTTGACTGAAAGGACATTAAAAGACGTCTTAAACTCCATATTTGTACTTAAGTTGCTTTCTAAGGATGTTGTTTCAATTAGGCAGTGTTAACATTTTTAAAGCAGTAAAACAATGCAAACTCGCCCTTCACCCTAATCACAAATACACTTTAAAGATGTCAAATAAGGTATTCACCCAGGCAACAAAATGTTAGGTCTTCAGCAGCTGAAAAGGCACATAAAAATAATAATAATGTTGCTCTTGGAGGCGTTGACAGCTGAGGGAGCATCAGGCAAAGAGAGCCTTCTTCACTTACTTGTTGTAGGGGTTTTCAGTGTTGGTGTAGCCTTGGCCTGCCTGGTTTTGGTCATCTACACTGTAGCTGGACTGGTAAAAGTCTGTGTTGAAACTGTCAAACCCTGCCATCTCTCCCTCTGTTGGAAACACAGGGGCAGAAACAGGAACACAACTTCATCAGCTAGGTTAATTATTTTGGTCTACAGTGAGGTGGTACAGAGGATGTCAATATACAAATGACAAAGCACTGTTATATTGAACAACTACATGCTCTGTAATACACAGTCCAGTTGGCTAAAACAACATAACATAATCTAGAACAGCTATTCTCAACCACTGGGCCGGGGCCCACTGGTGGGCCTCAGAGAGACACCCTTGTGGGCCGCAAAGGTGCTGCCAAATGGTTAGATTAACTGCTTTTCTGTATTTCAGAGGTTATAGCGGGCTCACTTTTAAAGCTAGAGTGAAGATACTGGCCTCATATGAAACTAGGAAAAACCTAAGGAATCCATCGGCACCAACCGTGTCATGCTAGCTTGTCGGGAAAGAGGTTAAATAACGCTCCAAACTTACGCTAAATTTTGGTGAGGAAAAACTGCCATGGACATTTTCAAAGGGGTCCCTTGACCTCTGACCTCAAGATATGTGAATGAAATTAAGTTCTATGGTTACCCACGAGTCTCCCCTTTACAGACATATATGTCACAGATGCAGTGACACAAAATCAAGCAATTTTTGAAACCAGCAAAAGTGTGTGTTGAGGAAATATGAATAGTTTGGATTCATAATGGCAGGCAGTGATGGGTGAGGGTAAGCTGAATATCCATGTGGGTCATTACACCTGACGATGGCATAACACATATTTTATAGCCCAGTTTGTCATTTATTTGGGAAGTTGGTCCTCGGAAATGTTTTAACAATCAGAAGTGGGCCTGGAGACCTCTCAGGTCATCTGGATCAGGTCTGCTTAGTGTCCCCAGAGTCAGAACTAAACATGCAGAAGCAGCATTCAGTTTTTATGCACCAAATATCTGGAACAAGCTCCCAGAAACCTGCAGGACCGCTCCAACTCTCACTTCTTTTAAAACAAAGCTTAAAACTTTCCTGCTTGCGGGTGCCTTTTCTTAAACCAGATAATGATCTGATACTGCACTAGAGCTTTTACTCTTTTGTGTTTTACGCTATTTTAGTTTCTATCCTAGCTTTTCTTTTTAGCTTGTGTAATGGCAATTTTCATATCTGCAGTTTAACACTGTACCTTTAGATAATCTCAGGGCCTCACATGTTCAATTTCGTCACCATAGGACAGTGACCTGACATTTTAGATCTCTGTAACTGCAAACAACAGATTGCTGAAATACTTGTTATGTCTTGTGATGCTCTGTTGTCTGCTGTGTGCTGACGCATTGATACACTTTCTATCCTTCTCTTCTTTGCACTTATTATGCTTTAAATGTATAAATACTGACTACTCTTTGTATTCGGGGCTCACTTGCCACAGTCCACAACAGGTGGCTGTGCTCGTGAGTCCATCTGCAGTCCATCTGCAGATGTTTTAGTTATTAATGTATGCCTTTTTATTAAATTCACTTAAAGACAAGTTGTTACGTTGGTTTGTGTCTTGTTTTAACAGAAAACTGCCACCACACTTGTTTTTATTTTCTAATTTTTAATGTTTTATGTTTTTATAACTGTTTTAATTATGTCTTAATGATCTTTTGCACTTTGAATTGCCCTGTTGTTGAAATGTGCTATACAAATAAAGCTGCCTTGCCTTGGAGTTACAAAAGGCTGAGAATCCCTGATCTAGAAAACATCTCAAAGAGAACATCTTGTCTACCATGGCTTTTATTTAGATGCAAAAACTACATCATCAAAAACAACAATGACTCTGTTAAACATCTGGATTTTGTGTGTGGTTTTATCATCCAAAAATCAGTGTATCAGTTAAGGGTGCGAGTAGTACATGAAAGGGTTTGAGGCAACACCACGTCTTCTAACATTCATCTATCGACCACACACATAAGTGAAATCATGAAAACATGAACCATGCCAACTACAACATGTAACCTCACCTAGTCAACGTGATAGAAGTCGTTGTCTCTTAGCAACGTTGTATATATCGAACGTTCGCTAGCTCCCTAACTACTACCTTAGCAACCGCTTAGGATTTACTGCACTAACTGTCTAACTAGTGTTATTGCAACTGTGAGCTAAAATAAGCTAGATAATGTAGTCACACACTAAACTATAGTCTATAATGGGTAGCTGTATCTACTATCAAATGGCTTAGACTATCACAACCACCTAGTAAGGATACAGTTAGATATTATAGTAGATAACATACAACAACAAGCTGCTCATCTTCGGGTGGCTAACGTTCCGTTAATGCTAACTGATGCTAACTGATGCTAACTATAAACAAACCTGTTTATGTGCGTTATGTCAGCGGCGGTTTTAATATCCCGTTTAACTCTTCTTACATTATCATTATTCTTAAGCTATAAAGCATCTTAACACGTACCTGTGGTGTTTGACAAATCTACCAGAGCTCTGCCAACTTGGTTGATGTTGCTACGTGTCAGGAGAGAAAAGGTAAAGCTTCCGGGATGCTACGTTGCCGACGGGAAGTCGTTAGGGACAAACGGGATATTATTGCCCTTCGCTTAAAACTGTGGCGCAGCCTACAGGCGATTGGTGGTACTACATGATTTACTGGGCTACTGTATGAGTATATAAAAATTAAAGTGGCAGTAGGCAGTAAATTTCCTTTCATTAAGTGGATTAAGAAGAAAGACATGTTCTTCAAGTTTAGAAATGATTAAAAGTCTAAAGGAAGATGAGAAGCAATGGAGGGCAGGAGACTCATTTCTGCTCATGATCAGTCATGGGTGTTTGCTGTAGGAATTCATGTTTTTGTGCATCAAATTGATTTTGTTCATCATGGGGCAGACAAGTGATCCATGTCGGGCCTGCACAGATGAAAGGTTTGTTAATGACATTTTTTGCTTAGTTTATTGTTTTTTTTTTGTTTTGCTTTCTCACCCACCCCAACTTTTCACGTGTCATGAGTTGCCTGTCCTTCGGCTTAAAGTGGCAGTAGGCAGTATATTTTTGGCATCATTGGGCAAAAAATCCATTATAACCTTTCACCATATTGTAATTCAAGTGTTAAACTAGACTTCTGCACCTCATCGTGGCTCTGTTTTCAGGCTTTAGAAAATCTAGCCCGTGATGGGAGACTTTGGTCAATCACAGGTCATTTCATTGAGAGAGCGTTCCTATTTCTCCCAGCAAGCATGCTGGTGCTGCGGGAACCAACGCACGGACAGTGATGGTGAGCTAGCCAGATGTATGGTGGACTGAGATAGCTGGAAGCTCCGCTTGAAAGCCCGTCTGAGGACGACCCAATGATATCAATTCCGATAGTTGTATTATCACTCTTTTACATCCACTACTATTGGTTTTCTGTCTGTCTGTCTGTCTGACTGTCTCTCTGTCTCTCTCTCTCTCATGTACTACTGTCACAATATAGCAACCGTTTTATAAAGATAACTTTTTTTTGATCATATATGCTCCAATATCGCCTACTTCAGCTTTAAATGCTGTTTTTTATGAGCTAATGGGGGAGACATTATGGAGGCAAAAATATTCTAATTGTAATTGTCTGAAATATATTAATTATTTCTTTTTTTAAATATTTTAATGAGAGCTACAAGTTATTTTAACATGGTCATGGAGCATATATACTATATATTTGTATTCTGGAGGGAATCGTTCCTATGCAGAGGGTAGTTTAGTTTATTTATTGACTACACTGAGGGCGTTTTATATTTTAATAATGTATTTATTTATTGTGTTAAGTTGAATGTGCTACTTATTTTGTACTGTAATTACCTTGTTCCTTTTCTACCTTTTTTCTTTTCTTACAGCTGACTCGGTGTAAACTGTTCAGAATTCCAATGTACTTAGGTGCAAATGGCAAATAAAACTCTTGAATCTAAAGGTCAAACCACTTGTTCAAGCACTTGGATTTTCTAGTGTTATGGATTACCGTCATGAAAAAGGATCATCTGCAGCCTGTAGTACATTTTACAAGGTCATGAACGCTGTGTGAATATCACATGAATACGCTGTTAAATGATATTGATGCATACACAATGGTTATAAGTAACAATAAAGACTAAAAAGGTCATCCGGGGCCGCTACTGTGTGCAGTCCTTGTTCAGATCTTCTTATTAAAGCAGTAGTGGGTTAGAAATATGAAAGAGCAAATATGATTAAAAAAAGGTATTTTTATAAAACGCTCACTATATCCTGACAGTAGTACATGAGACAGGTGATCTGAAAAAAAAAATCATGAGCCTCTGTGTCCTCCGGTGCTCCTAACGGCATCTGTAAGATTTAACAGACCAGAGGAAAACAACCAATCAGAGCCGAGCTGGAGCCTTGCCGTCTATGAGCAACTGTCAATCACTCGCAAACTCTGATCAAACGGTTAAACTAGGCAGCGCTGATCAAATATGAATCAATATTCTGTTACTGTAATGCCTATTTCTCGCTTCAAATGTTTTCAGAAATATAGTGTACTGTTTAGCTGTAAAATAAGAAAGTTTGTGACCCGGCAGCCATGTTGAGATCAGTTGAGGAAATACCAAGCACCGCCCACCAGCCGGAGCACAGCCAATAGGAACGCTCAATAGGAACGCTCTCTATCTCTGAAATGACCTGTGATTGGCCAAAGTCTCCCGTTACGGGCTGGATTTTTTAAAGCCTGAAAACATATGCAGGTGCAGAAGTGTAGCTATCTATCAGAGCACTTGAATTATGCTGAAAGGTTATTATGGAGTTGTTGCCCAATGATGCTACAAACATGCTGCCTAATGCAGGTTTAATAGGTTAAAATCATCCAATTCACAAATATGGTTAGACATCTCAAACTACAGCCTGTTTTGCCCACCACAGGTAGTTATGAGACCCTACTGGGTTCTTCTGACCCATAGTTTGAGAAAACCAGGGTCTAATGGTAACAAATGGAAACAGAGGGTAGAAGATGATTTAACCGGTAAGAACAAAGGTAGTCCCTTTCATCAGGATGCAAAGGAGCAGATCAATCACTGTGCCAGTGCAGGAGAACTGCACCACTACTGCAGGTGAATCCATCCTCTTTGATGATGACAGATAATTTAAAATAATAGGCTGATGACCCCTGCCGAGAGGAAATGCAGACGCGAGGGAATGAGACATCACATATGGTTTGACCTTTAATGAATGGATGACTACAAATGAGGAACAAGGGAAAAACTCTGTTAACTCCCTCTAATACTCTTTAATCTTTATATTTTAAAAGAGAAATAGCCAACAGGAACAGCAAAATAGATATGCATTCAGATGAAAAAGACATATGGTAAATACAAAATGATCAAATTTACTTTTTGCGTTACTGGAAATTCCTACCAATGTCCTCCTTCTGTCACATCGGCGAAAACTACTATCCTGGCATTCTTCCTAGGGCTTATTAAAACTAGATTATTTCTGCCTCAGTGTTGAAACAAAAACACCTCTGGCATTTATAACAATAAAATGTTTGACTTTTAGCCATAGATTAAGTGATGCAGTGTGAAAAGGAACTAAATTATACGGACTTGGCTCTGCTCCTAGCCTGGAGTTCTTTACAGAATGAGAAATGGGAAAAATAATACAGTGGAAAAAAGGCATGGAGGAAAACTTTGTCATTATTCAGAGGAGACGTATTGAGCCTCTTCCGTCTTTGACAGAGAAACTCTGATTGAGTTATGGGTCTCAGGGCCACAATACATAGAGAACACGCCTTTTGGTCAGGTCTGCACAAAGCGGTTGCCTCAGCAAGGTTGCATGAATTTCAAGGACATTTTCTTGCCAGGAAACTTAGAGACCATCTGTCAAATTAGTTCCCTTTTGAATGCAATGCTGGAAACTTCAAGCCTGTATGTTAAATCACTTGTTCCAAGATAGCTCTAAGACAGTTAGCTTTTACAGGTGTCTTTTTAAAGCCGAAATAGGCAGGTTGGAGTAAATATGATTTAAAAACACCAATTAAGCCAATTATTTTTATAACACGGTCACTGATAGTAGTGCATGAGACAGGTAATCTGGAGGAAAACAACCAATCAGAGTCGAGCTGGAGTCCGCCGTCTCTGAGCAGCTGTCAATCACTAACAAACTCCGTCCAAACGGTCAAACTAGGCAGCGCTGATCAAATATGAATCAATATTCTGTTACTGTAATGCCTATTTATCACCTCAAATGTTTTCAGAAACATCTTATAGTGTACTGTTTAGCTGTATAATGAGAAAGTTTGTGACCAGGCCTCCATGTCGAGATCAGTTGAAGAAATACCAAGCAACGCCCACCAGCCGGAGCAAACTTTCTCATTTTACAGCTAAACAGTACACTATAAGATGTGTCTGAAAACATTAGAGGCGAGAAATAGGCATTACAGTAACAGAATATTACTTCATATTTGATCGGCGCTGCCTAGTTTGACCGTTTGATCGGAGTTCGCGAGTGATTGACAGCTGCCTTCGTTGAATGAACAGCCAATAGGAATGCTCTCTCTCTCTGAAATGACCTGTGATTGACCAAAGTCTCCAGACACAGGCTAGATTTTTTAAAGCCTGAAAACAGAGCCATGAGGAGGTGCAGAAGTCTAGTTTTCTCTCAGAACACTTGAATTGCAATATGCTGAAAGGTTATTATTGATGCCAAAAACATTCTGCCTACTGCCACTTTAAGCCGAAGGACAGGCAACTCATGACACGTGAAAAGTTGGGGTGGGTGAGAAAGCAAAACAAAAAAACCCAATAAACTAAACAAAAAATGTCATTAACAAACCTTTCATCTGTGCAGGCCCGACATGGATCACTTCTCTGCCTCATGATGAACAAAATCAATTTGATGCACAAAAACATGAATTCCTACAGCAAACACCCATGACTGATCATGATGAGCAGAAATGAGTCTCCTGCCCTCCATTGCTTCTCATCTTCCTTTAGACTTTTAATCATTTCTAAACTTGAAGAACATGTCTTTCTTCTTAATCCACTTAATGAAAGGAAATTGAAAAGTGCCAGAGAGGGTAATTGAATTTAGGGCACTGTATTGCCATATGCCGCCATAATTGGCTTCTTTTATAAAGTGTCTGCTGTAATCCTGCTGTCACTGCCTGGGTGGATGAGTGGATTAAAACTACTGAGTTTCCTACACAGCAGCAACCCCTCGTCTCCAACCACCTACTGTACCCTCAATTAAGATCACTCTCTCTCCGCCTCTCAAGGAGAGAGGAAAAAGGGAGGGATCAAGCTATCTTCTTATATGTTCTCCTGGACAAAAATGATGCAGATGGGAGATCATGTGGCTCCTTCTGCACACAACATATTGAACATGTGAATGAACACAAACACACCTCTATTTTTAGCAGAAATGGGTGCGCACATTTCCTCAGAACATTTGCAAGATTAAATATTAAAAAATTTCCTGCCATCCCACTGATATGACATGACTGTGCAGATCATGAATTAGTGGGCATCTGGTACATGCAGGGTCCTTTCTCTGAAGCAGTCTCTGAAGCAGTTTCACGCTGTGTGAGTGAGCTACATGAGAACTAAAATAACAATCAGCAGCTGACGAGTTGGAGAAGTTTGTTTGTTCCAAAACGAGATTTCCACCCACTCGAGATTTAACAGTTTCTGACAAAATTATAGTCAATATGAAAATACTCTCTGATGATGGTAATACCAAAGCATTTAAGCATATTTCGGACAGAAGTCAGGTAACAATTGTTCTCTATCCAAACAAATCAGCCGATAAGACTGTTGTCAGGTTATTAAATAGGCTTTATCAGGCACTATAAGCCCCATAGAAGTGGGTCAATAGGTGCCTACTACACCCACTAGTAGATTTTATCATCTATTCACAATGTAGATCACCAAAATAAGGTATAAAACAACACAACAGCAACCTCTAGCGACCGTAGTTATTATGACAGGACACAGAACACAGGGTTTTCAACCAGGAGACCGGAGTTCGCATCCCGTGTGAAACCAACAATATGTACATTAGTTGTCTCTGTGTTCAAAGTTATTTTAACCCTAAACACTGTGTTTTTTTCTTGCCTAAACCTAAAGAAGTTGTTATTGTATTGCCTTAACCTAAAGAAGCCTTTTTGTTGTGTTCAAAACGTGACATATCATTCAGTTTTACAACGTGTTGCTTTTGAGTTTCTCTTTCACTTTTTACAATGTAGTAGGTGTAGTAGGCCCCTAATGACCCACATGTATAGTGCCTATAGCGACAATGCTTATGTAATGGCCTGATAATAGCTGAATCGGGGGGAACAAATTGTTCTTGGCATCAACGTCGATGCTAACATCAATCTAAATTGATCTTTGCATCAAGAATTTAAGAACTTTAATGACATGGGATTCTATTCTATTAACAACAATCCCCAAGATGCTGTCAAGTGCAAAAAATATTGACTTCCTTTCATTTGAACTGCAATAACAAAATAATGTAGCATTGACCCACTGGGCCACAGCCAATTTATGTCCAGCATGACATATCTAGGGAATAGAATCAGTATGGCCAAACCTCGTAGCAAAAGTGAAGGGAACTGGGAAGTGAAACTTGGCAGAGAGGGATGGAAGAAGAAGGAGAGCCGAGGCCATGCTACTGTTTATATGAGACTTATTTTAGAAGCCTCTAAATCTGTTTTGACATGTAGAACACTCGTGGGTTGACTGGAGCCATCCCTGATGCCAACCAGAGGCAGATAAGAAAAGGATGGCAAAACTCCACAGTATACTCATAAAGCATTAGTCCTGTATATCAGGGTTTACCTACAATCTCAGAGTCAAAGGTTTAAATGAAATGACACGTATTCAAAGGAACAGTTTGTAACAGTTAGGGGGATCTATTGGAAGAAATGGAATACAATATTAATAAGTATGTTTTCTTTAGTATATAATCACCAGAAATAAGAATTGTTGTGTTTTCATTACCTTAGAATGAGCCATTTATATCTACATACACAGCGGGTCGACTTCACGCAGCTGGCCGCCATGTTTCTACAGTAGCCCAGAATGGACAAACCAAACACTGGCTCTAGATAAGACCATTTGCGTTTTTGCGTCGGCCACCGTAGTTCTCCTACACCAACCTGGTCTCACTCTCATTTTGTCAAATACCGCTGATTGGGCAGCATCGATTGGGCAGCACCCCTCGGCATCGGAAACCAACGCACAGAGGCACCCTTTAGTGACAGTATGTGACGAACCGGGCTTTCAACTAACTCCAATTTAAACCCATCCGCGACGTGACATAGTGTTAATAGTGTGAGAGTTCACTCAGGGCGGGTGGGAGGTGTGGTGGATGGGTCAAACAAACAAGACTTTCAATCAGGGGACTGCTGTTCGTGGCCCGTGTGAAACTAAAAGTAACGTCGACTTATTTTGTGACCTTTTTTGGCAATTGCATTCACGCTTCAAAAATCATAAAAATGGTGTTCATTAGTGAAGATTAACTTGCTGAACTAAACGTGTACATATCATAAACGTTTGTTTGCCACAGAGCTTATTTTCTACAATTATCCAAAACCCAATGGAAAAAAAATCCCATTGGCTTTTTGTCGAGAGAACCAGGGCGATGCTAACTTCCTGGTTGGCCTACAAAAATATGTCATCTCTGGAGCACTCTATAGGAATATTAATATCACACTTTCATGCACACTCAATTATATAAATTAATATTCAATCATTCTGAACAAGCTGAAAAAAGGCCAATATTGTCAGTCCTATTGTAAAGGCTCACTATCTGAAATGCTCCGGTCTTCTCTTAGTGTTTTTTTTCCATCTAACTGAAACTAATGACTTGAGTCGACAGCGGTAAGAGCGGGTCCAAGACGCACATATTTCTTCTGGGACTCCAGTGGAATTGCCAACTCACATTATCTGATCATCAGTCTGGCCAGTTAGTGCCAGAAAATCCTCCCTCAGATGCTCTCACATGGTTTTATATCATCCGTTCATGATGTTGAACACATTTCAGAAGTTTCAGAAGTTACAGTATGATGAAGTGTTGCAATTTCTTTTGTGTTTTTTCTAAGCCTACCCCACTTCCCCTCAACTGTCTCCTCTATTTCTACCCATATTTCCCAGAATGCCTTTTGACAGTCCTTTGAGAACAGGTATGATCTTGTTGCCCTCAGCTGTGTTTTCTTCTCTCAACTGGATGCCAGTTGAGGAAAAAATGACAGCACGTCTTGAGGCTCTGTTGCATTGTTGCATTATTGAAGCTATATGGAGGATGGATTTTTCTCTGTATGACTGTTGAGCTTCGCTGCTCTAAGATGAGTCTGGACATAAGCCATTGCTCTGATTCTGGGGCTGACACAAAAGCATGAATTTACTATTTTTGTTTAGATGGCTGGAATACTTTCTGCTAAAAAAAACACCAACTCGGCATCATCCGAGATTTCAAACTACAGACTGTATATAAAGATTGACGACGCGTCTCCAATTCCTCCCACTGTACAGAAGTGAAGCCAAAATATCCCGGATAGGGGAGCTGTCATCTTGAGTTTTTGACATCATTTGGAGCCAGAGTCTGCACAGCTGCGGTATCGAGGTTGCCCTCCTGAACCAATAGCGAGCCGAGCACGGCCTCAGCTTGTCGGCAAGGGAGAGACTCACATCTGCCAATCATGATGTCTCACCCCCTTTTTATAGCATAAAATAACTATTTAAAACCAAACTTCTGAGAAAAATTAACACTTGAACATACGTACGTCAGCATGATAAGAACTACCTAAAATGACAGAAATCTTTTGGACAAATTATCTTGATGTGTACTTTGACTTTTTAGTTTGTCTCATGTCCCATCCACTAACATGGAGGGGGCGGGATTTATGACCTATACTGCAGCCAGCCACCAGGGGGCGATCAAGATGTTTTGGCTTCACTTTTGGGGAGCTGTCATGCCGTCCATCTTTATATACAGTCTATATTTCATACCAACAACAAGAATTAGATAAAACAAGGAAATAAACCTAAAAAATGTGCAAAGAACCTTGAAAATATCTGATTATCACAATATTTGGGGTGGTTTGTCCTTGACAAGATGATGACAAAAACTGTGACTATACAGCGACTCGTGACATGCACAGTGATGAGGTGTATTTCAAACTGCAAACGTAGCTGCAGACTTGTAATTCCTGTCGTACGTTGTTTGGGGTGACTCCCCACTGGACCGTCTGCTTTCCTGATGAAATTACTGATGACAGGAGCGAACAGAGACCCACCGCACGTTCAATTATACATCCTCTAGGCCTATTCACTATCTGTCGCCTTCACTTTCTCATACTGACAGAAATTATTCATTTCCACTGTGTGTGCAGAGAGCTTCATGCAGTCCTTGATTGCTCACTTCATTCATCTCACTTTACACCGTATTGTAGCTCAGTTTGAGAGCGCTGTAGAAGGACGCTCTGGAAAGTTATGCATATATTCTATGAGTAAATATGTTTATGAGAAATACGTTTCCCGCACTTCAGCAACACATTTGCATTTCACACAGTATACTGAGCATCCTCTACAGCGTACTGCTGGTGGTATTAGCTGAAGAGTGAAATTGGATACTACACCTTTAAATGGGTTTTACAGTTCTAAGGGCTTTTGGAGATTTGGCTCCATCAAGAGATTTTTCACACATTGAGGACCTCTGGAAACCACCCTTTAATCCCAAGAGCCACCGAGTGGAGCATGGAAAATACCGGAGGGAGGGAGCGAGAGAGAGAGAGGGATGTTGTGTAATGTCGCACACACACTAACACTCTCCTACACGCTCACAGAGGCAGAAACACACACCACAGGAGAGCTGACTATGGCAGTAAACTAGCACAGCTATCTACCTCTCCACACTGTTCCCACATGGCACTTTACGCTGGCTGAGGGAGAGCGGGTGCTTGGCAACATCTCATCTGCATGGTTTGCCAAATCAACAGGGTCAAGATCCCTTTAGGCTTGGAGGACTCCACTGCGCTTTGCACCGCCAAGGAGTGGCCTCGGAGATGGAGAGTATGATCTCTTCTTGGCAAAAAAATCCTTTCCTAAAAGTGCTCTATACGATATCCAGAGCATTAATATAGCAGCAAACAACTATTTCCTATGTAAATACTGTATATAGAGGAGTAATGTCTACCTGAGCAGAGAATGAAGTTGCTCTACCTCTGTGTGTGTTGTAATCTGAGCTTCTCTGTGCTTTGTTGACACAGCCGGGCCGGCCACTCGTGCTTTTAGTGCAAGTTAGCACCGTTGTTTACACCAGTGTTGTATTCAAGACCACCTAAACTGAGACCAAATCATGACCAAGACCAGAATGTATTGAGACCGAGACAAGACCAAAACTTTGAGGGGTTGAGACCAAGTCAAGACCAAGACCAAGGCAGGCCAAGACCGAGTCAAGACCAAAACCAGACCAGTGCGAGTCCCACACTGCATGACACACTGACACCATGCAAACCATAGGCACTCCTCAATATGATCTGAAAGAGCCACATTCCCATAAAAACACCCACAGAAATCAAATAAAGATTCTTCTTCATCAACTTATTTTATTGTCAAATATACTGTATATATATAACAAGTTAGTGATATCCCTGCAGTTGTAGACTTGACCAGTCTTGAAATAAAATCCTTGAGAGCTGTGTGGAGGCAATAGATATGCTCAGAATTTTTGCGTTTAGCACCTTTAAGTTGCTTAGTCTCAGTTTTTAGCCTTCAGGGTTTATCCTTCTTAAAGCTGAAGTAGGCGAGACTGGAGCAAATATTATTAAAAAAATATATTTTTATAAAACGGTCGCTATATCCTGATCGTAGTACATGAAACAGGTAACCTGAAAAAAATCATGTGCCTCTGTGTTCTCCGCTGCTCCTAACGGCATTAGCAAGATTTCACAGACCGGAAGAAAGAAAGCAGTAAGAGTTTAATGTCCAGTGACTACATACGATCTGACTGAATGGTTACTCATGTACATGCTCATCACGGCTCATCTGCGTCTGATGCAATCCAGATAGAGATGAGTCAGCACACACTTACACACTGACTCAATTGATGTCTTTTTTTCTAACGAGCGAACAGAGATTTTTTTTCCCCTCCACTTCACCGTGGAGCTGTCAGATCCTCCGCCCCCTCCCATCCTTTCACTACACCCACTACTTGATCCAGGCCAACTGCTTTCTGAGTCCCACATGGTGCAAATTGAATCAAACGCCAGCTACTGTACTGTAAGATACACACAAAAACTCCCAGTTTTAACACTGCGTACAAGTTTGATTATCTCTGTGAGAGCAAATGGGCTATTTCCCTTGAAACTAAAGCGGAGAGGAACATTAGGTCTGGCTGTTATCACCTTTAAGCAACATTAGTGTTTGTCTCCATGTGGAAATAAAGACTTAATCAGTTCTACTTTATTTATAAAACCCACAATTACTTTTTGCTTATAGTTGCAGAAAGGAAGAGTAAATGTATCTGGTATAGCCCTAAACATCCAAACAACTGATTGTTGCATTACAATCCATCTGCCATGGGGATTTCACACAATCCAATCACATTGGCCCAATTCCAATCTGTCCCCTACACCCTCTCCCTAACCACTTCCACTCCATTTGTGCGTTCGCGTGGAGGGTCCGCCATATTAAGTGCCATCCCAAACTAAGTAGCGGGGAGTGGAAGTGGGTTATGAAACCCTTCAACAGCGAGTCTGCATCGATGCCGACTTAAAGCTGCAGTGGGCAGAAATGGAGCAAATATGAATAACTTTTTTTTTTATAATATGGTCACTATATCCTGATAGTAGTGCATGAGACAGGTAATCTGAAAAAAAAACCCATGTGCCTCTGTGTCCTCCGGTGTGCTCCTAATGGCATCTGCAAGATTTCACAAACCGGAGGACAACAACCAATCAGAGCCGAGCTGGAGTCTTGCGGTCACTGAGCAGCTGTCAATCAGTCGCGAACTCCGATCAAAATAGGCTGCGCTGATCAAATAAGAATCAATATTCTGTTACTGTAATGCCTATTTCTCTCCTCAAATGTTTTCAGAAACATCTTGTAGTGTACTGTTTAGCTGTAAAATGAGAAAGTTTGTGACCTGGCAGCCATGTTGAGGAAATACCAAGCACCGCCCACCAGCTGGAGCACAGCCAATAGGAATGCTCTCTCTCTGAAATGACCTGTGATTGGCCAAAGTCCAAGATTTTTTAAAGCTTGAAAACCGAGCCATGAGGAGGTGCAGAATTTTTTTACGGGATTTTCATGTCATTCATACGCCTTTATTGTGCGACCGGGCTTTATATATAAATACAAGAAAACACATGAATGCATTTTTGTCAGAACAACATTATAAAATCTCACATGCAAGTATCTGCTACTACTGTCCTCCACGCAAATATGTTTCAACACTGAAAGTCACAAGTTACCGATTGGGTCGGAGCCCACAAAACAAGCAAAACCATTATAGAAATGGTCTGAGCTTAATTTAGCATCATCACCCAGCCTGGCCCGCTGCTGTCGGCTCCACAAGTTAAAGGTAACATATAAACGCAAGAGTAACTCAGAGCTCAGCAGGCTGCATCCAAAATAGCTTTGGATCCACATTTCCCTGCTCGGTTTAGACTCGGCTCCAAGGATACACTCTCCTTCTTGATGCCTTCACCAGTACACAGTACAACACACACACACACACAGACACACACACACACACACACACACACAGAGAGACACCTGCAGAGTCAGTGTTAGTGAGCGGGATGACAGCTCTGCTGCTGTGTTGCTGGCCAGAAGACAAGCTAAGACGTTCAACTTCCCGGCTCTCTGTGGTGCCTTGCAGGTTTATACTTATCCCGGCTCCAGGAGTCGCTTGTCTGTCCCTCACCACCCTGCTCTGCTGCGGCTGCCAAAGCCCTTAATGTTTCGTGGGCTTCCTGTTAAATAGCCTCGTCTCCAGGGACAGCAGTGGACCTAGTTTAGCGGGGAAAGGCTGCCTCGGCCTGTGCAGAGAGTGAATGAGGACGGGAATGAGTCGCAGGAAAATTACACAAAGCGAGAAGAAACTCATTTTTTGACCTGCTGAATCGGGCAGAAATCCAGTGATATTGTAATTGTATTGCTCAGCACCCGAGAGAACATCCCACTGTAACATCATAACAAATATGCCCCCAATTTGTCAGTCTACTGGCATTTAGTCTGTGTTTCGAGCCACGGAGGAAATAACTTTCTATGAGAAAGTGTTTGCAGATCATAATATTGATGCCATTATTTGAGATGTGATGATTACAGCGTAGCAACTAAATCCACTTCCTCACTTCAGCCGACTCCTGGTAGCACGTCTGAGTGAAAGCAGTAGGAGGCTCGCTGTTTGCTGGAATCAGCTAAATATATCTTGTTTTGATACCGAAATCTGGGGCATTGGGACTTGTTGCTGATTCCCACAAGGATTTCATGGAGTTTATGTTTGAAGATCAATACTGCAGAGACGGGAAGTTTCTTAATGATTAGGAGTTCATCGGCAGACTTCTAGAATAAGCTGAAAACCTTCGCCGAGCAGTCTTTGAAGACACATTTTTTGAGGGTGATGACTCATTGCGTTAGCAGCCGGAGGTGTTGGAGCGTACCTGCTTAGAGGGACGGAAGGAGTTCAGTCCAGTCACCAGCCTGCTAGTATGATCTCATGGGGAATGAGCGTCAGCGGGGTATTTTTGTCTCACGCAAAAACGGAATAAATAAAAACACACATTTATATAATATTTTTTAAAGAAATACGTCAGATTCATTCATGGACTTCCTAAAAAAAATAACCACATTCCCTGACACATCTGCTTTAAAATGCAAAGCACCGACCCACTGTAAGTTATGTAGCTGTGCAACATTATCTTATGTATTTATTCATAATGCTGTGTTAATTGTTTATTTATTTATTTTTACACATTGTGCTGCTTCCCCGGGGAAGTTTCACTGAGAACAATGCACCCTTTAGCAGGAAAGCCGTAATCGCACTCACACACATTCACATCTGGAAACTGCCCAGTAACCCCAGTCTGAATTGATGGCTGCACTGGAGTAGAAGGGTATAAGGACCTTGCTCCGTATACATACACAAAAAGTGGATTTAAAAAAAGAAAATACAAAAATCGATAACGTGTGTCTGTGTGTGCAATATACTGTATGTGCTGGGTGGGTAAATCGGCCAGTGTTGAGCAAATCTACATTTTGGTTGATTAAAAATAGGTGAAATAATACAATAAAGGTGGTCAAGTGAAAGGGATGGTTAATGTGTTCACTGTAATACACACTATGAGTACTACAGCAAAAGTGTTACAGTATGTTATTAGTTTGATTTTGATCATATAAAAGTATTCTGGTCAAATATGGACACCAGAGCTGAATGTGTTGACAAATAAACAGCGTGGAGACTATGGAGTAACCTTAACTTACAGTAGTAGTCACATTCTATTATATCTATCTTTGTTTTAATCATTTAGGTTGACATCTGCCCTCATCTCCTGTCTCTTTCCTTCCCTTCCTCCTCCTTCTTCCTCCCCTTTATTGATGATGAATCACTTCCTTGTTTTTGACCAATAGGCTTACACATTGATAGACAACCACCCTCCCACTCTACTCATTCAATGTAACACAATAGAGTGCATTGTATTGTATACATGTATTTTTGTAGGCCAAACAGGAAGTTAGCATGGCTCTGGGTTCCCTTCTACAAAAGATCAATGGGATTTTTCTATTGCGTTTTGGATTATTGCAGAAAATAAGCTCTGTGACAAACACACGTTTATGATACTTACACATTTTGGTCAGCAAGATAATCTTCATGAATGAACACCACTTTTATGATTTCTGAAGAGTGACAACGGTCACATGAGCGTGAGCATACGCAACTAGGCTGTAAAGACGGACGAGTAGGCGTTTAGTCTCATTTAGCCACTTGTTAACAAACGCCTTTTTTAAAGACATATACAGGCTTCAAAATTCACGAGTGGGATATTTACTGATGTATTTTATTTTGTAGAACAAAACATTCAAATGTCTTAAGCTTGTTTTAACCACAGACCTTATTTCAGGCATCTAACTAAAAACCTATTTAAAAAACTCATCGACTTCCAGACGACGGAACAAGAAGTGCTAAAAGCTAACTCATTTCTGGGTTTTAGGACTCATTCCTGTAGCACTCTGTATAGATGTGCAAGCCACTGCTGACAATGACCCTGATGTTGGTGATTTTAAATACATATTACCATGTAAAATAAAGGCATTTCAATTTTGCGCAAACCCTACAGTGTGCCTTGGATTATTTTTGAAGGACACTTGCAATCAATACTCCATATTCCACCCATGCAGTGAGTCCTTCACAAGACTGAATGAAGTAAACAACATAGTGATATAACTGATGACTGTACGCATGATGCTATGGTCCTCATTGAAAGCCAGCACTCTCTCTCTCTCTCTCTCTCTCTCTTTTGAAAACCACATCAGTTTCAAAATAAACAGACATTATGCTATCATCTTTCCCCAAATGCCATCTTCCACCAGACAAACGCCGCACTCTGCCTTATTCCCCTGCGTACGTTTTTCTAACAAAATTCAAAACTGACATTTAAAGTCATTGCTTGTTGAAACTTTTTGAAACTGACAAATAGCTGACCAAGTTTAAATAAGAAATAATAAACAGCCAAGTTTGAGGGATAGCCGAGGCTTACATAGAAACTCATTTTGGTAAATACTCTCTGAGTCAACTGAATTTATGCATTGAATGTCTGCCTGCTGTACTAGCAGATTTCCCATCTACGGCCTGGCATCATTCAGCGTGGCTGTAATGAGAGATGGAAGTGGAAGAAGTGTGCTGTTTATTTCAACCATCTGCGACCGGCCTGAAAATTCCCTTTAATAGTTTCCTCTGCACTGCACAGGAAGAGAACGACTGCGCCTGCGAGTTGATCTGCGTCAAGGCAGCGAAGAGCTCGTGATTTCGCTCCGAGTCTAAGAAGTGGATTTCTTTTTGCGAGTGAAAAATTAAAAATCTCTCTGATATTGCGTCTCTCTCAGAAAAACGATACATTATTAATGTTGCCGCTGTGTTTGTGGAGTAAATATTTCATCGTATATTTTATTGACAAACTGAAACGAGTTCTCAGATATAAGAAACTAAAATAAATGCCACAGCCCGTTTGATATAAATGTGTCTGTCCTTTTAGCTCTGGGATTTCACTGACTGAATAAATGGGAATTCTGATTTTCCCAAAATGTCTTTTCAAAAAAACATTTACTAAGATAAGATGGGTTTCAGTCTGTGTTGGTACATTTTGAAATGCATGCAGAGAACTAAAACCATGGAGGAATGTGGCGTCAGCTTTGGTGATGGTCCTGAGGCTTTCATGCCATTAAACGAAGTGCTCTTTGGGGACTGAGAGCTGAAATGAATTGTGTCGGTCCAAACGGGTTTAACACCTTACGTCTGGCCTTTAAATAGCAGCGCAGCAGGGAGCGGTGTAGAGGCTACATGTATTTATGATGAAGCTACCAGCATGGCCTACTTCTGGGTGACTGCTCAGGTCCCAGTTAGGCACACCTCCCCATCTTTCTCTCTGTCTTTTTATTCACTTTGTGTTATATCACTCACTCTTTTGCCCCTTTTAAACTTTGGAATATCCGTGAGTTTCAAATTTGAAAATGTTTCCCCTGCCTTTTTGAAACACTGGTGCCCGCAGATACGTGCATCAATAGTCCCTCCGTTTACTATTATTCATTGCATTTGGAATCAGGGCGTCCTTCAACATCAAATTGAAAAGTCAGGGGATTGTAGGGGGCATGTTTGGATTTTAAACTGTCTGGTATTTTCTAAAATGTCTCCACTGTGAACATTATGCATTGTGAAAACATGTTTAGAAAGTTGGGACAGAGGGAAAGCGTTGTTTGTAATTCAGATCACATACAGGCAGGGCTGATTGAGAGGCTACAGAGGTACTTGAGGTATTACTTCCTGATTTCCCAGTACAAGTGATGCCCATTATTACTGAAGTGCCTCTGAGCAAGAACAACAAATTCATGTATCTACTGTATACAATGAAAGTGACCGCCTCAGTGGCTCTGCCTTTGTTGTTAACACAGTTAATACAAGGCTAAACAGACTACAATATAAAGAGTTAAGCAGTGACATCATGCCCTCAGAGGTCTACACATCTAGTGAAGGAATGCCAAAAAAATGCTCGAGGCAAGGTTGGTTAAAAGTGGATGGAAGAAAGCCAAAGGAAAATAAAAAATCACCATGCAGGCTGTAATAAGAATACTGTTTAGTATGAACTAGACTTTCTGAGATACAGCAGACTTTGTATATTTCATACTGTGTTTTCACAATATTTATGTATAATGCAAAGCCCTGATTTGGCCCTGCAGCGGGAGCAGACGGTGTATGATTGTGAGACTACAGATTACAATATTGCTGTACTAGTCGTTTTGTTTTTGAAAGTGAGTTATGTAAAAATGTAATGCACAGTATGCTGTACCCGAGTTAGTGTTTTTATTGTTATTTTTTTGTGTGGCTGTGAGGCATGATTTAGCAGGAAAAGATCAATCTCTGGCAAATTTCTGTAAAAAAATGAAAGTGAAATGTTTTTTTTTTTAAGTATACTAGGCCAATAAGACAGTTATCGTGCACTGATTCTATCCCCTTTTCTGTGTGAGGGTATCTGTCCATGGTGCTGAAACAAGAAGCCTGGGCATGTCTCAGTACAAACAGAGGGAGGCACTGTTGCTCACCTTACGAGGTCACATAATGTTACAACTCACTGCCAGTTACAGCCATTTATCTGGGTCTTGAAGATATGAGATTTTAACTTGTATAAAGGGCTGCAAAATGAAAACTGCAAACATAACGCAGCCAAAATGCAAAACTGGTACACAGTTTGTACTGTGGAGAGCAAAAAATATGTATACATGTATTTTAGGTATTCAAAAGAAATGTCATGCAAATGGATTCAACCTGTGGGTCAAATTGCTGCATTTAGCTTATTATAATAGCAGCATAAAGATGGATGCAGCAATGCCTTAGCTGGCTATGCATTGAAAATACTGTGAAACTTTATTTTTAAACAGCACATATGAATGTAGTAGGGGGGTAATACTACACTATCTGTTTATATCATGTTTATTTTTGTTTGTAGCTTATTTTGTATATTGGTAGAAATTCAATTTTTTTATTCTTATTTTATTCTAACGTTTTTTTGTTATTATACTGTGTACTTGTACCAACAAAACCAAAGCAAATTCCTAGTGTATACCTCCTACACCTGGCAATAAACACCATTCTGATATACATTAATATACCAAACCTATGTGTGATGCATGTGAATATAGAGCTTTTTTTTTTACAATAGGGCTGATATCTGTTCAATGGGTCTTGGCTCATCATTATACTTTGTTTCCCACCCAAACAGCAGCTTGGAATCTACCCATAAGCCTTTAGTAGTGTGTGTATGTGTGTGTGTGTGTATGGAAGACACCACCCAGCTCTGTATGGGAGGGAGGAGGGTGATGAGAGAGAGAGAGAGAGAGAGAGGAGGGTGAGATGCTCGTTTCAGCACCGCGGACAGCTCCGGGTAAAAGCAGCAGCGAGTCGCTCCTCTCTCCTCTCCTCTCCTCTCCTCTCTGCTGCTCTGCTCTGGATAAAACCCATTTCTTTTTTTTATTACACCTCTCCAAGACAACAAATACGACATATTCTTCGAGGAGTTGTTTAATTCAGTCCGGATCAGGCGACATATTTGTAGTGACAAGGCTACAGACAACAAGCAGGACACAGGACTCCAGGAGGTTTGCAATCTCTGCGAAGTTTCCTCGCCACTGAAAAGGGATTCTGCCTCCTCCTCTTCCTCCTCTTCCTCCAGCCGGTCTCTGCGCATCCCCGGATCATCGGCTGGTGTTTCAGGGGGGAAGTTGAGCAGAAAGTGGCACCTTTCTCCTTGTTTGGACTATATCCTAATACAAGTTGGACTTCTTTTCTTCTCAGCTCTACTGCGTAATTTCCCAGTTGTGCGTAAAAGGAACTCCATTTGTTGGATAAGTAGCAAAAAAAAAGGCAAGTTTTCTTTGGTGCTATATATATATTTATATATATATATATAGGCTTCTTCTTCTTACAGCCTGTAAATGCTCCTATGATGATGATGATGCGCCCTGGATACAAGTCTCCTCCTCTCTGGCACCACTGATTCTAGAGCTCCTTCTTTTTAATTTAACATCCACACAGAGAGGGAGGAGACTTTTGGACTATTTCCTAATAGAAGTTGGACTTTATTGCGTAATTTCCCAGTTGTGTGTGCGTAAAAGAAATTCATTTTTTTTGGATAATATTTCTAGTAGCAAAAAAAAAAAGGGCAAGTTTTCATTTGGGTGCTATAAATACAGTCTTCTTCTTACAGCCTGTAAATGCTCCTATGATGGTGATGATGCGCCCTGGATACATGTCTCCTCCTCTTTGGCACCACTGATTCTTGAGCTCCTTCTTTTTTAATTTAACATCCACAGAGAGAGGGAGGAGAGGAGGGACTGCCATCTTCTCCTCATCTTCTCGACATTTTCGACAACTACTGCTAAGGACTGGTAGGTGATAATGGGCCATGGATCGGTGAGAAAATGTTTAATCAGATTGTTGTAAAATGAAGTTGGAGGCCCTGGACGCAGCTTAGCAACTTTTACCATCCTCATCCATCATTTTATTATAATAGACTTGCTGTAAAGATATATATAGGTGTGTGTAAAAGCTTGTTTCATGACGGAAACGATGGCGCTGAGTGGGAACTGCAGGACTAACCCCAAAGAGCAGCAAATATCTGTCCAGAACAGCTTCCCAGATGTGGTGGAACTAAACGTAGGAGGGCAGGTTTATTACACGCGTCACTCAACTCTAGTGGGCACCCCCAATTCACTCCTCGGGAAACTGTTCTCCTCCAAAAAAGAGGCGTCTAATGACTTGGCGAGAGACCCAAAGGGACGTTATTTCATCGACAGAGACGGGTTTTTATTCCGCTATGTGTTGGACTATCTCCGAGACAAGCAGGTGGTGCTCCCGGACCACTTCCCGGAGAAAGGGAGGCTCAGGAAAGAGGCGGAGTACTTCATGTTGCCAGACTTGGTGAAGCTCCTGACCCCTGATGATGTCAAGCACAGCCCGGATGACTACTTCCAGAGCGACTATGAGGATGGATCTCTGCAAGGCAGCGATCACAGAGGTCAGTGCCCGCCTTCATCTCTCGTCCCAGCGGATAGGAAGAGCGGCTTCATCACGGTGGGTTACCGGGGGTCGTGCACCATGGGCCGGGAGAGTCAGACTTCAGACGCCAAGTTCAGGAGGGTGCCTCGGATACTGATCTGTGGGAGGGTGGCCCTGGCCAAAGAGGTGTTCGGGGAGACCCTGAACGAGAGCCGGGACCCGGACAGGACCCCGGATCGCTACACCTCCAGGTTTTACCTCAAGTTCAAGCACCTGGAGAGGTCTTTTGACATGCTGTCGGAGTGCGGCTTCCAGATGGTGGCCTGCAACTCGTCGGTCACGGCCTCGTTTGTCAACCAGCACACTGAGGACAAGATCTGGTCCAGCTACACGGAATACGTCTTCTACCGTAAGTATAAGACACCTTTTTCATTGCACAGCAGGTTACATTACGCACACACAAAAGTTGGGAGTCACCACTAGGAGGCGCACTTGTTTTACTGAGTCCTGAGATCTGGTTATACTGGGGTGGATGGGCGTTTCTATAGCACAGGACATCCCCTCTTTTGTGGATGATGTGTGTTTTGATTGATCAGTTTTTGCGGCTGCTTTCTGATTTAACTTTTTTAAAAAACAACATAATGTAGGCGACATTTTCATGAAAAACACAGCTCACCTCTGTTAAAATGCAAACACAGAATGACCAGGTGTCCCACTTTACAAAGGACTGCACAGCATTTTTTATCCCTTGTCCCACGTCGCACATATTGAGACGATGTCCCACATTTTCATTGGCTCTAGTTTTCAAAAGTCAAACCACTGCAGGACAGACGTTTTTTAAAAAAATGACGGTCGGTCTGATTTAACTTTTTAGAAACAGCATAGTGTAGGCGACATTTTCATGAAAAACACAGATCACCTCTGTTAAAATGCAAACACAGAGTCAAACTTTCACGTAGGGTGACCAGGTGTCCCACTTTACTGCACAGCATTCTTATCCCTTGTCCCACGTCCCACATATTGAGAGGATGTCCCACATATTGAGAGGATGTCCCACATTTTCATTGGCTCTAGTTTTCAAAAGTCAAACCACTGCAGGACATCCCCTCTTTTGTGGATGATGGGTGTTTGATTGATCAGTTTTTGTGGATGCTACAGACAGTGTGATCAGAGCTACTTCTTTTACCTCTAGTTTCTGATTTGACTTTTTTAAAAAACAGCATAGCGTAGGAGACATTTTCATGAAAAACACCAGATCCCTTCTGTTAAAATGCATACACAGAGTGACGAGGTGTCCCACTTTACGACGGACTGCACAGCATTTTTATCCCTTGTCCCACGTCCCACATATTGAGACGATGTCCCACATATTGAGAAGATGTCCCACATCACACTAGAAGGCGCACTTGTTTAACTGAGTCCTGTGTGTATGAGATCTGGTTACTGGGGTGGATGGGCATTTCTATAGCACAGGACATCCCCTCTTTTGGATGATGGGTGTTTTTGTGGCTGCTACAGACAGTGTGATCAGAGCTGCTTCTTTAGACCTCTAGTTTCTGATTTTACTTTTATTAAAAACAGCATAGTGTAGGCAACATTTTCATGAAAAAACACAGATCAAATCTGTTAAAATTCAAACACAGAGTCAACGTTTCACGTAGGGTGACCAGGTGTCCCACTTTACGAGGGGACGTCCCACATTTTCATTGGCTCTAGTTTTCAAAAGTCAAACCACTGCAGGACAGACGCTTTTTTTAAAATGACTTAACACAGTTCATGTGAGTCTCACAAGAAACATGCGGCTCAAAAGGAGATGTGCCGATCAATGGATGCATTCAGTCAAAGCATAGAGATGTTACAAGATAAGGGGCAGAATAGAAATGTTTATTATTTAAGTTAGATAGACATTATATCAAAATTATACACTACCTCTCAGCCTTGGTAACATGTCCCACATTGTCCCACATTGTCCCACACAAACATACTCTTTGTCCTACATTTGGTTTGTTGGGATCTGGTCAACCATACTTTCACGCTCCGTTAGCGTCTGAAGTTTTGTCTGAGCCTTGTGGAACAAAACCAATTAGAGATCACTCCTGCTAATTGGGGTTAAGCCAAGGTGTTGTTATCTCTCCCTGGAAGCCATGACACCTTAGCAGCGAACACATAAATGACAGGCGACGTCATGTTTTGATCACCACAATGTCTTTAAACTTATTACAGCATGTTGCAGCATTCTCTCGCAGGCTACTTTATATATTTCATTTTAAGATTTAACCAGATTTTAATAATTTCACTCCCATCTGAGCCACGGTGATCGTCAGAGCAGCGATTTGTCAAAGCCTGCCATTTCTCATCTCGGTGCAATTTTCTACTCCACCTCCTGTCTGCTTTCATCCGTCCCATCCTTTCAAGCGCTTGCATTTCCTTCTGACTTTTCTTATTCCTTACATTTATCCATCGTTGCTCACTGGCTGGTGGGAGTGTGGCAGTAGCAGCAGTGAAGAAGAGATCATCATGACTTTTAAATTAGATTCTGTAAGATTTGATGATGCAGTGAAATAGTCCATATTGTCTGCTCCGACCGTATAATCTATCACAAACTCTTTGATAGCTCTCATAAAAGAGACGGAGTGTAAGTGACATTCTAAATGTGCTTAAGTTCTTAGTACCCGTATAAATTACTTGGAATAACTCCCGAACCAGTAGCGGTGGTCATTTTTGAGATGCCATGAAAGAAAAAACTAAAATAAGGCCTCTAAAAAATGAAACAACTCTTTATTTTCCCACGCAAAACCCATAAGGAGTGTCTGACCATATACTGTAGGAGAATGGGTGTCTGACATATCATCACAAAAGGCAGATTAAACTCTGCTTTTATTCTAATTTATCTGACACTTACTAAACTGTGCAGATTTGCTGTAACAGATCACACCCCTTGGCTTTCCAAGAAAGTTTTATTTTACGTAAATATGTCCTTTTTTTCCCACACAAGCCCTTTGGTGAAATGTATTTTTTGAAGCAAGTACAACATGGTTTTATGAATATTTACAAGTACTACTGGATCCTGTTTTGGTCATAGATGTAATTGCCACAGCTACTACAGTAAAACCACTTTAACACGTGGACATTAGTGGTTTTCTATGTTAAAAAACTCCCCAAACATTAAATCAAGTCTTGTTACATAAGTGACAGTATAATGCACAATGTGCTGAATATTGCTGCAAATAAAACCAGAGAAGGTGCCAACAGTACTGAGACCAATGTGTCAAGGCAGTTATGAGATTCGTCAATAACACAGAGTGAAAGTTTCTATCGTAGGCACAGTGGTTTTAAAAAAACATGGTTTATTTAACCTTGGAGAGATTACGATTCGTAAAATTGAGTTGTGCCACAGACTTCTCTGAAATCTGAAATCTTCAGTACTGAGTAGGTTTCATTGGTATATATGTAGACACTTTATGTAGCTTCCCTTGTGGTCCTTAACTCTCTTATCAAACTGAAATCTTTTGGCAACTGATGCGGTGGACAATTTCATATTCATAGTGAACATTTTTCAGTTTAAGGAGAAGCCCAAAAAAGAGAAGCCAGTTCTTTTTTACTAGCGGCTTTGCTGCCTCATTTCAGTGCCCAAGCGTCCAGATGTTTGGCAAGTCAAAATGTGCCGATATCCTTAAAAGGATGATTTGTCATGTGACTCAAAGAACAGTTGTGCTTTATGACGTTCTAGTATTATCTGTAAAAATTCTTCACATCCCCATAAAAATAGCCTTTATTCATCTTGTTCCAAAATTTCCTTGCAATGACTGTGACGGGGGCCAGGACCGCTGGTTAGAAACCACTGAGCCGTGCGCTCGCCACCACCGTAGGGAAAAACCACTGCCGGCCCCATAAATCACATAAGTCAAATGATCACATTGCCACAGAGCAAACAGGAGTGAAAAGAAAAAAAACACACGAGAGCGATTCGCTGAGCTGGCTCCGGGCTAAATGAGCTCTGCATTAATGACCTGCATGAAGCAGCTACAATGACTGGATGGCTCTTGGCTCTTATAACCCCCAGAAGTAGCGCTAACAAGCCAAATCAAGTGGTGGTGGTGGTGGTGGTGGGGGCTACTGACACACACACACACACTGCACATTCACAGTAGACACACACACACACACATCTTGCTTATGCAATATCTGGCGGTGTGTCTGTGGGCTGCCTCTGCAGGCCTCTTCTTGCTTACTGGCAAACAACAACTGCTTCCCGGCTTTGTTGACAAATGTTCAGCTTGTTAGAGGGCGCACTCTCTCAAAGGCGAGGGCACAGCGGCAGATGTGGTGGGCCTATATCTCAGCACACACGCGGCCGAACAAAAGCCTACACGCGGAGGCAAGAGCGTGCACACGAGCTCAGGTAAGCAGGCGTAATCACAGAAATAGGTTTAGCATGCAAACACACACCGATATAGTGCAGGGAGTTTGTTAAATGCTGCAGTGGATTAAACGAAGTCACCGACAGTCTCTTGTCTATCCGCCTGTCACCGTTTTTGGCGCATTCGTCTTTCCCTTCTCCCCGTCCTCGCCTCCCTTGTCTTTCCTTTCCCTCTTCTCCTTTCATGTCCTCTCATTTTGCTCGAGTCAATCATACCCGGCTTTTCTCTCTCTCTCTCGTCCCCGTTCCCGCCCTCCATCTTTCCAGCTTTATTCTGCTCGGTGCGCCGCAGGGGCAAGGAGCAGCGCGGCGGCACCAGTTGCCTTTACATGCCTCACTGCTCCGTCACGCCTCCTGTCTCGCTTCTTATTCATTTCTCTGTCTGTCCGCCTGCCTGTCCATCTCCGTGATTGTTTTTACCTTCATCTTGGGCTGTCTCATTCTACATTGTAGGCAGTTTGTCTGCCTCTTTGTGTTTTGTGCCTCTCCTTATTATACATATGCCAGCGAGGCTGTCTTTCTTATTTGTTGGCCTGCGATTTTGGGCGTCTTAAGGCCTTGGGCATGTTTTAGACAACATTTAGCTTTTAGGGAAGGCTTTTCCTGTTCCATCATGAAAGAGAGGTCCTTAAAGAAATGATTTTCCCACCTAGCCCTGACCTTAACCTCGATGAGCATTTTAGGATTAATTGGAACGTCAGCTGCAAGCCAGGCCTTATCTCAACATCAGTAGCCAACCTCACTAATGGTTATGTGGCTGAAAGGGAGCAAATCCCTGCAGCAAGATTACACAATCTTGTGGAAAGCCTTTCCAGAAGAGTGGAGGCTATTTGGTATCATATTAATGCCCATTATTTTGTTATGAGATGTGCATCATCCCAACACGTTCTCATCCCAACTCGTCACATACTGACGCTTTGTCAGAGCCCTCTGCATCACTTTTCAGTCACAGTAGACACGTGCTTTATGTTGTGAATTAAACAAAAACACTTGCTTAGGTTTAGGCAACAAAACCACTTATTTAGGTTTAGGAAAAAACGACATGGTTGGGCTTAAAACTACTACGTAAGTATAGTGAAAATGTGACTGGATGTTGTGAACATTGGACATGAACAAACAGCTGATTGTAAAGTGAAAGTGAAACTTAAAACTGCAGTGCGTAGAAATGGAGCAAATATGATTAAAAAAAAAGTTATTTTAATAAAACGGTCACTATATCCTGACAGTAGTGCATGACACAGATAATCTGAAAAAATTCATCAAAGAAATATCTGTTTTTTTTTACCATAAAATGAAAGCTTGTTTGATATATATTTTTTTCCTGGTTTCTCTGTATTATATACACAAATCCGGGAAACAGCGGAAGTAAGCAAGGCGGTGGCATTTCCCTACAATACGCAACTGTTTGAATGCAAGCTGTCCAAAGAAGTGTACAATTTTCCACTTTCACCTTCACTTTCTATGTAACGCTACTTTTGACAACGATGTCTAGGAGTTCAACAGGAATCTGAGCAGTTGTAAGACTCCTAACTTTAGCCTAACAGGGTGAAACAAGTAACGGTTGGTAAGTTTACACTGCTCAATCAACTAACTGTGGCGTTATTGGGAAATATAACATTAGTTGCTCTAACTAGAGCAACCTAATGACCACAAAGTAAACATCATTAATCAGGCAACGAGCAACCACTGACACTTTCGGCTGAAAGTCCCCAGTTAGTAGTGTTGGCAAACAGTAGAGTCACTACGACTCGCCACCGCAGTAATGGCGCCGTTAGATCGAGGAGCACACAAAGCAGTCGCCGGATTCGTCTATATTCACGACATCCATTTCTTCATGTGGCCTCTGTAATGGAGCCATATCTGTTTAGGGCAAAGTTCTTAAGGGCCCAACAACAGCGGTCCACTTTCCGTTTCCAATTTGACTGACACAACTCTGCCAACTTCCACTTACAAGTTTCATGTTTTTCTTGCCAGAAGCTTGAACCACTTTTAGCTCCTTAAATCCTCTTTTTGGCTTGTTATCTGGATTCTACGCTCTTCTGATTGGACCTATCAATCTTTTTTTTTTCTGCTTGTGGCTATTCAAATTCAGGATGGCCTCTGAAACCCCAGAAGGCAAATGTATTTACCAATTTGTTGCATGGCTGGAGTGACTGATAATTAATCATCACTGTTGACAGTTGGTTCTGTGGTATTCACCGCAGGGCCTGACAGAGCTACACCGCAACACAACCATCGAACAACACAACACCGTCTGTGTGGCAAAAAAAGAAAACATTTCATAAAGGAAAATCACATTTTTTGGCTCAGGATGTATTTCCCTAGGCGTTATTTTTGATTTTTTGCCTCAGCTGAACATGCCAGAGTGAAGTGTGTGTCATTACAAATGGCCATTTTCATATGACCATGTGTGCTGGTGTGTGACACACTGTGCCATTAGCTTGTTATACACAGATGGGTAACTTGTGTAGCAAATGTGTTTTGGCAGGTGGGAAGAAAGGGACCGTGATAATGGTGATGGTGTTTGTATGTGTCTGTGACCCATGTTGCACTACCTGAGGCATTTGCACACCCGTTGAGCTGCTGGCTAAACACACCTGCACACCGACCCAACCCCTCACACACACACATACACCCACTTGCAGACACACACACACTCATCACCATATGAAACTACATCACGCTCATCCTGCGAGCTTCTCTCGGCCCAGTCGGTGACGACATTAGCAGCGGCGGTCCCATGCTGCAGGCCTGTAGGAAGTGATTAGCCGAGGAGCAGACAGGCCGTGACAGCTCTGAGGAGAGTCTTGATAGGGACAGCTGCTACCCTGGCCTCAGCTCCACAGGGGAGTCCACCACCACACACCTCAACTCTGCATTATTCAGGCCGAGACAAAAAGGAAGGGGAGAGGAGCAGGTGGGGAACACTGTTTGATGTATGAATGAAGAGACAAAAATACTGATATTCTCACTACTGCTTCTGTTACTATGACTACTGGTGATGCTATCACTACTCAACCCAGTCGCCAGAAAAAATGTTCGCATTGGACATTTTTGCAAACCATGGAATACGTTGAATGTTGCCTTGTATCACTTGTATTGCTTGCAGAAACGCAAAATGCCACGTGGTTAACGTTGTGAAACGATTGGTTATGTTTAGGCAACAAAACTACTTGGTTAAGGTTCCTTAGTGGACTTTCTCACTTGTTATACTGCTTATTATACCACGTAACATGCAATAACGGTCGTTCATATATTACGTCACTTGCTCTGCCCGAATGCAAAAACATCCACTTTAAAAAAAACAGACAACGTATCCGTGGTTTGCAGAAACGTACAATGATAAAAAAAAAATTCTGGTGCCTGGGCTGCACTACTACTATTACAATTCTCCAAGGACTGTTACTACTATAATGCTAGATGCTACTACAACCAGTGGTGCTTTGTTAGTCCAAGTACTGCTATATTTAAAGGTGCTAAATGCGAGATTGGGAGTATTTATATTCCCTCCGTACGGCACTCAACATACTGTATCAACGGCTTTAGCACTAACATGCTAAAAGCACACATGGCTGGCTCGGCGATATCAACAAAGCAGGGAGAAGCTCTGATTACAACACACACAGAGGGAGAGTGACTTCATTCTCTGCTCAGGTAGATATTACTCCACTATATTTTTACATAGTAAATAGTTGTTTGCTGCTACAATATATTAGTGCTCTTGATATTGTGTAGAGCACCTTTAATACTACTATAACCACTAGATTGCTAAAAGTATTGCTACTGCTACCGTACCATTAGCATTAATACTGCTACTACAACCACAGGTGTTACTTACGTTTATTTTTGTTGCAGATTTCAAACACACTTTAAAACAGTGGTTCTCAACCAGGGGTCTGGGGACCCGCAGGGTTCTTGGGGGAGTTCCACGGGGTCGCCAGAAAAATGGGGAATAGTTTATTTGCACTATTTAATTCACTAGAGAAGTGAATGAAAAGAGTGACTGATCTGATATTCTGATCATAGGTTTCACTTCCTCCACAGTTACCTCCTATAGAATTCTTAAGCATATCTAAGAAATGAAAAAGGTTGAGAACCACTGCTTTAAAACCACCTCATAAAAGAGTACGAAAAACTCACACAAAATCACATAAAATCAACCGCAAATGCAATAAAATCCAGGTCCAAGAAAATAAAAGCAAGGCCAGGACCATTGAGAATTTATTTCAAATCATTTTGCACTGCAGGAATGCTTCACAAAAAAATGAGAATTTGAAATATGACTCATATTAAGCCTTTTTATGTGTATGCTGACTATGTGAGCAATCTGGGTGATAATTTGCTAGGCAGTATATGTAGTAGTCTCTAGTTACAAATTATTTTGCATCTTGTTCTTTGCATCTTCCTTTCATAGTGATACGTAGCTTTGGAGTAGCAAGATAAAACTGGCATGAGCTTATCCTTTTTTTCCCAGTAGAATTAGAGCTGCTGCATTTTGTACAAGCTGTAGGCGAGGAAGAGACCTTTGACTGAGTCAAGAATACAGAGGGTTGAGAGGAAGTGAGAGTACAGATGACCCCATCCCATCCTCACCGAAAACTGCTTTGCACTGGGAATATTCTTCAGATAGAAGAACAGTAACGGTTAAGTCCTGTTTGTAAACACGAACGCCTAATTTTAGGCAGCGATAGCGAGTGGAAAGGGAGAGAAAGGAGTGCTTGAAAGTGAAACCCTCAATGTAGTTGAGAGAAAACAGAATATTAACTCAATTTTCACTTTTGAAATAAGTTTACTAACCTTTTCAAGATGATAAAATAAGCTACGGTTAATGTTAAAGCAAGGGACTTATATGAAAATCAAGTCAGGGAAATAAACATAGAGTAACCTAATCCTGAAACAATATATCTGTTGGCATTCATATTGATGGTTTTTGATTGATTTCAAGTACGAGCCCACGGTGGGAGGTGCAGGTGGGGTCGAATGAACGTAAGGGGAGGACGGTATAGAAGAAATAATGGATAAAGGGCAAGTGGGTCATATGGAAAGAAGATAGACTTTCTTGTTTGTCTAACCTCCCATTGACCTTCTCCCCTGGAAGCTTAGTGTAGCTACGTAGCGTAGATTCCCATAATCCCCGGGCTCTGGAGGATATGGGGAACTACAGAGCTGTGGGAGAGAGAGAGAGAGATAGAGATAGAAAGAAAAGAGAGAGAGAACACCGGAGCGTCAACAACAAGCTCCCATAAGCCCTCTGCGACTCCCTCCTCTCCTCACCGTCTATCAGGCCATTTTCTCCTCCTCTGTGACTCTTGACACTCTATTCTCTCTGCGGTGGTAGGCACAGTTGATATAATGCTGATGCTCTTCCCCTGTTGTGTTGGAATAAGTGCTCTGCGGTGCGACGAGGTGTGGAGCGTTGCCATAATGACAGAAACTGCAGCTGGAGAGCCTCTTCACTCGCTCAACCCACCGGCTGGCTGCTGCAATGCATCAATGCTTTAATAGCCCCGCGATGCGCGAGCCCAGATTGGCTGGAAACACCATGTAAAGGATGCACAGAATTCCCATCCCGTCAGTAATTGCGTCGCCTGATCACACCAATGGCTGTTCCCACAGTGGGAGTGCGTGTCACAGTTCGGATTAATGCCTGCTGCCATTTGTTAAAGTTTCTCGAATACAGGATCTGACGCAAAACAGGACCTACATCCTGTCTGAGAAACTCCGAAAATAATAGAAGTTCAAATACCTAACTTCTGATTGCAGTGTTGTTCTGAAATATCATGACATGCCAACAAAGACAAGCATGTTTTTGGAGTGAATTATTTATGTGCGTGCTTTTGGTGAGTCTTTACTTCACTGGTGTTTTTTTTTTTCTTGTTCTCTCCTCAGTTAGCTCCAACATGTTCTCATCCCAACTCATCACATACTGACGCTTTATCAGCACCCCTTGGTCACTTTCTAATGCACCGGGTAGCCCAAGCCGTCAGGCTATGATGTTCCACTACGGTCACAGTAAATATGTGGTTAATGTTGGGAATTCAAGCAAAAACACGGGTTCATTTTTGGAAAAAGACATCATGGTTTGGCTTAAAATTACTACGCTTGTAAAGTGAAAGTGAAACTTAACACAAAGAAAAACAGAACAGCGGTCTCCTGTATGAAAGCCCTGTGTTTGTTGGACCAATCCACCTTCCCTTCCACCCGCCCTATGTGTTTTTTTTGCTCTTTAAAAGGTGCTAAATGCCAGATTGGGAGCATTTCTATTGCCTCCACATGACTCTCAACATGGCACCAGCTCAGCTGGTGGCTCACAGCTAATGGTGCTAACAGCGTTAACGGAAACACTGCTGCCAAAGCTAACAGAGTTAACCTAAGCCCAGTGTGTCTCATACAGACGCTAAAGGGTGCCTTGTGCGACACTATCACATACCGAGGGGTGTGACAAAGCGTTGGCATTTAACACCCTGGGAATGAGAGCGAGCTGTTAGCTCAGTTCCTCATTTACCCCTACCAGCCCCTTCATTTATCTCCTTCAGTCTGAAGATAGTGTGACTGATGAAACAGTCGGTCAATATTCAGGCTATTAGTACTTAAACTTCATGATGAAACTTCACAGTTTGACCGTGTTTCTGATCGTTCCGTATTCCTCCGTGTCTCATTAGAATCACACACTGTCAGTCACACAGCAGTGGTCCACAGCTTGATCGAGCATATGGTCATACCGATGTAATTTCATTCCACAGTGCTTTATAGCTTCCTAGGGCAGCGGAATGTCAGTGGCATTTCATTTGTAAGTGGCAATGAAGTCCTAATGTCCATTAAGAAAGCCAGAGGCACTAATACGGCAACTCCAGAGGAAATTAACTCCGGAGGAAATCACCGAAACCACCAATGGTAACTTATGATAAAAACAGTCCTGATGTTTCATAAAATATAATATTAAATTGTTTTCTAATTTGTAGTAAAGGAGAGACTTCTAATTTATTTGTTCTCATTATTGACACAGGTAGGGATGCAAGTAAAGGTCATACGAAGACATAAAACTTTGGCAAGATTTGATTTTTGACTCATTTTTGACATTTGTGCCAGTGTTTAATGAACGGAGGAAAGAGCATGGAAACACAGCGGAGAGTAGGGAAGCATTTGTTAAATAATTGAGACCTGAGATTTTGAAATTTGTCATTATATGTTTCCTTCCAGACAACAGGGAGGGCACTTTATAACAAATTTTGATAATCACATAGCACGGCATGATACCAGACAATACCTGCAGTTTTGCCACTGCAGAGGATTATTCAAAACTCCAATACAGGGTCTCATTAGTAATCCCTCGGTGTCATTTCAGAGCACTCGGCTGCTTGCTAGAGCAAACTATCATCACCATTTCATTCCTAAGTGGCTGTGAAGCTCCCTGTCCATTAAAACACACACAGAGAAGATTCTAGATCTATAAACACACTCTCTGTGTGTATAGATACAGTACATCGCTTCTACCTATTAGGGAGAGGAGGGAGAGTGAGAACTCTTACAACCTATTTTACCTATTTTGTTTAATTCTTCTGGATTCATGGCAAAGTGATAAACACACAAAAATATTGTTATTATATTAATTATACAACATGGTACCTTAGAGACACTTCACTACGTCGGTCATGGGTACAACTTAGAAACAGCCGCATGTTTTTTGAACACCTAGCTTGGATTAAAAGAGTAATCCACTGATCACACCTATAACACGGTTAGGCTCACGTTGGACCGTTTTAAAAGAAAGGAAAGAAGAAGATGTGCAATGAGCTACATTTTATTAATGCAACTGGAGGTTCAGGTGAGTTATGTTAGTAGCAGCTAAAGTGTCCTTGAGCCACTATAGCCTCAGGCAGAGATGATGAGAGGGCTCCAGAGGTCTTCCTAACTCCACACCCTCAGATTTGTTTAATTTTCAAACTGGCGTTACCTCAAGTCACTTGAGGCAATTTGTCGGATTTTGTGCTGCTCTCTCTGAAGCAACAAAAGGCTTTATACAACAACAACATAGGCCCCATGCAGCCCTGTCTCCTAAAAATGAAGTTCCCATACAATGAAACTGCACTATGAATTACGTTTCGAGGGAAAAGTATTTTGTCGTGGATTACGTTTGTTTTTGACATATCACAAATATACAGTATATGTAATGATAGTCAGCGGAAGTCCGCGTATAGAGGAGGTCAGGGTGGTGAATGGGTCAACAAACACAGGGCTACCACCCAGGAGAGCGCCGTTTATGTCCTGTGTGCAACTAAAAGTCAACGTCCACTTATTTTACTTTATGTCCGTAGCTAAATAATAGTTTCGAAACGTAATGTGTGAATGCAGTTTAGTTGAAACATAATTTCGTAGGAGACAGGGTTGGCCCCATTTGTGTGTAGGAGCCTGTTTTGGCGAGATTTGAAAAAAAAAAAAAAAAAAAAACGTATTTAAAGGTCCAGCGTGTAGGATCTGTGCCAAGCGTGTTGGAGAGCTACGGTGGCCGATGCGAAAACGCAAATGTCCCTCTCTAGAGCCATCTGGAGCAGAGCCAGTGCGTAGAGTGTGAATTTTGGAAGTGAGTGGTGAAGCAAGAGAAAGAGAGCGGCGGCGACGGGAGCGAGTAATGTTATCGACTCCGGTCCAAGCAGGAAAAGTTAACACAGTTTGGTTTGTCCGTTCTGGGCTACTGTAGAACATGGCGGAGAGAGGACCCCCTCCTTATGTACATATAAACGGCTCATTCTAAGGTAACGAAAACACAACAATTCTTATTATCAGGTGATTATACACTTAAGAAAACATACTTATTAATATTATATTCCATTTCTGCTAATGGATTGTTACACACTGGTCATTTCAATTTGGTGGATGGATTTGTGCAAATTGGGAGTGTCCCGTATCGGATGATGCTAAACAGGGAATACCTACAGTCAGTACAAGGACTTTTAAAAAAATCAAGTTAGAATGAATGAAAACCAACATGTAATTTGTTTGAATCAATTTGAACGCAACCCACTTGGTCCACTGGGTTTATACGTGACGCAAGGGGGTAACGTCAAGTCCTAAACTACGCTGTAGATTTGACACTGTCCCGTTCATTCACGGTGCTTCAGCTGCCTCACTTCACCTTCACCTCACTGCAAGACAATTTCACAGTCTGAAACAGCCTCATATTTTTCCATCCACACAATACTTCTCAGATGGTTTTGCGACATGATTTTTCATTCAGCACGGCTCACCGGTTTTCTTCATTTGGCGATAGCGAAGAAAACAACAATAGTCTAATTTACAAATGAGTGACAGGGCATGCAGTGAGTCAGATGAGCAGTGCATTTTTGGGGAACTCCCCCCGCTGTGGTACAAAGCATAGCCTGTTGTGCCTATTACACACTTTGAATTAGAGCAGATAATTATGGATTGAATACTTGATTTGTTTCCCGTCACATTTGAACAGTAGTTTTAATTTCACTTCTTGTAAATTTGCAAGCTATGCCAACACTCAGGGGGAGCTGGCTGGACTAAAACTTGAACAGTTTTGGAAATGACCTGTTGTCATTCACACATGGAGACATTGCATAACAGACTTTCACACCGTGACAATTTCAGAGTTTCGTTTCTAACAGATCCAAGGAAAGAGAGTTAAAAACAGAAGAATGAGTCCTTGGTTACGACATGAGTTGGGATTGGAGCGAATAAAGAAGGGACACACCAGCATCAGATTGGTTGGTGTCATCTGGCTGTTTCATCAAACATCCAGTGGATTTTGAAGAGTTTAACGACTTTGTGTTTTCTGTCTCATAGCGACAATGATTTATAGAAAATGAGAGTGTCCGCTATCATCTCGCCCGCGCTCGCTCCTGTTTACTATTCACAGTGCTATGAATAATTGAGTGCTGTTCACAGAGGACTGCGCAGTCTGTGGCAGCCCCACAGAAGGCCCCGGCTGTTTGTTTGCAGATGTAATGGGTTGCTACCTGGGGTCTTATGTACACATACGACCTGTATTATGGTCTCCTAACTACACAAGCCTGCATGTATTAGCAGTGTGGAGATAATGATTTGCTGGCCGTGAACCGGTGCGATTATGGTCTGCAGACAGGAGGTCTGTTGGTAAATTGGTTTTGCGGGACAGCAGCAAGCGCATCAGGGCGGTAACACTCAAGAGGACGTATACTCGAACACACACATTATGCAGATAAGATCAGACGGCACAGTCTAGCCTAGAGACACATTGTTTACCACAAGATTAACCTGGCTATAGCCTTCGAGGGATTAGTAAGCAGCGTGTGTGTCTCTCTTTATGGCAACACAATCAATGTACCAACACAAACCAACAGTTTTCCAATCTTCAGACTAATGTTTGTGTCTGTGAACCATATGGCCATACCCATCCCTGTCTCCTTAAAATGACGTTCCCATACAGCTAAACTGCATTTTCAATTATGATTCAAGGGAAACACAGCGGTGGATGAAGTACCTGAAAGCACACTTGAGTAAAAGTACATATATCTAACAGGAAAATTACTTTAGTAGAAGCTAAAGTCGCCTATTAGAACATTACTTGTGTAAAAGTCTTAAAGTGTCTGATATTTATTGCACTTAAGTAAGTAATTTTCTGATATTAAATGTACTTAAGTATTGAAAGTAGATGCTGTTAATAAAAAAGCAAGCAAGTCAGAACTATGAGATTTATGAAGTTTATGGGGCGGTCACACGTGCAAAATTAATAATCTATTAAATTTGTATCTTTACATTCAAAATGCAGTTTTCTTTGGTGAACTTTCAGTTCAAAAATCGCCCTATTCTCTCGCCTTACAATTCCTTTTAACATGTACGCCACCTTAAAAATGGAGGCTACATTACACTTGAAGACAAACGAGGTCCTCACAAGTCGCGTGTAGCATGATCTGACATGCAGCCTGCCTGGACTTGAACGGAAATCGAAACTTAACTACGGCTTTGAGAGCACTTTGTTTGCCTGTCATGTGAGTGATGTAACTTACAAGTTAGGACCACTGATTCTCCAAACCTGCTTGCTTGCAGTAGTAACTAGTAACGAAGATGCTTAGGAGAAATGTATCAGAGTAAAAGTACACATTTTATTTGGGAAATTTAGTGGAGTAAGAGTGGAAGTTGACAGAAGTATAAAACTCACAAATGACATAGTACAATGAGCGACCGTTAATGAAAATTATATGGAATAATAATGTTATTGAAAGCTACATGATTTAATAACAAGTATAACAAGCAAGAAATTCCACTACTGGAGGGACGGAGGGGTCAAGCAAACACAGGACTTTCCCCCACTGTTAGTGTCCCGTGTGAAACTAAAAGCCAAATTTCCGTTTAAGACAAAATCTGATGTTTTTTCACTAAACCTAACCGAGTAGTGTTGTCTCATTTATTTTGTTTCAATTTATAACATTAACCACGTGTTTAAAACTGGTTAAAATTGCAACCGTAATCCGGGAGAACATACATTCCCCTTCAACCGTAATTGAGGATGCAGTTTAATTGTATGGGAAGGTTATATTACAGGAGACAGGGTTGCCATACCATACACTGCGAGTCTAGATTCTGACCTCTAGAGCGCGGTATGCCTCGTTTGTATACGCTTGTGTGTGCTGGGATGAGAAACAAGCAAATGGAGCAAGACAATTATCAACATCCATCACCTCAGAAGCTCGTTTAGCCAATTAAAGCCGTTACAGGCTGACATTTAGGTGCAATCATTTACGGTTCTCTCCTTCATGCACATAAACATACGAGAACACACACAACACTCCACGCTGTTAAAACGGTGGGATCAGAGCAATAATGCAGTTGTCTCATAATGCGATGACACGTCCTCGTTGAAGAGCAAATCTCATTCATCTTGATTAGGACTGTTGTGTGTGTGTTGCATGTGCACGTTATTGCGTGTGTTTGTGAGGTGGAATAGAGGACACTGGCCTTTTCAGATCGCACTCTCCTGTTTTCATGCAACACCCGATAACAAAATGTCACTTCGCCTTCCACCCTCAGACATCACTCACCCTTTGGAGAAGGTCCTTCTCCTCTCTTCCTCTGTACTTCACCCAGCTTCACTTTTCTTTCACGCATGTCCCTCCAGTTTAAATCCCCCTCATGAATACACAATTAGCTATGCTTTGTTTTGTTTTTCAGAGCAAAAGATTGTACAGTTGGAGAGATGTGCCAGATTGCGCAGGCAAACAAACCAAAAATAGGCTCAAAAACAAAGTCAAAGAAAAAAAAAAAATATGCATATTGAGTTAGTCAACCAAAGTTTGCTTTGGAAATTCATATCTTTTTTTGCAATGTTTTTTTTTTGTGGCTCATCTGTTAATACCTTTAACTCCTCAAGGGCATTAGAGGGCTTTGCCGTGCTCGGCTTTTGATCCCCGGCTCGTTTTACTGATCGGGTGGTTTGCGTTCTCGCTGTAACACTTAGAGCATCGCAATGATGTGCTGTTAGATACGCCACATGGGCCTTCTGGGTATTCGTTAAGAAAGTATCCAGCGTACCAGCAAGAGAGCAGAAAGGAGAGCAGGAAATGATGGTGAAAGGAAGAAGAGAGGGTGGGAGCACACACATACACAGGAGATCTAGTATGGGGCACAGCTTAATCTCTGGTGATGGTATCAGTGTATCTCAGTGCCTGTTAGCGCTGCAAAGTTATCAGTTCTTAGCATTTTAAAAGCTATGGGCAGTGGAGACAGCCGAGTGTGAACAAATCCATCACGGATAACAAACAGGTCTGCAGAAACACAAATAGACGCTTAGATTTGGCTCACCGGCAACATAGAAATATGTTTTGGATCGAAATCGACAAGTGGGCGTCGAGTATGTATGCCACAAGCGTGTTTTTTCAGTGTTTTTTCTTCTCGGGTTCCACCTTCCTGTTCCTGTAGCTGATGCTGCTTTGAGCATTTGGTTGTCTGCCAGCTGCGCAGATCAGATATGTTTCGGTTTTCTCTGGAGCATTTAGAGCATCAAGGTGTTGTGCAGAGAGCTCAGCCTTGTGTCTTCCGTAAACAATCTCTGGCTGGTGTTTTTCGCTGATTTCAAACAACCCTCCTGGAGTGCACAGAGTGGTATCGCTGCCAGTGCTGAAGCTGCTGGCAGATGTTTTTGACTGCCTTTGCTTTCGTTGCTCTTCTCTTTCACTCTATAGCCATTCCTCTTATTAACTCTTTTGTATGAGTTTGTATGTGTTTGGTCAGTGCTGTTTTTTGCTGCTTCTGGCCATCTGCCTCTTAAAGTTGCTGTGATTTGGCTCCCGTTTTCTGTAACAGCGCCTACCATTGCTTTCAATGTCTTTATTAGGGCTGAACGATTTTGAAAAAAACATCTAATTGTGTTTATTTTGACTGATTTTGCAATTGCGATACGGAGGGAATGTTCTTTTTTACGTCATTATTCTCCTTTTCCTTAAAAAACATTACAATTACAGCCACAAGCAGCAGTTCGCAGGGTCAAGCCTTTTTTTTCGCTTAACAGAAGGAAGCAGCTGAATTGTCAAAATCAAAGCCCGCGAGCAACGATAAGCAGGTTTAAGCTTCACAAAGCAGGGTAAAGTCACTTCAGCTGGTTTAATTCTGTATAAAGAAGGACTGAGACCAATCACACACTTGTTTCTTCATTGCAATGTATGAAGCCTTTGAGTAATTGGACACTCGCCAGACATATTTCTTGGAATTTTTGGGAATGTTTCAACACCTTAAATAAAAATATCCAGCAAGTTTGGTGATATTTGGACAAACTGTCATTGATTTATGGCCAAATTTGTGCCAGGCCCATGCACATGTTTGGAACTGATGGCACCCTCTGGAGTGATTTCTTAATAGTTTTAAACAAGTGGTTCAAATATGACATATAGTCTGATTTGTAGCGTCGCCCAGTGGTCGATTTTAATTAAACTTTCAGGGTATGTTCCAGGTACCTTTGGGGCTTGAACCCTAATGATTAGTGTAATTTTTGCAGGGATCTGTACCAGACAAAGATGTTTTCTTAAGTCTGTATAATATGATGTGTAGGCCAGGACATCTCTGCAGCACGACAGTATTTAATTTAAAATGACACACATTTTGCCTTTAACAAATATTGCGCCTCCTGCGATTTGAAAATTGCAGTAAGCCATATCGCGATTTTGTTACAATTTCGATTAAGTGCGCAGCCCTAGTGTTAAGCCTCCGGTTTCTCTTTATTTGGTTTGTATCTCTTTTTCTCTCCAAGCACCCGAGGAGTAAAATCAACAGCAGCCAAAACGACAATACTACTGGTCGTTTTCATTTTGTTGCATTTTATATCCAGCTACTTTCTATTGGCGTCATTTATTTTCCTGTCGTTTCTTGACTCAGATCTTCTCCATTGGCTGCTACTACCAAGGAAAGAGAAGGAGAGATTAATAAGAGCAATGGAAAAAGAGTTACCCTCAGCACAGGAGGAGCACTTCTAGGCTGTTACATTAAACCTATATAACATAAATACTGGGCCTAACTGACCGTACATCCTGGTCGTCCACGGGACCGTAAAATAAACCTCTAAAGGGCAGCACAAGAAGGATGAGTGGGACTGGGAGTCATTTGTAAGTGAAACTGGTTGGGTGCCTTGTTAGGTGTATTCTATACTCAATTAAGAGACGCTGCTACCCAACTGTGAAAAGAGAAAAGTTGGGGAAAAAAAAGGTCACATTTTGAACAATTTCTCAGGTCCCTCTGGTGACTGTTAAAGCTTATGTTATTGTATTTTAGCTGATTTGCACCCTGAGGCACCTTCCACTGCAAAACAACTTAATCAGCTTTAGTTTTCTACTACACAAAGCTTTTGTTTTGGTAGAGAAAAAATCTGACCTTATAATCTGGTGACCCCAGTGTGATCTCTGAGCCTCTATCGTCCAATAGCTGGTGAACACCCTGACTACATGAGCACACAGGAAAAAGAAATCTCCTCCCAGTGGACTTCCAGCTACATAAAGCAATTTCTACAAGACTCCCCCTGTAGGGAAGTGACATTTGCCTTCCTCTGACCTTCAACCTTTGACACGGCAGAGGTTATGATGACCTAAGGCATGTTCAGTCCCCGGTGGCTTCAGTGTGACCTTCCACATGCAAGCATAGATGCTCATTTATACCCTGTGTCTGTTTTATTTGTCTCACACACACCTTGCAGAATTGATGCAGGACAAGGAGATGCATCTCAATAGCTCCATTCATCCACTCAGTGCAGCTGAAGCAAACTTTGCATGTAGCCTAGACGCCCTTTTCCCCCCACACACATTCTCCAGATGGAATACGTAATCCCTCCAGCGTGTTCCGGGTCTGCCCTGGGGTCTCCTATCTGTTGGACGTGCCCAGCATATCTCCACAGGGAGGTGTCCTAGTGGCATCCCAATCGGATGCCTCGACCATTTTAACTGGTTCCTTTTAATGCGAAGGAGCAGGAGCTCTACTCTCGGGTATATCTGAGCTCCTCACCCTGTTCTGAAGGGTTAGCCCCAACATCCTGTGAAGTAAAGGAATTATACTTGTGTGTCACGACGGTGGCCAGCGGTCCCAACATACAGTATTTAACTCCCAGTGTAGGAATTAATTCATGGTGTTAGATTTCATCCATTGAAAACTCTGTGCAACACTCATCCAGCCTTATCTTACTGTTAGCAGTCTTAGAGTTGTGGCCTTGCTGGGCAACAAAATATGTCTTCCTGAAAAGGAATTTACTGAGCCTTTCTTTGTTATTTGATGTTTTCATCTGAAATCCAATGTGTAGCGACATTTCTGAGGAGGTAAACATTAGCTATGGTGTAGGCATAGGCGCATAATGCCCAAAGCCTGTGATCACTGAGGATTGGAATGTAAATTGATGTTTAATCTCTTCGATCCTTGCTTTTTTCTGACTGCTTTACACGGCCACAGCCTTGGTGGACCCCATTGCCTATTGACATAATTGCAGACAAATTCCAACTCTGATTATAGATATTATTTTAAAAGCATCACTCGGAGCAACGGCCGTGGCCACGGCACAGTCATTTCTGTTTTTTCTTTGGATTTTTGTTGTTACTGCTCTTATACAGTACGGCTTTTGAATGCGAGCGTAGTAGTTTTGTTTCACTTTGTGTATGGCTGTTTCTTCCGTTCTGTCTCAGTGGCAGTGATTTATTCCTGTCTTCCCTCTAACACAGAGAGAAATGCCTCCTACTGTAACCTTCAATCTCAGGATGAAATTGTCAGCTCGTGTACTTGCGTGCGTCCGTCTGTAGCATACACTAAATAACTGACCGGAGATTGTGTCAGTCATGTTTCGGGGGCTGTCTGTTTGTATTTACTGCGTCTCTAGTTTATATTTGCAGCTGCGCTCGTGTGTGTATTCATGTGTGTGTTCATGTGAGTCAGACACTGAATGACCACACAAGGAGCCATAGTGACATCCAGATGTTGAAATCAAAACACTTAACACTGCAATCCAAACATCCAGAAAATGAGGCAGGACATCTGGGAAAACACACACACACACACACACACACACACACACACACACACACACACACACACACACACACACACACACACACACACACACACACACACACACACACACACACACACACACACACACACACACACACACACACACACACACACACACTAATGCTTACGGTAAGACAGGAATCCATTATCAATATGGAGTAGCCCAGAGAGAGTGTGAGTGATGTGGTACGAGTGGGTGGGGTGCTAATGTGAATGGATGCCTCTCATATACTGCATGCAGCTACCAGCCAACTGAAGTGATGACTTTGTGCATTCACGCTGAGCGGAGGACTTCCTGTGATCAACTTGGTTACGGTGTGATGAATGCGAGTCAGTACGACTTCATTTTGGGGGAGCGAGCGGAGGTGCTTGAAGCGTCTGCGGCAGCCGTCGGGATGTGATGACTCTGTGACTCTGAGGCTGGCTGCAGGTTCTCATTTTGTTTCACCTAATACTTTATTATGTCATGGCTGGAATAATAAAGAGGCACTTTATCCAATAATATCTTTCATTAGCACAGTGGTTCAGGCAAAAGCTTAGTTCTGATTGGCTGGACTGGTGTTATTTCATTCAGACTGCAGTATGTGTCTGGTGCCCGTTCACTTGAGTCATTGGTGTTAGATTATTTTGTGTGTGTCACATTAATTCAAATTTGAAGTATTTTAAAGGTGCAGTGTGTAGGATTTGGCAGCATCTAGCAGTGAGGTTGCAGATTGCAACCAACTACTACGGTGGCCGACGCGGAAACGGTAATAGTCCTCTCTAGAGTCAGTGTTTGGTTTGTCCTTTCTGGGCTACTGTAGAAACATGGCAGCCGGCTACGTGAAGAGGACCCGCTCCCTATGTGGATATAAATGATGCATTCTGTGGTACCGAAAACACAACGATTCATATTTTCAGTTGATTATGCACTAAAGAAAACATACATATTAATATTATATTTCTGCCAATAGATCCCCCTAAATGCTACACACTGTTCCTTTAAGTTTTAAGAACATAATACATATAGGGATTCAATTATACCGTGGCGTTTTTGGTTGACATTATGCTAATCTTTTTGAGAAATCACTAGGTCAAAATTATTGTCCAAATGAAATTTCAGGTCATGGTAGATTTCCAAAATGAATTTATTGTATATTTCATGTTTTGGAAGTGGCTGTAACTGCTTAGCTGTGTAGTCTGTTTGACCTGCTGTCATTCTGTGAATGAAGTGACCACTGTCAGCCTCTTGGCTAATAAGTTTTCATTACTGTCCCTTAGCTGCTCCAAATGCATGATGGGATGTTGCTGTCTAGCTAGAGGTGCTAGGGATTTCAGAAAGAAAATTTTTCAGTTTCAATCATAGACTGTATATAAAAAGTGGACATAGTGTGACGTAACCCACTGGTTTGTGAACTACTGTTTTGAAGCCTCGAGTTTGGCATTGTGACCGTGGCTATCTTGTTTTTTTGCAACCAGAAGGGACACAAGAGGGTGGAGCTAAGTACAACCGAATAATGACGACCAACATGTTACAATTAACTTTCATGAGCTGGAAACACACTCTGAAAGGGTTAAAGTTGCAAGAAAAATACCACGGACAACTCCCAGACCGCGCAACGCTATGGTAGCGACCTGTCAATCACAAGGTAGCCACGCCCTGTTTAACTTGTGTGTGTTGTTTTTAGCGTATTTACCAAAAGAAAAAGTTTTAGGATTTAATTACTGAAAAAATAACTTTTTTTTGGGATTGCCTTGTTTTATTAGCTGCTGGGTGCAAACAGTATTCTGCCATTTGCATCAAAGACAGTCCACTGGGGCTGTTATGAGTTACAAACAATTCTCAAAGGCACCTCAGCAGTGGGGGGGAGAATTATTCATTCACTTCCATCCTTTCTTTTCCAGTTCACACAAACATGTGGCCAAACCAATTTATATAATCTCTGTCTCTCCTTGAAGTTTCCCCCATGCATCCCCAGCATTATATGAACCATAAATTGCAAGGTCATGTGTTATGAAAGAGGGCATCTGATCTGGTATTATCAAGCGATATATCCACTCCATGCGCTGGCTTTCACTGCCGCTTCACGCGCTCATGGATCATCAGATAAGGCAGCACTCTGACAGGCAAGCTATTGGCTGGCAGTGCCTCTGGAGACTCCGCCACTCCACCGCTCACACTGGCACACATACTGTATGCACACACACATAAAGATACACAGATATATAAGAATTCACATGTACAATGCAGAGAGACAGACACGCAATTCTATGTAATATTAGTACTACAACACTTTGTCTATTCTTTAAATTGTTCTATATAATGTACATATAAGTGGGGCGCCTGTGGCTCAGAAGGTAGAGACGGTCGTGGCTCAGGAGGTGGAGCAGGTCGTACATTAATCACATGGTTTGTGGATCGATACATGGCTCCTCCTTTCCACATGTTGAAGTGTCCTTGAGCACAACACCGAACCCCAAATTGCTTCCGATGGTAAGGCCAGCACCTTGCACGGTGGCTCCCTGCCATCAGTGATGAAACTGAATTGGTGAATGAGAAGCAAAAGCCCTTTCTCCACTAAAGGTTATAAAAGTGCTATATACAGTAAGTGTAGTCTATTTACCATATTTATCAGGATATACATTAAATCCACTTTTTATACACTGCATTTCAAATACAGATGTGAAGATGCTGAAGACCAGCAAGGACTTGTATGTAACTTAAGCCCCTTTCCCACTGGACAAAAAACCCCCACTAACATCTGGAATCGTTGAAGTGAATATATAATAAATAAAATACAAAAGTGGTTTGACAATTAATATCATTTCTTAACATACAAAACATATGATTCATATGAGCTCCTCAAAGCCACCAGACTCTATTCAGACAACAGTAATTTTACCTTGTTTATCGTCGAATCATACTTCATTCAAACGACAGAAACAAGATAAAACTCATCAAAACCGTCTGTGTCAGAGTTTGAAAGAGAGACTGAATAAAAAACAGATATAAAAAAAGAGGTAACCACTGTAATATTTTCACCGTTTACTAACCCTGCTTTTAGGGCTGTACCAAATATCTCTTTTTTATACTTGCAAGGTCTATTAAGGTTTTCGAATGAAGCTTTGAATTTCATAAAATATGACATAATCATATTTCATGGCATCATCACCCTTAGAAAATGGGAAAAATATGACGCTGTTATTGTGGTTATATAAATGTAATAGATGGTGCTGTTAGATTGCTGTTAGACCGCGGTGAGTGGGAGAGCAAGCAGTTTTTTCAGTGGAAATGTTTTTGAAAAGCTAAACACCAACAAATTGAAGCAGAATATTCCATTAGATAAAAACATGTTGTGAATTTTAGAAATGATTATATCCACCTTTATTCAATAAATTTGGACCATTGGACTGAGCGCTGCATCGCTCACTGTGTGAGAAAGAGAGAAGGTGGATTGCAATGTTTTTGTACGTTTTTAATGATAATTATTTGAATGTAAAACGTTTTGAATGAAGCTTCGAACTATTTGGTACAGCCCTACCTGTTTTCTGGCATGTTTGTGACGTCAAAGGTGACACTTCAGAAAAAAAACAGAAAGGCATACTTGTCTACTGGCAATGGTAAAAGAGTATATCGCCTAAAAAAACTGAATATAAGTGCTGATTTTGGTGGAAAAAGGGTATAGAGGGTTCCTGAAATGGCAACTGTCAGGTAACCAGAGAGACATGAGAGTCACAAAGTTGGAAAAGTACAACTTAATCAATGCACTGTCCTCAAACGGTACTTGATTTGAAATGTTCCTCCACTTCTTAGTGTCAGAGAGTACACCACATGATCAGGGATCCAGGAGGACTTTGTGAAAAAGGCAAGATAAAAAGAGCAAATAACGAGTCTTGTTTTCACCAGTGCTCATTTTAAGGCAGCCTTAAAGCACCAGAAAAACTCCTCAGTATAGAAGCTCTCAGAGAGACATGACCTTGAGGTTTGCCTGAAAATGATTTTTCACAGCCGCTTCCAGGGTGGGGGCCTTTGAAGTCGTGATTGTTCGGGCTGAAACGTACTTCGTGTCTTTTGTACATTATGATACCAGTGCTGATGGCTCCAGGAAATGTCTGGTCCCAAATGGAATTCTCTATTGAATTGAATTTATGTGTGTCTCACCGTGCTCTGGGGACCTCTAGCTTCATAGGATACAGTGGAAGAGATATATAGTACGGATGTTTCATCCTGATTTCGCAGCTCCCAGCTTGGGGCCCAGAATCGAAATGAATAGAAAGGATGATTGCCTGGTGTCTAAGTAAGCACGCTTTTAGAAAGAGTTGTTGAGGGAGAAGTTCAGTTTTTGCTTATTTTTTTATATTTGAATGTTAATTGTGACGGTTGTCACATGAATGTACCATGATTAAAAGGTATTTTTTTTATATCAGGTTTTTTTTTTCATTCTGTCGTTACACAATTACAATCGTTCATTCGAAAAGGCGTATGAATGCCACGATAATGCGCAAGGCAATGCGAATGCCTTTCTTGCTTTTGCCATGTCATTTGTACGCCATGTAGTACAGACTGCAATGTGAATGCATCAGAATAAATGTGCTGCTCTCCGAGGTAGTGAAGTAGAATAAGTAAAAGCTTATTACACAGCTACTTACTGAAGAAACCAATATTTTGACACAAAAACGGTCCGCCAGATTGGCCAATCAGAATTGAGTATTCAACACAGCCGTGTAATAAAAAGTGAGAAAGACCGCTTATGGCGGGCCACCAGTTGGGGAGGTGGATGGCTCCAACAAACAGGACTTTTGGGTCTCAAATGCTGGTGTTTGTTTTGCAAGTTACGTTAGTGACGTGTTTTTTTAGCGACGTCTGTGGCGTGTTTTCTGTACTTCTGTTATGTTGTTTCCATACGTGTTACGAGCCCAACCATGATGTTTTTCCTAAGCCTGAGTGAGTGATTTTGTTGCCTCAACCTAACTGCGGACATCACTGTAGTTTTGTTGCCTGTCCTTGTAATGTAGAGTATATTAAAGCGTATATATTTAAAAGTAGAGACAACATCTGATAATATCATAAAAGCTCTACCAAATAAAGGATGCAGGAAATGAGCTCCAGTCATACATGCACATGTTCAAAGCTAACAAATTCCTGAGCCCAATGTGAACATCTGCTGCAGGAGGTTAACAGCAGGGACTCTTGCTAATAGTTGATAAATCATAGTGTCAGGAAAGCCGCAGATGCCTTTGAAACACCGAAACTGCATTTACTATGTTGACAATACCACTAAAGTACCTGATTAGCAGTCCTTGAGAATTTCATTAGCAGTCCTTGAGAATTTCTCAAGCTAAGCCACTCTCTGCCTCCTGAAAGTTGAATACTGACATTTTAAGGCATCATTTCGAATAAAATGCAGATTTATTGCAAAATACAATATGTCTTTTGCAATAAAAACACATATGCAGCAGCAAATATTTTATAACTGCCATCTCTAAGAGTGCCAGGTCCTTCATTATTTATTTGAGTATAAAAGTTCTGCTCATTAATTCAGTGAACTGGTTTGACCTGCGGTTTTGTATAATCGATTGCAAGGTGCTCTGCAAGGAAAGAGAGAAGCAAAAAAGAGATTCAGGGAAAGAGGCAGATATTGGATTGAGAGTGAATATTCGATTGGATAGTCCTGTAGAATTTCCATTTTTTCGACATATTTCTTCACATGGAATTGGCAACTGACTAAGTAGGCTGTTAAATTCATTGCTTGCCTCATGAATTAAAGAGTTGGTACTGTTTTTATTTACCTCGTAAGCCTCCCAGTGACCCTAATGTACTGTATGCTGTTAGCCTATTGCCTCAGTCAGTATACGCCATCAAGAAAAATTGAAGCCATAATGACTGTATGTGTCCTCACCTCTGTATTTAGTGATTGCATGATGTCTGCTGAGCTAAAAGGTTGGTTGAACTAATGAATTTCACGTGAACTTGATTTGCATAAAAGCCCACAATTACACTAAAGGACAAACTAATTTGCATGTAAGTACATGATTGGATAAGCCCTGACTGTCTGCCTGACGTCAAGGAGTGACCAGATGACCACATTTGATGGATGTTAGCCCCGCAGTTTAAGTCTGTAGTGCCACGAAAAGGACACGATTGAGACATTTTGTGCAATTACCTGACAATCTTGTCCAGAGTTTCTCTTAAGAGAGAGAGTCTATCTCGATAAAGACTAGTTGGACAGAACATGAGGCTTTCTCTTAAAAGGGCAGTCTAACCATGCTGTCATCCTGTCACCGTGATTTAAGGAGAAAAGTGAAAATGTCTCACAGCAATTCAAGCTCTGCCGATAGTGCATTCGGTCAGGCACGGAATTTGAATGTTTGGGTTTGATGTATTCTGCATTTACTTTGACTATTTCACATTATGTTTATTACAGCTCAATGTAAATACATACCTAACTGATGCAATTTACGCACTTCTCTGCTTTTTCCATTTCCCTTTCCTTTACTTGGCTTTACCAGATTGTCATGCATTGTCAGAAAAGATCATAGACAGTGGCACCTCGAAGTTGTCAGACCTGTTACATAAATCAATGATCACATCTTAAAAATTGATCTTATCTTAGCGTTAGTCAATTTGTGAGCACTCGAAAGAAATATGACTAGAGCCACCTTGTCACAGAATTTATATTTTCTTGTTGCCTGAGAAGTTAAGAAACACCAGTACTCTACTTGATTTAGCTATAACTGAGTCAGCCTGCTAACTCTACCAACTATTTGTCAGCATCATAAATGTATCAGAACATGATATCATCAATTACAAAAGGGCCCTATAGCTATGCATCACCTTCGGACCACCGCAAAGGAAATATGCAATGCCCAGCCCGTTCGCCGGCGTATAAATGCCACGATAATGCGCAAGGCGTTTAGCGTACAATGAGTACGCCTTTCTTGATTTCTGCGTGTCTTTTGTACACCATGTATCCTGTACCGACTGCAATGTAAACGCATCCACGTATAAATGTTACGGTAAGCGACGTAGTATAAAAAGCGAGAAAGATCACTTATGGTGGGCGGAAGGGGAGGTGGATGGGCCCAACAAATATCATACTTTTAACCAGGAGACTGGTTGTTGACCGTTTTTTTGTTACGTAAGTTATGTTAGTGACGATTTCATGTTGACATCTGTGCCACGTTTTTAAGCAGTTTCCGTACATGTTTTACTTTACTTATTTTAAGCCTATTCTAAACCTAACTGCGGATGTTTATGTAGCGTACAAATGACACGCGAGAACACTAAAATGCGTACTCGTGACATGCGGAGTGTCTGTGTAATGTTGTTGTATACATTGGCCTTCCTGTGAGACTGTGTTGCAATGCCAGTGTCAGTACGTGGTGATGTGTGAACGAAGACAGTAGTCACAATGATATTGTACCACAGATATTTCCAAGTGAATGATCCAAGAAAACACTTTTAGAAAGTGTTTACTATTTAATTTTTATACTGTATCAAAAATGGATAAATTACTATGTGTCATTTGAAGGTGATTATAGTGAAGAACCCGGGAAGAATAATCATCTGACTCTGCAGTTCCCCTCAGCTATGCAAAGCTTTTAAGTGTCTTTTCTCCGCCAGGAGATTATGTATTCGGACGTGTGAGTGATAAATGCGTCTGATAAGCTTCCAGTCTAGACTTGGGGCATTTGCGGTTTCTATTCATTCCAACAGTCATTACAGTAGTTATCGTTGCAGACACAACTAGCAGAGAGCCGCACTCTACTGAGTGCACTTTTCTAGTTGATTTTGTTATACAGCCCACAACTTTGGTGTTTGATTCACTCCCACATCAGCAGCAGGAAGATGGTTTCAGCAAAAACTCAGATTAACCCCACTGTAAGCTACAGCACCAAACAACAGAGAAACAAAATTAGCAACTAGCTGGTAATTACAGTTGAACATTTAGCAGCTGAAGAGCTGAATATGTCCCTCAGGAGTCGGTAGAGACCAAAATAGAGCTAAAAGGGGTATGAGTATTGGGCTTACATTCATCAGGTGGACAAAATCACTGCTCCAAATGAATGGTAATGCCACTCCATGTCTGCTCCAATCGGCAAACTGTTCACCAAATCAACTTCGTCAAGTGTTAATAAGTCAATGTTGTGTCAAAAATCAATTATTGGAGGTTTAATTGTTGATTCCTATACACACATGCACACGCACACAAACACTCAACATAATATTAAAGCTCCGAAGATGAATATGAGCAAGAATTAGAATGCATAAAAGAAAGCAGTTAATGTAATAACTACGTAGCTAATGCTCAATCATTTCTCTGACAATACCACAGGAAATATAATTGCTACAGAGACTTGGCATTACACACAATAGAGAACTCTGGGTGGAAGCAATTTTACAGTCGCATGCTATTAATTAATTAGACACTGCTCTCAACAAGAAGGAGAGAGAGATGCACAAAGAAAGAATGATAGAGTTTAAGTTTCTTTTTAAACAAAATGCCACTGATAGCCTTCGTGAATGGTGGGTGAATCCTCTCTCTAAGACACGGTGAAGAGTGAGCGACGCTGTTGTCCCTTTATAATCAGCAACATTCACTTATCCAGGAAATTAATCTTAATATTCCTCCTCGAGCATGCTCTTTACAACAACACACTTTATATTCATATCATCACCTCGGGGAGTTTTCCAGAACAACAACTAGTTACTGAGCAGCATCTCTGGAGAGGCTATGTGCCTTGCTCAAGGGTACCTCGAGTGCAACCACCCATCTAACCTTTAGGCTACACCTCCAGGTAAAACAAACAATAAATACCAACTGGGTGGCTGTTATTATGATCAAGGAAAGGTTGAAATGGAACAAGCACCTATTGAAAATAAAGTGCAAATCAGACATTTCATATAAAATGAAATATGCCATACATATAACCCAACATGACTGAGATTCTGTCCTGCAGTCCAACACCAATCACCTCCAGTCTGCCTCAAACAGTGAAGCTTTTTAGTTTTTGACTCCTATTTATAAAACTCAGAATTATGAAACTTCAAAGACTTGGACTTGAAAGACTGTTTGAGGCTTTGAGGCTTAATTTGATATATAGCATGTCTTGGAATTTGTTTGCTCCGCTCTTAATGCACAGATGGAAACTTTTGAAGTTCAATGTTTGCTGTATTAGAATGTAGATGAATGGGCTTACATATCCGTTCCTCGCTGTGCTTTGTGTGAGAATTTGCTCACGTCAACAGACGTGGTGGTGGTGACAAGACATTTATGAGCCTTGTCCTGGAAAACGGCATCTATAAAAGACAGTGGGACTGATGTCCTATCATAGACTTTATATATAAAGAGTGGACGTAGTCACTGTGACATCACCCATCGGTTTGTGGACTGCCGTTTTGATCCTTGACTTAGGCATTTTGGCCGTCAGGTGGACGTAGGGTGGAGCTACGTACAACCAAACGCTGACGACATTTTTAGGCGACCAAAATGTTACAATTAATTTTCATGAACTGAAAACAAACTGTGAAAGAGTTAAAGTTGTAAGACGAAAACACGGACAACTCCCAGACTGGACAACGGCGTGGTAGCGACCTGTCAATCACAAGGTAGCCACGTCCCGAAAGCATACCCTGCTTTATCATCTGTTTGACTCTAAATAGGACCATAATTTACTAAATGAACATCATGCTGTATTGAAGAAGACTTGAAACTAGCGATTGAGACCATAAACTAATGTTTACAATGTTTACTGAGGTAATAAATCAAGTGAAAAGGAATATTTTCTCATAGACTTCTATACAATCAGACTTCTTTTTGCAACCAGAGGAGTCGCCCCCTGCTGGCTATTAGAAAGAATGCAATTTTAAAGCACTTCCTCATTGGCTTCACTTTTCAGACCCGGAGGTTGCCCCCCTGTGTCCTAGCTTTCTTCCTGAATTGGCCAACAATATCTGTTTTAATCAGTGGTGGAAGAAGTAATGGAAATCGTATGTACAACAGGATTACCACAGTGGTCATTAGAAGTGCTAATGACGTAAAACAATATAGTAACATTAAAATCAAGCAAAAACTATTAAGTACATTGATCACCAGTACAATTGATTTAAGCACTCATTGTAAACTATTGGAACTAAGACCTTCAGATAAACATAGTGGAATAAAATGTACAATATTAGCCTTCTGTAACGTAATCATGTAGATGTAGAAAGCTTCACAAAATGTTAATGTTGATTTATGCTGTTGCTGTTCCAATTATTATTAAGTTCAACATGTTTGAGACAATTTCTTTATACATACCACCATAGGTTTTTAATGTAACGAATATATGAGATTTTTACTGAAACAAAAAAACACAGAGAAAGCTCCCTCTGGATTTTTTCTTATGCTCCTTATGTAATGTTTATGGATCTGAATCATCTGTCATGCCAACGGATTTGATGGACAGGGAAGCAGATTATGCCGAGCATTCTTCAGTGACAGTTCAGTGCTCTTTGGGATGCTGCCTCCGAGCAGATGTCCGGTAAGGCAAAGCGGACAGGAGGATGACATAGAAAACACAAAGATGGCCCAAACAGGAGGAGAGTGCACTCACTCCCCAGAGCGACAAGCACCTGAACTTGTTCCTTGTGCAAGATGAAGGCATAATGAACTTCAACATAAGTGACCTAGCATAACACGAAACCTTAAGTCACCGCCGGCTCATGTGGACTACAGAGATCACAGATTTGAAGACTGCACTAAATCACTGGAAAGAAAAGATTTAACAACTAGCCAAGTGGAGAGGCGGCATCTAGCGATTCTTACTATCTTCCTTTGTTTATTTATTTATTTCTGAGTCATAGTAGAAAACAATGAGACAGAAGCTCCCACAAAGACCACAATGCTTCATTAGATGAATGAATAACATCTATTGTTTTGGTAGACTTTACATGCAAATGTAGTCATTGTTAATAATAACAACACACTTCTGGGAGTGCCGACGTGTCTAATGCTGCTTTGTACTCCAGCCCATTTGATTTGAAATGAGACAATGACTATGAAGTAAAGTGCTGTCAGCGCGTCAGAATAATAGCCCCTTTTTATATGTGTCACACATAGACTGTATAAAAGAAGTGGATGTAGTCAGCGTGACGTCACCAGTTGGTTTGTGGACTGCCGTTTTGAAGCCTTGAGTTCGGCATTTTGGCCGTCGCCTTCTTGTTTTTTGTCATATCGTCCGAAAACGCGGACAAATCCCAGACCGGATAACGCCGTGGTAGCAACTTGTCAATAACAAGGTAGCCACGCCCTAAAGCATACCCTGCTTTATGGTCTATTTGACTCTAAATGGGACCATAATTGACTAAATGAACATCATGCTGTATTGAAGAAGACTTGAAACTAGTGATTGAGACCATAAACTCATGTTTACAATGTTTACTGAGGTAATAAATCAAGTGAGAAGTAGGCTCATTTTCTCATAGACTTCTATACAATCAGACTTATTTTTGCAACCAGAGGAGTCGCCCCCTGCTGGCTGTTAGAAGCGGATGAAAGAAGAGGAGCGCTAGTTAACATAAAAACTGCTTTTTTGGAGCTTCTGATACTTAATGGCTATTGACTTCTTCTTTTATTTACAAATATATTTGCCAGGGATCACATATAATAAACATAAATGTCAATACTTGAAATCTGATGCATTATAGAGATATAGCTAAAAGCTCATTTTCATCCCCAGTCCCTGTGCAGGACACCTATTATTATTGTACTGCGGAATTATATTTCCATCTTCAAGTTTCCTTGAAGACATTTTTATAGAGTGCTAGAAACAACTCTAAACAAGTTACCTCCTTTTGAAAGTAATTAGTAATGGAAAATATTGAAAAGAGAGATAACTGGTTGCTCTGTGTACTCAACCGTAAGGCAAAGAGGTGTGGGGTACTCTTGGAAAATGGGGGAAAAATCAGGATAGACAGGAAGGCAATCCAAAATATAAATACAAATTCAGTTTGAATATTTCAACACCATGGAGAGAGACAGAGATAAAGGAGCTGTGCCCCAACTCCAAACTAAAAAAGTAATTTTAAATGGGGTTTAGAGTTTGTAGTACATTAACAAAAAGCTAACATGTTTCGGCTTGAAAGCCCTGACGCAGACCTACAACATGTTGTTTTTTTAATGATTTAGCCACTATAATAAAGGCTTTTTAATATATTTTCTTCCTCATTTACCACTTGTTGGAGTGCTTGGATTGCCCTCCTGTTTATAGTAATCAAATATGTTGCCACCTTTTTGCTGAGGTTTTATGCTCCTTTCAGAGGTTTTTTTAGACTTTATAATGGGACTCACTGGAATCTGCTTGGAAGCGGGTTATGTCATGAATGACGTCACCGACTTCACATTATCATTTCTAATCATTGTTAATGCACTACATACTCTAAACTCCAATTTTGAAATTACTTTGTAGTTTGGAATTGTGGCGCAGCTCCTTTATCTCCGTCTCTCTCCATGGTGCTGAAATATTCAAACTGAATTTCTATTTCTATTTTGGAGTGCCTGGATTGCCTTCCTGTCCATCCTGATTTTACCCCCATTTTCCAAGAGCACCCCACACATCTTTGCCTCACGGTTGAGTACACAGAGCATCCAGTTATCTCTCTTTTCCATATTTTCCATTACTAATTACTTTGAAAAGGGGGGGAGGAGGACTTGTTTAGAGGCATTTCTAGCACAAGCACTCTATAAAAGTGAAACTAAAAGATGGAAAAATAATTACGCAGTACAATAATAATAGATGTCCTGCCTGGGAACTGGGGATGGGAATTCGCTTTGAGCTATATCTCTATAATGCATCAGAATTCAAGTATTGAAATATATGTTTATTATATGTCAAATAAACTTGTAAATTACCAAAAAATATCACCAGCCATTAAGCATCAGAAGCTCCTAAAAAAGCAACTGAAATATGAGTGTTTGTATAAACCAGCGCTCCTGCGCTATCATCCGCTTCCAGACTTTATAATGGGACTCATTGGAATCTGCTGGGAAGTGGGTTATGTCATGGTTGACGTCACTGACTTCACATTATCATTTTTAATCATTGTTAATGCACTGCATATTCTAAACTCCATTTGAAATGACTTTGTAGTTTTGGAATTGGGGCACAGCTCCTTTATCTCTGTCTCTCTCCATGGTGCTGAAATATTCAAACTGACTCTCTCCGCGGCGCTGAAACATTCAAATGCTGTCTCTCTTCGTAGCGTCTAAACACCCGAAACCCTTTCATTGTGTGTGGTGGAGGTGTATGAGCATAGAGACACACATATATATAATGGGTGCATTTATTGTTACATTTAGCAAAAAAGCATACTGCTAAATTAAAATGTTTCGGATGAATGTAATACAATTATATCATGGATTTCCACCGCATTTATATTACAGAACAGAAATCATTTCGCTTTTTTACAGCCAAGATCTGTTGCTTCCCACTCACCCACACACCATTAGGCAAGTTTGCCTTCTCTCTTCAAACGTTTCTTCCCCTGTTTGGGGCCTTTGGAAGGAGCTGGAGTTTTTTTTCCTCGGAGTCTCACGCACATCAAAGTAGTCAGGTTACACACATACATAGAAGAAGAAGAGAGGAAGAGAGAGCACAGAGGAAGTGAGAGAGAGAGGAAGAGAGAGAGAGGAAGAGAGAGAGAGAACGTACTCTGCAGATCTCATCAGTTGGATGTATTTCTGTTCCCACATTCACTCACATGCTGAGGAACGGCACACCGCCTCCTCATTCCACACCATCCACTCCTCCACTATTAAACACACACACATACGGACACACGAATTTACACAATATGTACCAAAGTTTCAGTCAATTTTACAATGGTAAAAGTGTGGAAATAAAGTAGCGTATAGCTGAGAATCAACATGTCCAACTGTCTTCAGTCATTTAGGACTAACAAGTTGATTCTGCTAACAAGAATCAACAAAGCTGCTTACTCACTTGTGCTTATTTGTCATTTGTTTTTCACACTTCTGTTAACTATCCATCTCCGTCCATTTTTCTCTTTGTCTGTTTGTTTTCTGTCCTTGTCTACACCCCTTTTCCAGCTCTCTATTATCCCATCATGCTCTCTGTCTCCATCCTTCTTTGCCCGTCTTCCCCACTGTGTTCGTCTCCTCATTATCCTTTCTCCTTCTCCATCACCCACGATGCTCAAGTTCAGCCTACTGCACCAATTTGCCCTGACAGTGAATTGTGTCGAAAATAATTCCCATTGCCGAGCGGTCCGTCCTGGGCTGGGGTTCAGACAGATAGGACGTGATGGGAACGGCCGTCAGCCTAGAAATTGTGCGGCAAGGGAAAACACAGAGCCAGTACAGGACACAGCCAAAATAATAACACTGCCAGCTACTGGTGCACAGCAGGAAAAATAATATAGTGTATGAAAACAAGTAAGCTTTCTTCATTTATCGACTGTGTACAGCAAGCATTATGTCGCTGGAAACCTTGCTATTGGCTATATAGATCACCCTTTACATCTGTCTGTGGAGGGTTTGTGACTTAGGCTGCATTCACACCAAATCTGGTGAAACGACAGTCCTCCCATTCATTTGAATGTGGGTAGTGCGTTTAGGATGCGGCAGTGGGGACCGCAGGGGATTCGAAAAGATATCAACTTTTGGAGGAACGCAACCCTACGTCACGCTGCGGTGGCCAATCACATAACCAGCGATCAATGGGCCATTTAAATCAAATGGGTCTATCAAATGAGTCTCACTCAAATGGGCCACTTAACACTAGCATCGCCATAGCCCACACATATTAACATTTTGGTTACAAAATTTGAATTATTCCGTCATTGTGTATGATATGTTTCCCCCCTGACCTATTCTGCACATGCCTGTATTGTCATATTGATCAAATAACATTCATAAAATATAAAAAAGATGCGTTTTTGGTGTTTTCTTTCATGATAAAACCCTCCTTTAGTCACCAGGAGTAGCGCTGATAAATGTTGGTCCTCTCCTCCAACTAAAAAAATCGACTCCTCCAGCAGCCGATTTGATGCATTTGGATAATGGCTGTATAAGCGCATCGATACAATGAATGAGATATAGAAACTAATTTGCATGCCAATATTCACTCACATGCACTTATAATCACTTATAATCACACTAAGGTATGTAGGCCCAAAGTATTCAACATATCATACGTGTAAAATATCAGAAATGAAAGTGAAAATAATCTTTTTGTCTAACTATAAAAGCATAACATTGACAATTGAATTATTATTATCAATAACTTATAAAAACCACAATAAAATAGTACCCCTAAAGACTCTGTGCTAATCGCCGCAAAGCCCGATTTGTTGTAAATGCAGCCTAAATCTCCATTGGATCCTCAAACTGTTGGCAAAACCTCATAGTTCCACCCTGCCTCCATCTTCAATGAAGTGCCACGACTCAGCAGAGCTGAAGGTAAACAGTGACGAGGTGATTTCATTGTTTGCAATGCAAAAGCTGCAATGTAAGGCTAAATAAGAACTGGCTGTTTGAATAAGTAGAGTGTTTTATTTACTCAATAAACACAAAGTCAGGCTTCTACCTGCCCATTGCACTATTGTATATTGTATACTGTATATTTGTATGTTTAAATGGTGTGTTGTGTGTATTGTATGTAACTTTGCTGTATTTGGAGTAGCCAAAGACACATTTCCACTGTGGGGCACACTAAAGTCAATCTATGTATCTATTATCTATTTATATAACTATATACGTATATTTATCTATTTTATGTATTTGAAGACAGAGACATGAGGGAGCGGAACAAAGTGCAGGCAAACCACAGTAGGTCGGGAGTGTTGTTTAGTCTAGAATTTGCTCTCTTGTCATAGCCAGTGCTGTTTTTAATAGCCTGTCCATAGCACTTTATCTTTTATAACAAGAGGTTTTGGCCAAATGTATTCAACAAAAAACGAAAAAGGAAAAAATGAGCTCACACATATATATCTACAATAAACTTTGTAGCCTAAGTTGATGATAACGAAATGCGTTCTAATCAATGACGGACAAAACACGCATCTCGACATTCGCTAGTCAAAAACTCCATCTGAGCTTGATGTTGGTAATATATTAATAACATAATGACCCATGCAAGTATCTGACCATATATAAAGACAAAATACCAACTTTAACGACGCAGTTTCAATGATTTTGAAAGCTCTTTTTTTTTAATTTCCTGCAGTTTTGGACATACAAGGTTTCTGCCAAACAGCCCAACATCATATCTAGTTATTAAAAATAACTACAAAAATGAATTGGTGTCTGCTTTTGCATTCATTGCTGTTGCTTTCATTTAGTATTTTAACAAAAAAATACTGCACTGTACAAGATTCCCCTTTGTAATATTAATAAGACGGAGCAATGAATAAATTGAATTCCGTGTTACTCTCGCTATTTCCTGCACATTTAAGAACAATGTGCTCCACAACTAGCATCTTATCTCTCTTCCAACACAAGCATTACAAATACGCAAAACTAATTTATATAATCCGCTAATCTCCCCGCGGCAGTGTTCTCATCGCACACACACACACACACACAAACACAGAGGCTCACAGGCACACACACACAGAAGCAGCATTGATTCACCTGAAAATCCCCCTTAATTCACGTACTTGCACACACACACACACACACACACGGCTGTTTCTGGGGTGTTCTCAGCCACCGTGCTGTCTGGCTGACACAGATCCAACTGTACTTGGGCGTTGGATGCTGAGTGTGTCTGGTCGGAGCCAAGACGGCTTCGGGGCCAAAGTCTAATTCCTGCACATTCAATAGCAATCTGATTAGAGCTCTAAATGGCTTTTCCGCTCAACCTCTTAGCGCTTTCACAGTTTCTCTCTCCCCCCAACGCCCTATCTCAGTTCCTTTCACCGTCTCTCTTCTTCTCGGTGTCTCCCCCACCCGCCTTCTATCTTTATAATTACCTCTCTATCTTTCTCCCTTTCTCCCCTTATCCCTCTCACTCTCTTACTACTACTACTATACTGTCTCTAATACTGCTGCGCATCTCACTTCCTTTTTCCTTTCCCAATCTTTCGATTTCTTAACCTTGTCACTTAATCTCGCTAACATTGTCTTTCCCTCTCACTCCATTTCTTTCTTTTTCCAATTTTCTCCCCCCCTCACTTCCATCTTTTTTTCCCTCACCACCAGTCTCTCTGGGTTTCTTCTTTTATCCGCACCAGTCAGAGTGGAAGCTGTTCTCCATTCTTTTCCCTCACTCACCCCATTAGCCCATTAGAAGCTGCAGCAAGATGTACATTATTCTGGTCTCGGGGGACAGCATATCACTTTCACTATAGCCAGAGAGAATGGCGTGTACTCAAGGCGCAGGGGCCGGCACGCCTTGTTAGGTGTGTCTCAAGCTTGAACGATTAGCAATTACACTGTCTGGCTAAACTTCTTGGGACTTGATGGAGTCAGCAGCACTCTTGACCAATCAGATATCAGAATGAAGCTGTTTTCCACCCAGAGTGACTAAGCATTCGCTGCTGTGTGTTACTGTGTTTTAACGGAACAGTGTGTAACGTTTCAGGGGATCTATTAGCCAAAATGGGATATAATATATGGGGCGGCACGGTGGTGCAGTGGTTAGCCCTGTCACCTTACAGCAAGAGGGTCACAGGTTTGTATCCGGCTTGGGGCCCTTTCTGTGTGGAGTTTGCATGTTCTCCCCATGTTAGTGTGGGTTTTCTCCGAGTTTTCCGGCTTCCAGTCCAAAGACATGCAGGTTAGATTAACTGTTGATTTTAAATTGCCCGTTGTTTGTCGCTATCTGTCAGCCCTGTGATAGTCTGGCGACCAATGTCAGCTGGGATCAGCTCCAGCCCCCCCGCGACCCTGAATAGGATAAGTGGTTCCAGATAATGGATGGATGGATGGATGGAATATAATATTTCTAACTATGTTTTCATTCGTGTATAATCACCTGAAACTAAGAATCGTTGTGTTTTCGTTACCTTAGAATGAGCCCTTCATATCTACATAGGGAGCGGGTCCTCTCCATGGAGTACACCATGTTGCTCTGCCATGTTACTACAGTAGCCCAGAACGGACAAACCAAACACTGGCTCTAGAGAGAGCCTTTCACGTTTTCCTGACACGCATGTAAAACTGCGGTAACGTGAACCGCAGAGTGCATACCTGTGGTACCGCCAGCCGCCATTTGACTTCTATTGCTACTATAGTAGTGTTATTATAGTATGGATGGCCTCTGAGCAAGGCGAACGGCGTTGCTAAGGTTTTGCGGCTCACGTTACCTCAGTCTTGGAAAGGGAGGAGTGAGCGGAGGGTTACTCCACACCTCTAGATGCTGCCAAATTCTACACACAGTACCATTAAAATGAAAGCCTAGGCAGTGCCCTGTGGCGAAAAAAGTTGAAACAGAATCAACTTTTGGAGAAATGCAACCCTATGTCACGCCGCGGTGGACAATCACGTAATCGGCGATCAAATGGCTATTCAAATCAAATGGGTGAATCAAATGAGTGTTACTCAAATGGGCCATTTAAGTGACACTCCCACACCACTGCACAAACCTGCACTAATGGCGGTTTTGCACTCACTTCCTTGGAAAGGAAGGAGTGAGCGGAGGGGTACTCCAAAACATCTAGATACCGCCAAATCCTTCAAACAGTACCTTTAAAGTGAAAGTCTAGGTCTGCATCCAAGATTATGCAGGTCGTGTCTGATTTTAACTGGATAACATGCGTTGTAGTTTGTTTGAAGACGTGTAGAGCTCGGTCTTGCCACCCTTAATCTAATTCTCAAATGCACTGGTGCAAAACCACAATATACAAAGGAGAGGTACAACATAATCAATGTTTTTATGTGCCTGTCTGATAGCATCAAATGCCACGTCTGTGTTATATTCCTTTATGTGCCTCCCTTATGAGCTGCACAACACTCCTCTCCTTCATTTGTCGCTAACACACTTTCATAATTATGATTTGTAAAGCATTTCTGCTTCATCTAGCATTATGCAAAGGGTAGCCAGGGAGGTGGCAGAATGGTCAAAGAGATGCAAATTGAATGAGTCATATACTTCCAACAATGATAATGTGATACCTTGATGATCACTATTGGGAAAGTTCTCTTTTTCGCCAGTCGTCCTCCAGCAAGGTCAGAGCTCAAGATGCAGCACAGAAGCTGCAGAGATGAAGCTTGTTTGGAGAATTGAATGAGTTTAATGTCAAGAAAACATAACCAGTCCTGTTCTACACATAATCACTGGAAGAATCGCTTTGCGCTGGCTTGAGCCATTGTTTGTTTATGGCAGTTGCAATGTCGCCAAACCTCTTGGCAGCGTTAAATTGTGTGTTGTAAACCACTCTTGTGTAAGTAAGACCCTGGGCTGAGACATTGAGCATTAAAGCAGCAGTAGGCAAGAATGGAGCAAATATGATGTCACTATATCCTGACAGTAGTGCATGAGACAGGTAATCTGAAATAAATCATGTGCCTCTGTGTCCTCCGGTGCTCCTAATGGCATCTGCAAGATTTCACAGACCGGAGGAAAACAACCAATCAGAGCCGAACTGGAGCCAGTCATCTCTGAGCAGCTGTCAATCACTCACGGACTCCGATCAAGCGGTCAAACTAGGCAGCGCTGATCAAATATGAATGTAATGCCTATTTCTCGCCTCAAATGTTTTCAGAAACATCTTATAGTGTACTGTTTAGCTGTATTACAGTAACATAATATTGACTCATATTTGATCAGCGCTGCCTTCGCCCAATGTCGGCTGGGATCGGCTCCAGCCCCCCCGCGACCCCTAACGGGATAAGCGGTTGCAGATGGATGGATGGATGCCTAGTTTGACCGTTTGATCGGAGTTCGCGAGTGATTGACAGCTGTTTTAATGTGTAAAAAGCAACGTTTGTGCGAATGTGTGCCATACTCTCTGACAGATGTATTTCTCTGCACAGCTATGACAATGTGGGATGCGTGTTTGAATAGTATTATAGAGCGTTTTGTAATGTGTTGTCCTTGTTATCCCAGTTTGTGGATCATAGAGAACTCTGATCACAGGCAGAAGAGGGTGGCCAGGCTGTGATAATCTCCATCGCTCTTCATCCCTCACTTTAAACATCCTCAGCCTGCTGCCTTCTCTGGCCAGCTCAGCGTCACTTAGCATCATTCTGCCACCACCACACAAACACACGCACACACACACACCACCTCCTTTCATCCCTGCCCATCCCTCCCTCTGCCTCTGTAACCTAAAGCTCTTCTGCACCCCTGTAGCCCTTCAGCTCTCTGGCCGGTTACCCGGGCAGCAAAGTGATGGATTTGTTTTCATCAGACCTTGTGACCTCGCCTCTGGCCATGCACTGGCAACACTGCCCAGACTGTAGATGACATTTAGCCCTCCACCTCCGCCCCCGACTCGCCTCTGCAAGGACTGTGGATGACCTTTAAACTCTCAGTCTCCACCGTCATATTTACTCTGCTGATACATCACATATAAAGGCAGAGCGGGAGGGAGGGTAGTAATGAAGAGAAGAGAGGGTGGTAACTTTAGAGGGAAGGGTTTATAAGCTAGGGCAAGTTCATGCAGTACCAATTGATCACTGTCAGCTGTTTGCTGAGATGATAGAATCCGACAGCTGAGCATGAACTGTAATAAAAGCAAGTTAAAGGGGCATCAGCATAAATTCTGTCTTCACAGTATTTTCATTATTTGCTTCATATTTAGTTAGCTTGTTGTCAGTGTCTTCCTGAGTCTGGTTTCCAAGCATAGACGGTATTTAAGAAGTGGAGGTGGTCACTGTGACGTCACCCATTGGATTGTGGACTACGGTTTTGAAGCCTCTAGTTCGGCATTTTGGCCGTCGCCAACTGGGATTTTGGCCATCGCCATCTTGGTTCTCGGCCGTCACCATCTTGTTTTTTTGCAACCAGAAGTAACACGAGAGGGTGGAGCTAAGTACAACCGAATGCTGAATAAGACATTTTTAGGCGACCAAAATGTTACAATTAACTTTCATGAGCTGAAAACACACTGTGAAAGGGTTAAAGTTGTAAGATAAAAACACGGACAACTCCCAGACTTGACAAAGCCGTGGTAGCGACCTGTCAATCACAAGGTAGCCACGAACGAAAAAACACCCTGCTTTATGGTCTATTTGACTCTAAATGGGACCATAATTTACTAAATGAACATCATGCTGTAATGAAGAAGAATTGAGACCATAAACTCAAGTTTACAACGTTCACTGAGGTAATAAATCAAGTTTAGAAGTAGGCTCAATTTCTCATAGACTTCTATACAATCTGACTTCTTTCTGCAACCAGAGGAGTCGCCTCCTGCTGGCTATTAGAAATGAATGCAAGTTTAAAGCACTTCCACATTGGCTTCACTTTTTAGACCAGGAGGTTGCCGCCTGCTTCCATGGCTGTTATACGTTTAGTAAATTTGGACTGCAAGCCGAAACCTTAGATGACTAGACAATACGAGCCACTCGGGCCTGGTGTTCTCCCAGTGTTTGTTGTCCAGCTGTGATGAATGGTCTTGGACGACGCACAAAAGTGTTGTCTGAGCATCTCCTCTTTAATCAGCTTACTGTAGATGCAGATACAGCAGCATATGCCTGTATAGTTATTAATGGATGGACCACATGGAAAAAGAAATCTGCAGCAATGAAACAAGGGGACCGTGGCTGAAATTGGCTCCAGTTTCTCTGGTGAACAACCTGTTTGGTTTCTTAAGGGGGGATGGATTCTGCTGATTTAACACATCAAAATGTGTTTACTCATCACGGTTCGTACTACTCAGCATTTGAAAACTGTTGGATAATGTATTTTTGTGGCTCTGGAGGGAGATTTATCAAGTCTGAGAGAATATCACCAGAGCTGTCGGGGCAAATTACAAGTTAATAAAAGAAAAGTCTGTATTACAAACTGGGAGTGTGAAGTTTGAAAGATGTGGCCTTGAACCGTCTTTAACAAAATAATACTTTTTAGTTGCATTATGGGACGCGTAAGTTCCAGTGTTTTTGGAGCTTGACCCACACTAGAGACTAATAGTCAGGATATCTCAGCTTCTGCCCTATCAATCACTCTGTTTTAATCAGGGCTCCCTCCAGTTCATGGAAGTACAATACTACTTACTGCAACACTATCTGATACTGTATTTGAAACAATCATCAATCAATTTGAGAGTTAATGTCAGTATGTTACTAACAAACATATCCTCATACAACAGTTCATATTATATATTACCAAAAGTTATTCCTCATTTTTTGTGCGTTTTCCTACGAATGTCCAACACGTGACTCGCGTCAATTTCCACACCAGTCTTTTCAAAATAAACTTCCGTCTTCACAGGAAACAACTTGGTTAGGTTTAGGCAATAAAACTGCTTAGTTATATTAAGGAAATGATTGTGGTTTGGGTTCAAATAAATCCAAAAGTAGCGTAACTTAAGTACAGAAGTTTTAAGACAAATAAATAAACGTTGACTTCTGGTTTCAAACAGGCTATGAACGAAATTCCAATGTTGTTCTTTATACGTCCTGATTCACAATTCATGGATTTGCATACAAATTGATTTCGTGGGACATATACAGATTACAGGGCATTACTAATCGTAGGTATAGCTACAAACCGCGTATGAATACGGCCTGGTTGGTTTGACATGTCTCTTCCTGAACAATAAAATATACAGAAGTAATTAGTGAGTTTTAGAGGTGTAGAGTCAGGCTAGCCGTTTCCCCTCGCTTCCAGTCTTTATGCTAAGCTAGGTTAACTTTCCCTGACTGCAGCTCCGTACTTAACGTGCAGTCATAACACATCAATCTCAATCTCATCACTCTCACAAAAACAGCAATGATGCATATTTTGCTAAAATGTTAAACTGATCCTTTCCTTTCCTTTCTGTATAGGTATATAGCTACAAACGGTGTATGAGAACAGCCTGTACTAACACGGAGCATCTCAATTTAAATCAGATAGATGAAATAAGCAGCGGGTGCAAATTTGTATTGTGTGCAGCTAGATTTTCTCTTTGTGCGACATCTCAACAGAAGGAAAGAGGTAAAATGCTGTGAAACTGCACAGCGGATATTGAAAGACAGGACCACTTACTCTCACATAAAAGCATTGTGTTCCACTGTTGGGCATGTTGTACTAACACGTGTCCAGAGTACTTCTCAGGCTTTCCCCCTACACCATGCAGTGTCTACCAATAGCTGGCATGCAAATTTTTACAGCTCCAGCACTGCCCCCCGCGGCGACACAAGATGTGCGCTTCATCATGACAAGCTCTCAGACCATTGCAATTGTTCTGCCGTCACTTGAGCTGTCTCTTTGTCTTATTCCGTCTCTCACTCTCGCCCCTCTGTCTCGCACCGTTTCTCCGCCTCGCACCGTTTCTCCGCCTCGCTTTCTTGCTCTGTGCTTCTGAGCCACCCTATGACAAGTCCCCCCCTCCCACCGCGTGCTTTTATTGGTCGAGGCAAGCCATGCAAAGATGCCCCAAACAAATGTTAGAGAGGGATGTGTGAGTAGGGAGGAGGAATGGAGGCTTCTTCAATCCCATTCCCTCTAGGTCTCCTCATACAGCAAAATACCAGCGCTAGAAACGTCAGACACACTCACTGCTCCCCTCTCTGTCTGTCTGTCTGGCTCTCTCTGCAGATGTACAATCCCCACTCATTTTTTTCCAGCTCTCGGTCTCCCGCTGTCCGCGGTTTTGACATGCACCAAGCTTGTTTAGGCCCAATGATAAGGGGCCTTGTCATTGATGTGTGGTCAAAGTGTTTCTCTCTGTGGAAGTTAAAGGTGGCTGTTTTGACAGCAGATAAGGTGGAAGGTGGGTGTCGGAATGCTAATGCGTGCCAAAGGAGTCAGACGCTCCTTTCATCTATGGAGAGCAGAGGAGGTGAGCTGAGGCGTCTGGCACAACACAGGGGAGAACTTCAGGTGGTTTATTTCGACACGCCTTTCAACTGCTCTTTGACCCATTCATGTATGCTTGTAAGTAATAACTAAGCTTATCGTATGCTATATGAGTACCCAAATAAAGGACTAATGTTTGTTTTTGTGTGCACATACATGCGTCTGAATGCATCCATTTAGGCACCGCTGTGTATTGCACACAAAGATAATCACTACGAACAGTCCTATTACAGTTTTCCCATTTCCCCTGTAATATTGTGAGGAAGGCGAGCCAATTACAAAGGCGCACTGTTCCAATTACATAAACACTGATATCTAGCTTTGCAGTGGCAGCTGGTTGAATGGTGTTCTTGTTACGCTTAGCTGTTGCTTCATTCCTCTCCTCGCTAATTGCATCCCCGGAAAACAGGGAATTAAGAAGGTCAAGTGCCTCCTAAAATAACCCCCTCTCTCATTGGTAAGGGGGTAAGTAAGTAAGCGTCAGGGCCAGGAGAGAAGGAAGGAATAGGGATAGTGAGAGAAACAAATGGAGGGATATATGAGGAAAGAGAGCTGGGAAGGAAAGAAGAAGCGAGGGAGAGCGACAACTGGGCAAAAATCGAGAAAGCCAGAGGGAGACACGAATGGAAAAAAAAAAAGACCCGCATGGCTCATCGAGTCGCCCCCAGCGAACCTGCAGGTGTGACATTTGAACGCTTACCATTATCACCGCAACCTCGCTTCCCCAGGTCCGCTGATAGCTTCTTGAGGGGCAGCATATTGGGGTCAAGGAGGATGCTGTAGCAGCAGTGGAGGAGGCTGCGTCTGCGGCCGTACTCCAGGTGTGCGGGACTGGAAATGAGCTCGGGGCCCGGCTCTCGGCAGGGCTGTGGAGAGGTAAGCAAGAAGATGACTCAGGGGAGACAGGATCACAGTGGCAGGTTTACTCAGTCTTACACAGCCAGTCAATGACCCCCCTCACGCTGCTCTATCCAGACACACACACACACACACACCCTCCCTGTACTTCTTTCCTGCAGTGAAAACATCATTATAACCAGCAGTAGTCGCCTCCCAAGAATCAATTTTCCCGTTGAAGCCCGGTGGAGGAATAGCTCATTCCATTTCCTAAATGTTCTCATCATTGATCTGGGTCTTGACCACTTTCTGATAAATGGCATAAGCTTGTAAGGTGCACACACATACAAACATGCACACAGATGGAGGTCATATTTACCATGTATTTAGTAGGGATGCAAAACCAAACCGTAAAAATAAAAAAACGTTCAATCAAATTCAATGTTCAAACGAACATACAAACCGAACCGTGAGCTTGTTGAACTGTTGCACCACTATTTAATACGGGCCTGCTAATTATTTGATGAGGTGCCAGACACGTAGAAGAGGCAATTATTGATTTCCAATAATAAATATATACATACATTTGCATAAAGCAAGCATATTTGCCCACTCCCATGTTGATAAGAGTATTAAATACTTGACAAATCTCCCTTTAAGGTACATTTTGAACAAATAAAAATGTGTGATTAATCTTGATAAAAAATGGACAATCATGCAATTAATTGTGATTAATTATTTTACTCGATTGATAGCTCTAATAAAAATCATATTGGAAATGGGTATATTTTTCTGCCCCCTAATGTGCAAAACAAACCGAACCAAAACCCCAAAAATGCAACACAAACCAAACCACGGGGTTGTTTAACTGTTCATCAATAGTATTAAGCATTAAATAAATCTATTCTAATAAAGAATTAACATTTTCTTTTTGATTGTACTAAAAAATTAAGATGAAACAGTCTTTAAAAAGGGTGAAACATGGAGGATTGGTTTCAGCAATGCCATGAAATATAGTGAGGACTGGTGGTGCAACAGCGCTGAGTTAATATTTCCTGGAATGAAGATGGCTTCCCATTAAACATGCTGCAAAGAGGACTTTTGCTATCAAAGGTTTTCTGTTCCGCTATCAAAGGTAAACATGCTGGAAGTGTTTTTTCACATTAGCCTTTTATACATTTCACTATCTGGCTTTGTGAGGAACTCTGTTGAGTGCACTGAAAGAACAGGGTCTTGTTCTGTAAATCAATCCAGCAGATTTCCTGTGAAACCCAGTGGCAATGTAAAAATGCAGCGTAGAGACTGGCAGTCTTTTTATAATAACTCTACTGTCAAAATGATTGAATGATGCTATAATGCTACACAGCTAATATGCGATGGCAACCGCAGTTCAATAAGAAATATACTCGGCGGCAATGTACTGCTCTGTGGCAATGATAGCAAAGAGATGCAAGACGTAAAGTAGTTTAACTAGATTGGTTAGTGACACACATTACGCATGCACATTACCCAGTGGGTTCACGAGAGAGTAATTGCGAGGTAGAGAGCAGTGTGATGAGAAAAAAGGAATGGTAATTCCCTTCCCGCTTGAACTTGCGTTAAAAGCTTCATTCCCACTATTAGTGCTGGTACATCCAATTTCCAGAATTTAAGGAGCCACCATGCCCTCACCTGTGGAGGGAAAAGCTAGAAAAAATCCTATTTCAAGGTCCGCTTGTTAAACTTTTTCTGGGGCTTTCAAACTCTCTTGGACAATTTAGGAACATCCATCTGCTGTCATCTGTTCTTGTGGATATAAGCAGTATGTTGTCCTCCTACTCATGCTGATGAGATTATTTGCGAGAGTCTCGATTCCCACAGGTTTGACCTTTAGTTCTTTGCATACTGTAACTGAATTTTTGCATATTCATCACTGACTTCTCAAAAAAGTTGACTTATACCATAGACTGTATATAGGAGGTGGATGTAGTCACGGTGACGTTACCCATTGGTTTGCAAACTGCTGCTTTGAGTTCGGCATTTTGGCCAAGGCCATCTTGTTTTTTTACAACCAGAAGTGACACAAGAGGGTGGAGCTAAGTGCAACCGAATGCTGAATGAGACAGTTTTGTTACAATTAACTTTCATGAACTGAAAACACACTGTGAAAGGGTTAAAGCTCTAAGACGAAAACACGGACAACTCCCAGACCGGACAACGCCGTGGTAGCAACCTGTCAATCACAAGGTAACCATGCCCTAAAGCATCCCCTGCTTTATGGTGTATTTGACTCTAAATGGGACCATAATTTACTAAATGAACATCATGCTGTATTGAAGAAGACTTGAAACTAGCGATTGAGACAATAAACTCCTGTTTACAATATTTACTGAGGTAATAAATCAAGTGAGAAGTAGGCTCATTTTCTCGTAGACTTCTTTTTGCAACCAGGTTTCGCCCCCTGCTGGCTATTAGAAAGAATGCAAGATTAAGGCACTTCAGCATTGGCTTCACTTTTCAGACCCGCAGGTTGCCCACTGACTTATACTTCACTTTTGAGTGTTATCCAATAGCGGAAGGCAATCACTGGGACTGTCTGACAATCAAGGTTTTCAGTCATTGACATCATAAATTGGTTTGTACAACCCTGGACTCTAGCTCTCTGCAACTGTGGAGAAGATAAAGAGGAGGTAAAGAAAATAGACGGATGAATGTAATTTAATACAACATGCCGGGAGCGACATCAGTTATCATTCCATAAGAGACTGAGAGGGTGAAAATGATGAAATATGAACTATTTGACATAGAAATCACCAATGTTGATGCATTATAGGAAAAGGATTTTCTGCAGAAGGGCTTTAATTATGCAGTATGCAGAAATGCAACCATAATTAGGGAGAAATAGATTCCTGTAATCATACCTCTGACCACCAAACTTCTGTGTTATTGTGCCGTGGTCAGTTTGATCTGGTTGATGTGGTAAGACCACTAACATCAGCTAATGTTTCTGTGTAAGTGAAGATGATGATGTGTCAGTATCTGAGGCTTGAATTGCCATTTGCTACAACACTAATAAACACTATAATCATTATAAAAGTGTGGGTGAATGACCGCAGGAAAGAGCGCATGCAGTCCCCGTACTGTATCGGCTCCACACAGTAGAGTGAGCCGTGGCTCGAATCGCAGAAGTAACAACTGGGCGAAGCACATGAATACATCTAAATGGAAAATACCTTGAGCAATTTAAACTAGTGCCACTGTCACAAACACAATTCTCTGCCTCTAAGCCACTTCCTCTGTAAACAATTTCAATGGTGTGTTACAGTAAAGTCTGTGTGGGGAGCTCTGCCGCACTCTCGCATTTTCATTTTCCCCCCATTTCCCTTTTCTTCCCTCTCGCACTCTGGATCCTTTTTTCTACTTCTGTTTCTCCATTTTCTCTAGTCCACTCCCTCTAACCCATTCTGTTTTGAATGAATATGAAAAACCTCTCTCTGTCTCCCTCCCTCCTGCTCTCAGGCCTCTGTGTAGCTGCTGAAGTGAACCGAGCAGTATTTGCATTCTTAATGAGCGCTCTTTGAAAGGCACTGTGCCGTAACAGCACAGGCTGGGGCAATAAAAAAATACAATATAAACAAAAATATACATAGCCTGCTCTTTTAGAAAAGTCCTCGGTAATGAGTCAGTCGAGGGGAGGGGCAGTGCCAAGATGCTCTTTTCCAATTAATAATTGCCAATGTCTTTAAATCATTTCTTAAAATTAGCGCATAGAGAATAATCTTGGTTCATTTTGCTGTCAAACTGAATTGGAGCCTCCAAACTCCTCATTTAAATCAAAATATGTAATTCACAAAAAGGATTGTGTGGCTTTTGCGGTCGTTAAACCTGCACAAATAAGACAAAAACAAACCGTGTAATTCTCAAAGCACTAACAAAGGGTGAAATGCTCTCTTAACTGCACTGCTGAGCAAATAGTGTTATATTTAAATTAGGTAACATGCATACATTTGGCACAAAATTGGCCCCTTCCTATTGCAAAAACAGTTTGATTAACGAAGATCAGCGGTAATAGCCACACACAGTTCAACATATCCTCATACAACGATTCGTATGTTTTCTTACAAACGGGGTACAAACTCAATCAATATGTTTATGTTAACAATGGTTCAAATGACTGTGTATGTGAAAGGTGTCCCTCGCAGTGACGAACAATCAGAGAATTATAACCCAACTCAGCTCCAGCTAACCCGATCTCAGGGGAAGGCGTATAAATAATTTAAGCCTGCCATTTGTACGCTTCTTTTGCATGCCATTTTTACGCCACGCAACAAAACTATGGTAACGGCCACAGTTAGTATTAGGCAACAAAACCATTTAGTTAGGTTTAGGAAAAACGTCATGGTCGGGCTTAGAAATATCGCCACGCAGTACAACGTCTCCTCACGTGTCACACGTGACAATTTCCCCTTAAGTCTTATCAAAAGAAAATGACTTAGTCAGGTTTAGGAAAAGACTGACCTTATTAGGTTTAGGCAACAAAACTACTTAGTTAGGTTTAGGAAAAGATTGTGGTTTGGGTTAAAATAACTCTGGAAGACGCGTTACTTAAGTATAGAAGTTACGTGACAAATAAATCAACATTGACTTCTGGTTTCACAAGGGCCACAAACACCGAACTCCTTGGTGAAAGATTTGTTTGTTTTGTGAAGTTGTTTTTTGACCCACCCATCCACCTACCTATGCGACGTTTGTCATTCTTTATACTCCATTACATGGATTACATGCAAATTGATTTTGTGGGATATTTGTGGGATATATACGAATTGCAGTGCATTACTTTTTTGTAGGTACGAATGGTGTGAGAACAGCCTAGCGCAGTTACAGTGAAATTATTAACGTCTTCAGAGAGTTGGTGGTAACTGAAGTGCATTTACTGTATAAGGGGTGTCACGCCCAGACTTTCCAATGATCATGGCATATTAGTATCCCAAATACTGTTTCTCTCTGTCACAAGTTTTGATTTATGCCTCTGCACCTTGTCGGTCAGGACCTGTAGCTTGTGGTCTGAACATTTCATTACTCTCTGCCATTTTTCTGCCTGGTGCAGAGGCAACATTTATTCTTTGCCACATGGATAATTGCAATCAGATGCAAAACTTTATGGGCTTGTCTGTGATATCATTAGCGCAATATCTTTAGTGAATCGGACCTTGAGACGGGGAAGATAGCGGTTGCAAACAATGTGGCAATTCATGTTGCTATCAGTGGCTGCAATCCATTCTTTGTGAATTCGCCTGTCTGTGACAAACAGAGCTGCAGAGCCCTGAAGAATGATACGACTGGCTTACAAGATGCAAAATGTTCACATTGTCCCGGGGGAAACTCAGTTTTCAAGCCCAGCAAAGAAAACAGTGTGAGTCATACGCAACAGCAGACAACATACACCACGCTGAGTGGTAAACAACATTCTAAGGTTTCAGTTTAGCAATGCCAGCTCCCTTTTAAGCCCATTTTACAGGATTATTCCAGACATGCTGGATGTTAAACCCTGTCTCCTTCATGAAATTACTGCATATTTTCTGGTAAATTCTAGTTAGAATGGTTTTATAAATGTCCTACATTTTATTTATGTTATATTCAAAACATGAAATGGGTATATTGTAGCAGTTAAAGAAAGGCTTAACTGCTACAAAATCCTATTGCAAGAAGATTCAAGTCATGTTGGCATCTACTGTACATGACAAAGCATAAAACCTTATTTCTTTCCTTGTAAAGGCCTTAAGACATGATTGTGATAGTGAGCTACATAAAGTTAATGAATGTTATCTTGGCAGAAATGACTTGAGAACCCAATTTTCACTTTATTTGAAAATGCTAGCAAACTTCTTGAATTAGTTCAGCTGTAGGGGTATGGATTAGATTTAGGCGGCCAAAACATCATGGAGATTAGTTTAAGGTTTTATTCATGATGGAATACAAAGCCTTTTGCTCAGAATTAGAAACAAAATTAAAGCTGCTCTAATCAATATTTTTATGATAACAATGGTTCAAATGTCCCAAACTCAGCTCCACTCAGCTGTACGGCCATCCCGATCTCAGGGGAAGGCGTATAAATAGCTTGACATTACAAAGACTTTCCACGTTTTCCAAATTTTAGCCTTTTTGCAGGCCATTTTGTACGCCTCTTTTGCATGTAATTTCTACGCCACACAACAAAACAGTAACAGCCGCAGTTAGGTTTAAGCATAAAGGGTGTCACGCTCAGACTTTCCAGTACTCATGGCATATTACATCCCAAATATTGCTTCTCTCTGTCTCAAGTTTTGAGGAATGTCTCCAACGCGATATCACGCCAGAGAGTGTAATAGACCCACTTGTTCACCAGAGGATAGTGTGTCAGGGGTGAATATTACACATGTGTATAAGGTGCAGTACCAGCAGGGGGCAGCAAAACCACTCGATTTGGTTTAGGCAACAAAACCACTTAGTTAGGTTTAGGAAAAGCATCATGGTTGGGCTTAAAATAAGTATGTAAACTAAGTAAAATACATACGGAAACAGCATAATACAAGTACGGAAATCCCCTCACAAATGTCACTAAAAAACATGTGACAAAAGTCACTTCAAAATAACTCAACAACACTTTTGGACACCAGAGACCAGTCTCTTGGTTAAAATTCCTGTCTGTTGGACCCATTCACCTCCCACCTTCCCACCCAACATAAGAAGTCTCTCTAAATTTTTACTCTACGTCACTAGCTCTGAGCGCAGCATATTTACGGACATACTTTTACATTGCAGTCAATACAGAGGCGTACAAATGACACGCCGAAAGCAAGAACGGCGTTCTTATTGCATGTGAAATGGCTTGCGATTACCGTTTCACTCATACGCCTTTTAGTGCGACTGGGCCGGTACAGCTGTTTTTTATTGCATCTTTCAGGTCATTGTTTTGGTTTTACGGCCCGCAGCTTTACTGTTTTGGTTCACTCTAAACTCTGTCATTAGCATTGTGTTACCAGACGCAGCAGGCAGCTGTTGCAGTGAAAAACTTCTAAAAACCCACACACAATTGAGTTCTAACAAGTTCTTTACGACACCTCCTTTATGTGTTGCCTATGATATTACTCCTACAATTTTCAGCCTGGATTTGATGTTATTTAGAACCTGAATGATGGCAATTTGCAGGTAGTGGTATACTCTATAGTGGTAATGACACCGGTGAGAGGCTATTGTGTAGGAAAAACACAACCATCAAGCATTTAAATAGTACTGGCAAGATGGGGTATATCAAACAGTCCCACATTTTATCATCACTCTCCTGCACAAATTCATTTTTCACTCCATTTCCCAGAGCCCATCCAACCAGGAAGGAAGCCATGACCTCCTCTACCTGTAATAAATCAAGAGTGGGTACTGTAGAGTGTATCCACTCAAACATTTCATACATTCTAATGAGGCCTTCATAATGGCCCAAAATGTGAAATAAATTTTATTTTTTTAATTGACTTTTTGTGTTGATAAAGTGATTTTTCCGGAGAAAAAGACCGGTCCTTTTCTCATCGTTTCCCAACTTCATAAAGCAGCAATATGCTCGTGAGAGGGAAGGGAATTGTCCTGCTGCAATTTGTCTATTTCTATCTCCATGCATAATTTAAAACACAGGGCTATTTTAGGGGCACTGTGCAGGCTGGCAAGAGTGCAGGCAGAGTGTGAGCCAAGTGAATCTGAGTACAAGACTAATGATGGTAATGGCCACAATTATATAAATGGCCGTGTTCTCATTTGGCTCACAAAGTCACTGCCTTTTCCATCTCTCTCTCCCTCCCTGCCTATCTCCCTTTATCTTTACCTCACTTTGAACGACAGCCACCTGATCTGCCTCGACCCTCTTTTTCCATTTCTCACTTTCTCTACATCTCTCTTAGTCGGTTTCACCATCTGTGTCTGCTCAGACAGGTGAGGAGAGGAGAGAGAGGCCTCTAAGTCGTCTCAGTTCTGCTAACCTATCTAAAGCCGCAGCGACGCCGCCGCTGCGATGACAAAAATCCCAGAGTGCGTGACAGCAATCAGGAGGAGCTGCACTGTCATCGACCGTCACCCGGCTCACTCTTTGACATCTTTAGTGCGCTTGTTCTGAAGTTTAAAAAAGCACTCTCGGAGACTTAAAACATTTTCAAATCGTCACAGCCATTTCGAGAAAAGTTTTATAACGTTTTAGAGGAGTTAGCCTTCAAAAATACACCTGACAGGATTTTGTGTGGAAAAATACTATGTAGACACGTTATAGAGAACAAAAAAATACCATCTAGCCTAAGTGAAATGCCATACATTCACCTTATCTGCCTGGACAGAATTAAGTTGTTTGGTATAGTATTAAGAGAGGAAATCAAATTTAAAAATGGTCACCTTAAAGGGGACATATCAAGCTCATTTTCAGGTTCATACTTGTAATTTGGGTTTGTACTAAAACATGTTTACATGCTTTAATGTTCAAAAAACACATTATTTTCCTCATACTGTCTGTCTGAATATACCTTTATTTACCCTCTGTCTGAAACGCCCTGTTTTAGCACCTGTCTCTTTAAGCCCCCCTCCCAAAAAAGCCCAGTCTGCTCTGACTGGCTTGCGAAAAAAATAATAGGACCCCTATTTTATTTCTATGGGTGCGCTAGCTTGCTAATTCCACCATGCTTCAACACCACACTGGCTGCAGAAAACGAGCCGTATAAAGTTGTCACTAATCTGGTGATAACAATGTGCGGATGAAGATTTAAGTTGTTCAATTTGAACAATTTACTCTGGCTCCTTGTGCCTTGTAACATTACTACTCCACTGCTTGTTTAGTCGTTACTGCAGAACCTCACCTCAGTCCGTGATTTGCCGCAAGTCCGTTTAGGTTATATGGAAGTTAGCCCGCTACAATGGTCGATATGGCAACGGTACACATAAAAATGGCTGCTGCTCTGACCATGCTATGTTGATTTGAATGTGAATGTCCGTTCTACTCCTATATTCTATGAGCGCACCTTTGCAACGGTAGTTGCTGTCGGTGGAGATACTCAGATGGGGGGTGGTATACTCTAATGAGCCTGCATGTGACATAGGAAGGGAAGCCAAATCTGAATGGCTGCAATCACAGCATCATGGTGGTAAACATGCGTGGTTAGCCGTTGCAGCTCACTTCTACCAAAGTCTTTTAATCATAAAGATACCTGCACCATTGATCAATATTACCTACTCCAACTTTGATTGCTGGCTTTCTTTCTTCTTCTACCTTTTCCAACTTCCTCTTCATTACAGTAATTATTTATGTGTAGTTTAAATATTTGAAACTGTTCATTTCCAGACACCTCTGCACTCATTACTGTATTCTATTACTGCATAGAAGAGCTCTTTACATCGGCCCAGTTTCATGAAGTGCAAACGATGAAACTTTCATGCTTGGCCTTCTTACGCCGTTCAACATTCAGGTTTTTCTCAAGAGGAAGACGCTGGCTCAACACTGACGCTGACAGCACGGGTGTCACAATGTTCCAGGGGAGGCAAATTCTCTCTGCATGCACACACACACACATGTTCACATTTCTCTCTCCTTCAGTAGGCATCACACGCTGGTCAGGCCGACATGATTTATAGAGTTCTTTCTGAATAAATAATCCATCGCAGTACTGGGGAATCAGGAATGGGTGACGCATGCTTACAAGAGTAATGGGGAAGAGCGGGAATGGGACAGATGAGAGTCCATGGGGGGGATGAAGGTTAAGATAAGCAGAGAAGAGGTTGTTGGTTCACTTTTTAAACTTACTTATGCATTAAATTCTAGTCAATCAACAATACAATCTTACATGCAATTAGGTTGCTTTCAGTGGGTTTTGGGTTGATTTTCCTTCACAACCCATAAAATATCAAGTTAAAACAAACAATTGTTTTGAAACAGCTTTAGTAGCTGTTAGATTAGGTTTTTCAATTTCACTAAACACTGCATAATTAATCAGATATTAATCACAATCAAGATTTTGGCTTCCCACAATTAAATGAAGATGATCGACTGCGATACTGACACTTAAAATGCGTGCTCCGCTCATAGAAAACTCTGCTGCATATCAAATCAAACGCTTCCTAAACTAACAGCCAGCCACCAGCCAGCGATTGAGTTGCTCCCTCTCTACCTTGCGAGGATGGACGGGGCTCCCGGCGCAAAAAAGGCAACTGGGCAGACTATCCTTAGATGATTAAATCTTTAACTAAGGCACAAAGTTCTTCATAGATCTAGCCTCTCAACTTTACTATCAAAGTGCACCAGATTGATGCATTTAACATTAAAATGTAGCTTGAAAAATGTATATATCTATAAAATACATATATCGCTGAAAAAAACAAAACACTGCAATTTATGCAATTTTTTCCAACATTGTGCAGCCCTAATTTATACATTGGCAGAAATGCAGCACAACATGGAAGTGAACGCAGTGCTCAGCTTATTTTAATGTGAAAGAGCAATACAAATGTTTTGTTCCTAAAAATCAACGAATAATGTGATAAATAATTGTGATCTCAATATTGATCAAAATAATCAGGATTATCAGTTTGGCCATAATCGTGCAGCCATCCTACATACGCTTCTAAATAGTTTTAACCTCTGCATAATGTTGTTTGGATCCACAATCGGAGGAATTGGAGGAAAATGGGTGGAAGTAGTCACACAACCTAAGTTTCTAGTCTTCATTGCAGCAACTTTTAAAACATTCTGAAGCAGGCGTACAATTCTTTAAACTTATAAAAAGGGATCAGGAACTCCAGCCTCTCGAAATTTTGATCTGCAACAGTATTTCTGCTATTCTGCCATTCATGTCTGTAGCCTCGGCAGATGGAATGTGCAGGTGCACAAATGAGCAAGGCTGGGAATGAAGTGGCGTGATAAACACAAACATGTGATATGAAGCGGTAAGAAAGGGTATCAGTGTACACAGAGAGTGCTGAAAGCAATATGAGAAGCAGAAAGGAAGAAGTGGGATAAACAGAGTGATGCCAGGTTTGGATCAAAATCAGTTGTCTTCAACAAAATACATTTTTACTCTATGAAGCTGAAAGTTACACACAAGTAGTACACAACCATAGTGAAAAATGATACAGTAGAGTGACGGTAGTACACAACACTCAATACAATGTGTCTGTCATGAAGCACTCAACCAAAACACGTACACAAGATATTTTTAGTCTCACATAAATATATTAGAAGTACCACTGGTGTTTGAATGTACTGTGCTCCTATTCACTTCTATTGGGAAGCTGCAGTTGTTTGGGCTTTGTGCATCAATTATGCATGTGATGAGGGTGTTTGTAAAGCATTTATGCAAATGAGACTCATGTGAGCATCTGGCTAGTTCAAAGGTAACTACAGTGAAGGTAATGGAAGAAGCTACAGCATTAAATAGAGGATGGTATGAATGGGGAAGATAGAGGCCATTTACTTCTGTTGATGCTAAGTATCTAATGAAAGGTGGTGATTATGAGAGAAAGAAATGGAGAGTTGCCACATCTTTCTCTGAAATGAGCACTGAGGCCATGTCTTTGATGTCAAATTGAGCCATTGAACTCTGCAGTAATTTGCATTGAAAATAAACCCATAATAGATAGGATGCATGCGTAAAGCCATGCACAGAAAAAAAACAAGAAACAGAAAAGTATGCAGCATTTGCTGAGAGGTTCCTGCGTGTCACTGCCTCAGTGACGGAATCATTTCTTCAGTCGATAGTACCGAAGGCACGAGCACTGAACTGTATATTACAGGCACAGATTATTTTCTCCTCTTTAAGTCTGATTCGTCTTTAAACTCAGCATTGTTTTAAAGGGTAGTATGATACTTGATCATGTTTCTCTCAATTAAATGGAAATAGAAAAAAATGATCCGTGTCTCTTAGTATGCTACTGTAATAGATTAATTATTCTATACTCAGTTTAAAAGTGATGCTATTACCTTATTATGGCACCGACTGTTATCAGCTCATTAAATGGGCATTATCAGTGGTTATAAGCCTCATAGATGTGGGTCAGTAGGGGCCTGCTACACCTACTACGTTGTGAAGTTGAAAACAAAACTTAAAAGCAACACGTTCTAACACGTCAAACTGAATGAAACGTTGAACACAAACAAAACAGCTTGTTTAGGTTTAGGCAACAAAACTACTAGTAGGTTTAGCAGGCCCCTTTTGACCCACATCTATGAGCCTTATAACCATAGACTGCAGAAAATATGGACAAAGTCTCCGTGACGTCACCCGTAGGTTTCTGAAGAGCAAAAATTAAGCACGAAGTGGGCGGCTCCGGCCGTCGCCATCTCGGCAGTGACACCAACATCACAATCACGACCGAAAGGTTAATTTCAGTGACTCGAATTATCCGAGGTGACATTTATCAGACTATGGCAGCCATCTAAAGGGGCCATGCCCTTAATTATGCCTAACTTTAAGCCTTAATATAATTTAAACAGGTGAGCTATATAAAAAGTCACCCCCCTGTACAGTTGTCAGGAAAAGGGAAATTAGTTATAGACACCAAAAAGCTGTAAACATGTTTATTTCTGCTGTAAAGTTGGGCAGTTTAACATGGGGGTCTATGGGGATTGACTCCGTTTTGGAACCAGCGTCAAGTGGCCATTCGATGAATTGCAGTTTTTGGCACTTACGAATTGGCTTCTCTTCCCAGCACCGGAGGTCACAGCTTGCTTATAACCACTGATAAGGCCCATTTAATGACCTGATAACAGCCTAACCGGCTGATTATGTCCTGGAAGGGGTTATTCATCACGCTAATTTATAAATGAGGATAACTCAAACAGCTCTACTGTACATTTGTGTCTGGAGGATCAAGGAAACCAGATAGCTCTGATGTTCCTGTAATTGTTCTGCTCGGTTAGAGCAAGGAGTAGAGAATGTAAAAAAAAGTGTTGTTTTTTTCATCTAGGCCAGCTGGACGTGTGTGGGAAGGCAACTAATTGTGCCAAAAGACAATTTCAAGCAAAAAGTAAATTTATGGTGAACTTTAGAGAATATGTATTTAAGGGCGGTAATTTTTTTTTTCTAATAGGTAACTAATAATGTATCAGAATAGCATCACGACTGATTTATTATGGGCTACCACTGTTCTGAGTCAATTCTTGGCTGGGACCAGTAACTTCCTGGAATCTCCGCTGGTGGGCAACCAGTAACATCATGATGGGAGAGCTTATATTGGAAATGGGAATGGGAAATGGGAAAAGATATTCAAAGGGGAAACATACTTTGACACAAGATGGTGATATTTCCTAGCTAAATAGTTTTCAAGTTAACGCAAGCAAACGTTTTACGACAACCATCAAAACGTGGAAGGACCATTCATCTGATGCTGATGTTGAACTGGGTGATTATCAATACATGGCTGTAAAATATCAGTTGCATGTGTGATAGGGCTTCTGTGAAACTATTTTGGGTTTGGTCATCAAATAATAGATGGGATATTTATGTCAACATATAGAACTATGTTAACAAAAATACTAGGGCTGTCAAACAATTAAAAATATTTAATCGTGATTAATCGCAAATTAACTACACATTTTTTATCTGTTCACAATGTACCTTAGCATTTAATACTCTTATCAACATGGGAGTAGGCAAATATGCTTGCTTTATACAAATGTATGTATATAATTATTACTGGAAATCAATTAAAAACACAAAATAATAACAAATATTGTCCAGAAACCCTCACAGGTACTGCATTTAGCATAAAAAATATGCTCAAATCATATCATGGCAAACTGCAGCTCAACAGGCAACAACAGCTGTATCTTCACTCTAACAAGCTAAAAATTGCATGTCGCATTAAAGAAATTAGTGGCGTTAAAACTAATTTGTGTTAACGCGTTATTATCGCATTAACTTGGGCAGCCCTAAAAAAATACCAAGAAGGGTGCTGGGTTATTTGAATTATCTCAAAAATGTTTTATTCACCATTTGCTTGTCAAGCTGTGTAAACACATTCACATTTGGATTCAGTAAGCAGAAGAAAGTTTACTGCCAAATCAATTTACAGATCTTGTGATCAGACGAAGTTTATTTTGCAATCGTTATATTCCAACATAATTCGTCTGTATATCATTATCAATGCAGCACATTTATCGACGTTTGTGGTTTCGAGGCTGAATCTATATCCCTGCGGATCCAGCTGTTTGATGTGAAAACCCAATCTCTTGCCTCAACAGTAACTGTGTGCACTTCTCTGATAGCATGTGCCGAAATGATGTTAAGGGCTTGTCGTTTAATGTGGTGCCCCCTCCGCTTTCAACGTCCCTGCTGGGACCTTAAATGTCTCTGTTATAGTCAGTAGGAGAAATTGTCCAGCATTTGCTGCCACTTCTTCAGGGAGCCCAATCAGAGTGGTTTGGGTGTCTTATAGTCTCTCATTACGGTGATGGAAGACTGGATCAATCTCTCCGTCCCTGAGATCATTATCCAGTCATTCGGATTCTGGTGTTGCTTCCAGACGTGTGTAACTCATCTCACCTCTGCAGCTTCGGTTGCATCATCGCGCCTCGCAAAGTCATTTGGTCAGATTAGTGCGTTTCAAACGAGTCCGCTCACGCAGATATCTAAGGGTAGCCTTTGAGGGAAGTGTTGTGCAATATCGGAATTGATATGCAGCCATGTTAACTGGACTTTAGCTTTTATTCAGAAATCATTCTGAATCGGTTGTTCATGTATTCATGCTCAAAGAAGCAGAGTACAAACAGCTCACAACAAGCACCAATACTGGATGCGATTTCAATTCCCAAATGGTTTACCTGACCTATGTCCCACATTAAAGCTTTTATTGGAGTGGGGCAGGAATGCCTCAATGGGAAACAGTGATATCTCAACAGAGAGCACGGAGCATGTTAACGTCAAACTGAAACCTCCCACACTGACCGACAGGAAGTCAGGGAAACCAAACTGTGGTCCATCGGGATATATATAATGTGTTCTTGTTGTTCTTTTATCTCCCCTTCAGGAGAATCCGGTGCTCTCTTTGATATTCGTCCCACATGTTCTTCAGATGAGCACAAGAGTGGAGTGAAGAGCGTGTTCGAGAGTCCTCTGTGATTGTCTGTTCTGCTTTGTCTGACCCACAATCCCCCAAGCGCACACATGGACACACACACTCTATCTCTCTCTCTCTCTCTCTCGATTGATTGCTGTAATCAAACAGCGGGCTGTAGCCGGGTCGTACGAGAGTGCCGTGCTATTTTCCACTTCTCCAACCCATGCTGGGTGGAATACTCCCATTTTCTGCACAACCAGGTCACAGAGTGAATGAGGTCACAGGTAAGAGGGGAAACAAAAGGCAAACATAAAAGCATCGGCGCGGAAAAAAAACACACCCCGTAGTAAAAGAGTCGGACAGATGTGTTTGTTGTGATAGATTTAATGTGGGCGGCAGAGAAAATGACAGAGAGGAAAGAAACTGTGAAAAGGCCTCGCTGAGTGTTTATTTTATTCCATCACATAATGAAAGAGAGACAATATTATTCCTTCCTGGCATGAGGAGAGACTTAGTGACAGTAAGTGCACGCAGGTTAATCGGCTGGCAGAGAGACAAGCTGGCAGACAGGCAACAGATAGGAAGTCAGAGCAGACGAGGTGCTTCACGGCAGAGACCGACATTCAGCCTGCAGACCTTCAGGCTCAGGTTAGACTCAAGCTTGTGGCTGATGCTATACGGATGCCTGATCTGTGATGCAACCCGTATCTAATACGAACAGACAAGTAAACAAGATATGAGTCAAAATAACCAAACTTCACACGTCAGTTGTTGTACTCTTCCCACTTGATGGTGGGGAGCAAGTTTCCTGTCCACCTGTTTTTATGCACTTTTTGAAAATGTAAGGCAATGCAAAGCAAATGGCAATTCTAGGGGAAAAAGTTTTTTTTTTTAAGGTGGCAACCTCCGGGTTTAACGCAGAATGGCCTTCAACTTGCATTCTTTCTAATAGCCAGCAGGGGGCGACTCCTCTGGTTGCAAAAAGAAGTCTGACTGTATAGAAGTCTATGAGAAAATGACCCTACTCCTCACTTGATTTATTACCTCAGTAAACATAAACATGAGTTTATGGTCTCAATCGCTAGCTTCAAGTCTTCTTCAATACAGCATGATGTTCATCTAGTAAATTATGGTCCCATTTAGAGTCAAATAGACCATAAAGGCGTGGCTACCTTGTGATTGACAGGTCTCTACCACGGCGTTGTCCGGTCTGGGAGTTGTCCGTGTTTTCGTCTTACAACTTTAATCCTTTCACAGTGTGTTTCAGTTCATGAAAGTTAATTGTGACATTGTGGTCGCCCAAAAATGTCTTGTTGTATTTAGCTCCACCCTCTCGTGTCACTGCACAAAAACAAGATGGTACGGCCAAAAACCGAGACGGTGACGTACAAACCAACGGGTGACGTCACGGTGACTACGTCCACTTCTTATACAGTCTATGTTTTTTTTTCCACTTTACACTGGGGTGGGAAAGTTGGCGTTTAAATAAGATTAAGTCTAAAAAAAAAAAAAGGCAGTAACCTCATGTTACATACAGACTGAGGAAACAAACTGCAGTAATTAATAACAGGCAACAGATGGGAAGCACCGATAGCGTGCCATCATCTACTGTATATAGAGTTACAAAATTAATACATTTACAGGCATTTTTATATTTTGTAATCTTGTGATGGCCTCTTCTAAACACTGAAGTAAACAGATTGATTTGCATATTGTCTGTTGGTAACTTTTGCCAAAAGGATTTTCATTTGTGGCTCAAATGCACCATAAACCCTGAGTCAGAGAATTTTCTACTGGACTATATTCACTCAAAGTTTCCTTTTCTATTCTTTTCTGTTGCCATTGGGGGCTGCATACAAGCTGAAAAAAACACATCTGACATCAACTTATAAAGTTGCTACGACAAACTTGTTAGCAAACAGTTGCCTACTGACATGTCCATCAGAAACAGAGTAACATTAACATTCGTTTGGAGTCATGTTTCTTGGCATCTGTAGTTTCAACAGTCACTTCCTTTGAGCTCGGTTTTATTTTTCCACCAACTCCAGACAGATATATCCGGCTCTTTAGCTGCTAAATGCTCCGCTGTGTTCACCAGCTAGTCGCTAACATTGTCAGTCTGTCCTTTTGGTGCCGGGGCGGGTAGCGTACAATGTTTTTATCAGAGCTTTCTTTCCTGAAAACATTTGTCTTCTTGGTTGATTAGGCAAAAACAAGCAGAGTGAAAACAATGAGCGAGAGGGAGCCAAAAAGCTCTGAGTTAGGTGATAATTCTCTGTGGGTTTGTCACTACAAGCAACACCTTTCAAATTGCATTTAGCCATTCAACCTAACTGGTAAATTATTGTCAAAATACCAAGGGATAAAACGTTGATTAGTGTAGCTTTAGTGGCTTGCAGAACTGACATGTAGCCAAACTAATAGATACACAAGCAAATGGAGACAGACCGTGAGGAAGACGGAGAGACAGGTGAGACATCCAGATGACTATTCGGACTTAAGTCTGCACTAAAGGAGAAATATGCCACTTTTTTTGTGTATGTGTGTGAATGTTTTTGCAGTTTAATGTCTTTCCCCTGTGTCCTTCACAAAGTAGTGGTTGTTTGATCTTGTGAAATGATTATAGGAATCTGCGTGTTTGTGAGCATGTTGGTGTGTGCAAACAAGGACAGAGAGAGCAGCGGCAGAGGCAGAGCAAGAGAGTGCGATCGAGGCGCAGAACAGTCAGAAAACAAAGAAATGAGACATCATACGACGCCGTAAAGGACGAGACAAGAGATGACGAGCGAGTGAGAGATAATAAAAGGACGAAATGAGTGAGAAGAGTATGAGTCAGAGCAGAACTGAGAAAAACCAGAAAGAAAGAGGGTGCTGGAGAAGTGAGAAGGACAGAGAAATGTGTGTGAGACTGAGTGGAGGCGAGATTAGGGAGGCAATATCAGACTGTCCATCAATGTCACAGCGCTTGTGTCCTCTGTAAGCCATTTCATCCATCAGCCTGGAAGGCCTGGCTGTGTGGAGACGGCAGTCCCCGCCTGTTTACCTATTTTACATCCAGACACCCAAATCCCTTTCTCTAATACCTGGTCTAGATTAGGGCTTGTTGGATTCACGCTGCGGATGTCATTACTGATAAAGTATTGAAGACACTCCTCAAATCCAAAATTAGAATATTTTGGAATACGGGGAAACTAAATGTGTATAAGTATGAATGCAGTAGGAAGACAACAGCTTGGAGCTATTTCTTGACAAACCAGTTTATGTATCCACTGAGCTCTTCTCTGCAGTTCTTCAAGCTACAATGCAGGTTCAGATAGGGTTGGTGAGCCTGTTTTGGTCTCTGTACAGGCACAATGATACTAAATCTGGCAACCTCACGGCAAACTCATGGCTGCCAAGAAATAATTCTAACACATAGCTCTCCCTAAAACCATATATTGTTGTTTCAACGTATCCACATACAGATGTTTGTGTGATATCTTACAAAAAGTAATTTTTCGTGCATTTTCTTATGAATATCCAGCAACAAGTGACGAATGTCCAGCAACACGTGTCAATTTCTGCTTGTTACAAGCATACAGTCTTTTCAAAATAAACTTCCGTCTTCACAGGAAACAACTTGGTTAGGTTTAGGCAACATAATTACTTAGTTAGGTTTAGGAAAAGATCATGGTTTAGGTTAAAAGATCTTCGGAAATGGCGTTACTTAAGTACGGAAGTTAAACTTTGACTTTGGGTTTAACACGAACAGTATGAACAGTATGAACGGCGGTCTCCAGTGTTTTACTCGCAGAAAAACAGCAAATATGCATGTTTGTCAAAATGCTGAACTAGTCCTTTATTAAAATCAAATGCCTAAAGCTGAAATTAAAGAGCAAAATATGTATTACTCTATTGCATGATTCACGACTTACGGGTTTGTAATCTTAAGAAATTAGCAAGAATACGCTAGATTTTAAAAATGAGCCAAACAAAAAAGGAAGCCTAGTGTTGCCAACACATTTCCAATGAAAGTAGCTAGCAGCACTAAGTAGCTCCAAAAGTCCCTAAATCTAGCGAGAAAGTCGACAAGTCAGAAACACTGACAGACAGTCCTGCAATGCCCACAGATATGATTTCTTTTCTTTTTATGTCAGAGAATTTAATTTATTAATTGCTGTCGGGATATAAAGAGAATTTCAACAAAGATAACAACATGTTTTTGAAGATTACCAACCTCTATATTTAAGATCTATCGTCTCATTTTTGTGGGCGTCCTATAAGATAGAAGATAATTTCAGATAATCAAATTTTGAGTGCAAAATACAGTGTTTGAACTCAATTCTACACGTCAACTCACCACCCAGCTCAACACTTACCCACTATCACGTTTTGACAAGGCGATTAGAGCTCAATTAACACACGCTTTAATGACTGAGCATTGCACTCTGTCAGCATGTTCTTAACACTGATGCTAATACAAAATCTGAAGGGCTTCAGCTACAAAAATCCCCTGTGTACCGCTGTCTAAAAGTGACATTGCTTTGAAAACGGAGTAAGGGCTTTTGTAGGTTACAAGTGCTACAGAGTGAGTCTGGGCTGATCCAGCTGCTGTGATTAACCCCCCCGCCCTCCCTCCTTAATACAGAAGTACTGGCTCAGTATCAGTCTAATGATATCCGTTTCCGAACTCAATATGTAAATATCTTCTGCTCTGCCAGATAAGTTTTGACAGAGAGCCTGTCGAGCACAAGGCGAGACTACCTAAGGGGCCCTTCGAGGCCGTTTTGCGCGCTGTATTTTAATTGGTCTGGAGAACAGTGAGAGCTTTTCAGGAATATTCACAGATTACCAGGCTGAAACTCAGACAATGTCCTAATTAAAAGACAACATGCGAGCAGGAGTTTCAGCAGCCCGTTCCAAATAAAGCAGCTGCTATTCTTAGCTTGCAGAGATATTACGCAAGGCTCAAATGTAATTCTGGTAGTAAGGAAAAAGTCAATACTTATAACGTTGAATAAATCCACTTATTTTACAGACCCCTTTCGTGTTCTATCAAGATCTCTCTGTCTATTTATCATGCTGTTTGGAAAGCAGGGAACCATGTATGTTTTTTCCACCTCTGGCTTGTTTGTTTTGTCAGCATATGGAGTACAATCTGTAAAGAAGGATTGGTGCCGTTACGTACCAGGAGACTGATGACAAATCTCATGTTAAGTAAATAGGGAGTGGAAAAAGTAAATTGCGTTTTTTTACTCTGGGGCGCTGCAGATTTGATTTGTCCAACTCTATTTATTCTCATGTTATATCTGACATTTAAATGACGGATTTAATTACACAAAGGTATGCCAAAGGGTATATATTATGTTTTCAGACACATTCCCGAGATGTCAAATCCATCGACATTGACAGATATTGACCATAAGATAGAACTCTTTTCATAAACTTTATGAATTTCTCCCTCACTCTCATCCATCATCTGTTTTTTTTTTTTGTTTACTGGTATTTGGTCGACCGTGACGGAGCTTTATGAAGTTCTGCCCCGCACTAGAAATCACTGATTGTCACTATTTTTCTGGCTCCGCTTAGGAGAATAATCTGGCGGGACCGCTCACTGCAGGCTTCAAATAAGATTTTCAACCCTACATAATTCTACCCGGGGGAATTTATTCATTTTCTGCTCTGTATGCACGCTCGCGTTTCGAGAAGCTCAGACGTGACAATGGTCCACGAAGTGCAGTCTATTCACGCAGCTTGGAATGAAGGTGCCTTTATTCAAATGGTGTGTGTAAAGTGCCGCATTGTAAAGAAAGGGGGATAAATGTTTACTCACAATGAGGCGCTGCTCAGAGAGCGCTTTTTATTTGCCTCTAAGTGAATGTAAACTGTATGATGATGACGATGATGCTCATGATGATGATCATTTGCTTATTATAAACTGAACAGAGGGATGAGCAGAAAGTGGGAATGATGAGCAACTCCGAAACCAGAACGTACACATTCTTTTCTTCCTTTGTCTCCCTCTCTGCTGGCTGAAAAATGAACCATCCTTCATTCTGTCCTCAATATGCATGTGCTATCTGACCCCTCTCCCTCTTTTTCCAATCACTGCTTCTCTCTCTTTCTCCAGCATGATGTTCCCTCCATTCACATCTGTCATCAAAGTCCATTAAAGGACTGTTCATCAAATCGGCCCACACTATGTCATGCAGCGACACACGGTGAATAATGCATCATTTGAGGCCGGTGGGGGCTGGTGGGGGTAAATTACTGGCAGTGATTGAGAACCAGGTTTCCATTGATTACCTCTAAGCTGATGGAGCGCGGAGCGACGTTTTGCAAACCTTGCTTGCTATTTCAGATGGAGTGCATATGAAATATGGAAAGAAGATGAAGGGAAAGAACAACGGGGCAGTAATAAAGACAAATTAAAGGGGTGTTCATTTCACCGCTGCGTTGAGGTTGAATGGCTGTTGCCTTGGATACTGCGGATTTAAACAGAGAGGGTGATAGAGAGAGCAAAATGGGCAGACTGAAAAGTAGACAGAGAGAAATGGAGAAAGAGAGAGAAACAGCGGGACACATCGTTTAGCATTGTGGCTCTTATCGATCCCACCCTGTCATCGCTCAGGTAATGGCCGAGACTACCTACCAATTAGAAGATTAGGGTTGTGGTTTATCTCACGGGGACAGCTGGATGGCTGGAGAGTGGTGGAGGGGTAGAGGGAGAGTTGGGTTTGGAGTCAAGGCCAGTAAAAAGTCCTCAAAATCCAATCGAACATGAAAAGCAACATATGGTTGACAGAGCGTAGAAGACGGGAGCGATTCAGAGAGGTTTTCTTTCCCTGTGTTGTCCTGCTGAGTCACAAGTATTGCTAAAGGGAGCTGACATCTGGCACAGGAAATCCATCATGCACACATGCAAACACAGCCACCAACACCTGCCGCCCGCAATCAACATTCGCGCAGCAGTTTTTTGATGAGCCATAGCAAACTTTCTCTCTTACACATCTAGAAGGTTCATGTCAGGCACAAATAAATGGCTGTAGGGGTAGTTTTTCCATCAATAAATCCACTAGTCACATAGGAAAATGACATTAATGTTAGGACATGGGAGCATTGAGATAAACAGTTGGTGGCGCTAATTCCCGGATGCCATTTAACCACTGCAGAGGAGAGGGCTCAACGAGATAACGCAATTAAAAGAGCGCCAATCATACCTCATACTACGGGTGCACCGATCCGACTTTTTCAGTGTAAAGAAACATAAGGCTTGACTTCAATATTGCTTTCCTAACAAATAAATGCAAATCCTGTACCAGCAACTTGCTAAAAAATCTTCAAAATTAACATTACAATTCAAGTTTAAACCTTTTTTAATGCAGCAACATTTAAATTCCAGTGTATAATGTATATAGCATATAAACAGAATTGAATTGAATATATCGGCCCATTGTCACCAATACCCGGATCCAGCTATTTGAGTCAGTATCGGCGCGATATCCGATCCGGTATCGGTATCGTTGCATCCATACTTCATACGAAAGAAATGGAAAGATGGAAATATGGCATTTATGTTTGTATCAGATAATAATGTGAGGAATGTTAAAGCCTCCTTATCGCTCAACACAGATCAGATGATTTTGTCTACCGCAAATTTTGCCTTCTATCGTTACACCAATATTCCCACCTCAGCTAAGCATAAAACTTTAAATTGAGATTTTTTTTTTTTTTATTTACAGCATTTCCACTCAGGTTTTTTTATGCATAGAGTGAACCAGCATGCACAATGCAGGAACCAAAAGCTGAAGCAGCTGAGAGAAATTCAGCCCTTGTTACTGTTATTATATACACGTTTTCCTACTGTAACATGTCAAGAGGTCTTCCGTGAAATAACGCCTATATTTAAGCCAATTTAACATGCCATTGAACACCTTTAGAGAATCTGTCTAAACCTCCCTTTTGGTACCAGCAGAAAAGTTGTTTTGCTTGTCTGCCTCCCTATACTGTAAGAGTATGTTGCTGCTGCCAGAGGTAGTATAGCATGATGTACTGTAAATGCTTTCCCTCCCGGTTGGGAGGAGAGGGATGCAGACCCTCCTACTGTGCCATCTGGGCTCATTACAAGACAACAGCTCTATGTTATTGAACAGTAGGAGTTTATCTGTGGGGAACAGACACACAAGCCTACAGTAACTCTGTGTATACTGAATCTGTACGCCTGAAATAACTAGTTGTATAAGCTACATATTCATCATTAGCATGCATTTGCATATACAGTATGTATGTGTGTGTCTTTGTGATTGGATGCTACATGACTTGGAGCTATATGAGAAGCTTTGTGGCCTAAAATACCTCTGAGGTGCTTTTTTCTCAGTCGCAGATGTTTAGGTAAAAGGTTCTCTGCAGTCTGCCATACCGTATGGCTAGATGGAACAATTTACAGACTGATAATAAACCGTGTAAATCTCACCATCTTCAGCTATTAACCTACAAAACAGCAACAGTTTACATTGTACTATCTTAATCTTCGTCTTCATCTGGTGGTTTTCATTTCAAATGATTTCCTTTGAAACCTGTTTCAATATAAAATAAAATAAACATAACAATTACAATTTGAGAAGCATTGTTGATTTACATAACTACCAACAATGGGTATTTGATAGCTTGTGAAAAATCTTGTGTCGTCAAAGAAACTTTCTCCTGTTTCAACGTATCCTCACACAACAGTTCATATGATATCTTACAAAAAAAGTTATTGCTCATTTTTCGTGCGTTTTCCTACAAATGTCCAGCAACACGTGTCAATTTCTGTCTTTACAGGAAACAACTTGGTTAGGTTAAGGCAACAAAACTACTTCGGTTTAGGAAAAGATTGCTGTTTGGGTTAAAATAACTACAGTTGAACTACTTGGTTAGGTTTAGGCAACAAAACTACTTAGTTAGGTTTTGGAAAAGATCGTGTTTTGGGTTCAAATAACTCTGGAAGTGTCTTTGAATGTTGTTTCTGTCTTCCCAGGAAACAACTTGGTTAGGTTTAGGCAACAAAAGCATTCGGTAAGGTTTAGGAAAATATCAACTTGGTTAGGTTTGGGCAACAAAACTACTTGGTTTAGGTTTAGGAATAGATTGTGATTTAGTTTAAAATAACTCCTCAAGTAGCATACAGTAACTTAAGCATAGAAGTTACATGACAAATGAATCAACGTTGACTTCTGGTTTCATACGGGGGTATGAACACCGGTCTCCTGGGCAAAGAAGTCTTGTGCTTTTTGACCACCGGTCCACCCTGGCCTCCTCCCTTTGCGGCGTTTGTCGCTCTTAATACTTCCTGGTTCACGATTACATACAAATTGATTTTGTGAGATATATACGAATTACAGTGCGTTACTTTTTGTAGGTATAGCTACGAACGGAGTATGAGAACACTGTTTTAATAGGATCATTGTTATATTTTTACTGTGACATGTCTACTTAAAAAAATACATAAATTCTATGGAACCATCTAGAAACAAATCAATAACTGAAGTTAAAATGAAGAAAATCTGTTTTAAAACATCTCATTTACAGTAAATGAAATAGATTTCACATGACATTTCTACAGTATGAGTCTGTTAGCGAGTTTGTCTGAAAGTGAGGAGTGACAGGGATTATGTGCGAGGGAGAGCAGATGATTATGTGGGTTGGATTTAATCTTTGACATAGTGAGCAAATGGTACTGAACACTCATGCTTCAGCTTTGCTGAGCCAAAAGAACTCTGTGTCATTATATTAGAAATGTTATTAGCCTACTTTTGTCACAGTCTATAAGAAAGCAGGTATTTGCTTGCTTTAGTGACTTCCTCACCAGCTGTGACAGTCATGGATTAATGTGGTCGTTTCACCAACGTCACATCTCCCTAGGAAAACGGTGACTTTTCGGGGGACATTTAGTTTTCTTACTGCATCATTAATGAGTTGTGTGTCCTGTCTGTGTGTGTGTAATATATATGGGGACCTGCCTATTAAAAAAGCATAAATCACACATTGTGATGGGCGTGTGAGGTAGAAACGCAGAAGACGCCATATGGAGCTCCGGCAGTGAGCTGTAGAAGAGCTAAATGTAGGGTGTCGGGACACAGCCTGCTCGCAGTATACGCGCACGCACACACATACACATTGAGACGTACACACTCCCGCTCACCAGCTGCGTGACAAGACGAGTGGCTTAATGACACTTAGCGTGAGATCAACCCTGGAGACGCTTTAAAAGTCACAATGAGCCAAAGCTGATGGAGCTAATGACCCGACAATCACGCGCACGCACACACACAGATGTATACACGTGCACACCCATGGACACACACAAAAAACACATGAAATTAATTAACTAAACTGACAATACAACAACATAGCATATGAAAATGCTGGGGTTTCAATTAGCTCCTCTGGCTTTCACTGTAAAAGAAATTTCAAGTGATACGATTTTCTTCTCATCCGTCCGAACTTGTTTCAGCCATTTGACATGGCGCTTGGTGTACACAGCAGTCCTGACACATCGCTTTACTGCCAATTACTTTCGCACTCTGTCATGCTCTAAGGCTCTCGCTCGCCTCTCGCTACGTGTCTGCATGTATGATTGCGCGTGGGCAAGATAGAGGGAAATGGCGTATGTGTGTGCACGCGTGTGTGAGAACATGTGTGATTTTTTGGGTTGTGTGTGTGTGTGTTTGGTCGCTGTGCCCCACTTCCTCCATCTACCCACCATGCATAGTCCCTAATGAGGCCCCTGGGAAGCCGTCCAGAGCTTGTGGTTCTCCAAAACCGCTCCTGTTCCAACTCTATTTCAAAGCTGTTCTCTTCAAGGCTGCGCAGCCTTTGAACTGCCGCAGTTGGTAACCAGCAGTCCAGCTTTACTGACATTATCATCATCACATATGATGATGGTTGAAATAATGTCGAGCGCCCGTTTGTTCACAATATGCGCAAACTGAGAAACTGCCCATATAGAGGCGAGCTAACACTCACGCACAAACTGCTTAGAGGCCACTTGCATGATGTGGATTTTGTTTGCCCGAGCTCATTTTCTCTCCCGTTTGTCAGTCATCGCATCACGAGCGGCACTCGAGGAGAATCAGCGGAGACTTAAAACAGAGCGACCGCACAGAGAGAAAAAAATAATGTCTGTAGTTTTAACAAAATGCCTGCAAATGGGCAACACAATAGATGACTGGCAGGGGGGAGAAGAAATGAAAAGCTGCAAAATAAAATGAGAAACCGAAGGGGAAAAGAGGCTGTTAAATGTGCTGTGGAGAGACAGAGGAAGAGAGAGCAGCAACATGTAGAGATTTACAGTAGGTTAAGTTAAAGAATGTCACTTCCCCTCGGGGAATATCTTATTCCTTTTGGTTCACCAACCACGCTTTTTTTCTCGCACATCCTGTCCTGTGCTGTTTTCTTTAAGCCCTCCCTGCTGGGAATACTCCAGGTAAAATGGGACAACTGCGATGAGCCTTTTACAGATGATGCTCCAGACTGAGGCACTTCACATAGAAGAGAAGCTTGGAGAGGAGTGTAAAGAGGGAAAAGCAGTTCTCAAGTTCATGTTTTGTTTTTCGCAGAGTTCACGGGGATGAGATGTTAAACTCTCATAAGCATGCACTCACACAGCCACCTGCACAGAGAGGAAGCATTAAAAAGAGAGACTCACAACAACAGGAGATGGTGTCGCGGTAAAACCCTTCACTAAATGCCTAAATTGAAAATTATCCTCGCTGGCCTCGGACCAAATCTCTCCAGAGCTCCTCGCATCTGTTTCCTCTCTCAGCTTTTCCCTCACAATAAAGAAAAAACAATTGTGCAGCATGTGGCCGCCCGCTTAAAATGAGTAAAACAGATCGAGTAAAAAGGAGAGCATGATGGAATCAGAGATAAAGAGGCCAAGTACAGAGAGTCCTGCCAGGACGTGAGAGGATTTAACACCACGATAAGGTTGTATTGATCAGACGCCTTTCAGTCTGTATACCTCTCAGAGCCAACAACAGCCTTTCTTAATCTTTTGAGTCCTCTACTTTTCAGTCAATCCTTTCATCATTCCCAACTATCCATCCTGCATCCGCATTGATTCTGTCTGAATCAAGGATGGCTCATGTTTGCTTTAAATTCTCATTTTGGTCTTTGCATTTTGTGATTTCAGAGGTGCGAGGTACTTTGCAGTTTGTTTTCTGAACTTCTGTAATATTTCAAGTGTCTGCCACTTCTCACGGTCGCCTCAGTCGCGCACATGTCGGCATCCGGGCCACGAAATGGACAACGCATCCGCTGCCCAGGCACTCGAGATGTCTGGCTGCAGACTCCTCAGGGGAAATCAGTTCCAGTCCTATGAATTGTTGAATTCGAGTGGTCACACGGGGCTGCGGTTGACTGTTTATGAACTCCCGTAGAGCTGCATCCACTGGAAGGCAGCATAGCAATAATCCATTTGTCATATTCATACACAACATGCCTTTGCCTGACGTGTACAGATGTGACAAAAGATGCCATTGGCAGCACAGAAAAAGGTCAGCAGAGAAATATATAATATTTTGCCTTTTTCTTACTTGGGTTGTAAGAAAATATCAATACACATGAGTATCGCGATATTATGTTTTGCCAAAGGCTGTATTTAAAAACTAGAGTGAAGGTACTGACATCATATGAAACTAGAAAAACCTAAGGAATCCATTGGTACCAACCGTCATACTTGCATATCGGCTAAAAAACGCTCCATAGTTCTGCTAACTTTTGGCAAGTAAAAACTGGCATGGCCATTTTCAAAGGGGTCCCTTGACTTCTCACCTTAATACATGTGAATGCAAATGTGTTCTATGGGTACCCACAAGTCTCCCCTTTACTGAAATGCCAACTTTATGTTAATTCCATGCAGTTTTGGGGAAAAGAACATGCAGTATAAATGTGTTATTTTCGCCTATTCTAAAAATCATGTATTTGAATATTTGTGCATACTGGGGTCCCTAAACAGTTTTGGAATTACATAAATTGGGTATCACTGTAAAGCTGAGACTCTTGTGGATCCAATGAGCTTAATGGTATTCATGTGTAATGATGTTGTAGCCTCTGACATTTTTCCTAAAATAAGATTTGAAAAAGATCACAATGTATCAACTTGCATACAGTATCGCAATATATCGCAATATATTGAACCATTACCCCTGTATCATGATACGTATCATATCGCCAGATTCTTGCCAAGTCACAGCCCTAATTCTTACAAGCCTAAACACGTTTGACCTTTTAGATTGAAAAGAAGTATCAACAAACCATCATCATTATCCATTATATCAATAAGTAAATACACACGTTTCATGTATGTAACTGATCACATCGAGTCAAACGTTGCTTTGGAAAAAAAAATAATTTCAGTATGAGTTAATTCACCAAGTGGCAGCTTAATTTCCACCTCCTTGTAGTTACAAACAGCTCAGCCATGCAGTCACTAATGCAGTGACAGTGTTGAAAATTCCAGTTACTTTATAACGGACAAGATGTGTGACTCAATTAACAAAACATGGTATCATTACCTCTCAGAAACAGCCGGCCTCCTGGGATTTTCCTGCACCACGGTGTCTTTCGCCTCCTGAGAATGACAATAAACACAACAAGCAGCAGTCAGTGGAGAGTCTGTTGGATGAAAACGTCTACAGAATGAGAAATTTGAGGAGGAGAAACCGTGACTCTTGTTGAACATTTCCTGCACACACTGTTGAAGGCAAGCATCAAAAAAATTCTGGAGAGCCTGCAGGCAAAAGAGAGTCCTATCTACTACTATAACGGATACACGGGCCACTGAGCACAGGAGGAGGCATGGTTGTTCTATCAGTTGAGTTGGGTTAGTACTCTATGTAGCTGAGGTCTTGCATCATACACAGACTATGCTGACACACATTATTATGGACAACCAAAAAGGCTGTCACACTGCTGCGTCCAGCACCACAGCAAAAGTAGTCTGACTCATGGGATGTAGGCTGTGGGTATAAGCCCGCCATTGGCTGCCTATTTCAGCTGTCATCACCCCATAAAAAGAAAGACAGATCCTTGAACAAAATCCTCAATTTGAATAAGGTGATTCAGTGTATTAAATGAGTTAGTCTTTTGATATTAAATCAACTTTTTTAATGAATATAACTCGTCAGATACATCTTTTTTTTTTGTAATGACTTAATTAATTTATTATAATATTGTGAGAGCCGAAATACTGTTATTGTAGTTAAACAAATGTAATTTATGGTGTTGTTAAATTGCGGTTGGACTTGTTAATACAGGTGCGGGCATCCCTTTGTGTGCGGCAAGCGGGAGAACAAATAGGATTTTGACTGCAGTGATAATGTTGTTTTTGAAAGGCTAAACACCAACAAATATGAATCGAAACAGAGTATTCCATTAGATAGAAACATGTTGTGAATTTTGGAGTTGATTAGATCCATCTTCTTTCCAATAAATGTTGACTTTTGGACTTTACAACGCGCTGGAGTTATTGTAAATGTTTGGATCGCACGAGTCGGAAACTATTTCTTCGATAGTATAATTCTAATGATATTAGTGGACTGCAGCTGAGCACAAACGCCATCATTAGTTCCCGAAAAGGATAGAGCGACTGAGATGTTGAGGAAAAAAGTGCAACAGAGACTAAAGAAAGAAAAAGAGACACAGAGAGAAAAGTCTGCAAAGGCACTCCATTATGTTGGCAGAAAGAGGTAAGAGGGGTCAGATGACAGATTGGGGAGACAAAGGCTGGTGATTGATTGAGAATTGATGAAACAAGTGGATGGAAACCGAACAAAAATGAGACTGATAGTGGCCGGAGGAAAAAGGGAAAAGAGGAGAAAATGAGAGACAATAAGCCTCGATGGTGCTAATGATGAAAAAAAAAAAAAAAATTATAAAGTAATCTTATAATAGATGAAAAATGGATGATCATTCTTGCAGATGATGATAATGGTGGAATTAAAATGAAATGAAGCGCCATTTAACCTCAGATTCACAGAGTTTGAGAGCGGAGTCATCCTGATATGGCTGAAACCATCACAGAGTTAGCGCAGTGTCAGGATTACTACAGTCATGGGGAAACATTCAGTAATCTGTAAGCAATTACATTTTTGAAAGTAACCTTCCCAACCTTGTGTGTGTGTGTGTGTGTAACAGATGGATAATGAGTGAACGTGTGTGACAGAGATAGTGGCTGGTGAGCGCTCTGCTGGGCAGTGATAATGCAGGTGCGATTGTTTGCCGATTACGGTTTGATTACAGTTTGTTGATGCTGACATCGTAGATAAGTCATCACTGGACACTGTGTATATTCAGGCTGTTCTCACACACCATTTGTAGCTATACGTATGAGAAGTAATGCACTCTCTATATTCGTATATATATATCACAAAGTAGCCTAATCCATGTAATCTTGAACCAGGAAGTATAAATGTGTGGAACCAGAAGTCAACGTTGATTTACTTGTCATGTAACATCCGTACTTAACTAACGCCTCTTCCAGAGTTATTTTAACCCAAACCACAAACTTTTCCTAAACCTAACTAAGTAGTTTTGTTGCCTAAACGTGTCATCCGTGACACGTGTTGCTGAAAATGCGAAGGAAAACGCATAAAAAATTTGGAATAACTCCTCGTAAGATACCATGCCAACCGTTGTATGAGGATATGTTGGTATATTGCTCCTGACGAGCACAAATACTCTGGCAGAGTGTACTTTTATTACCACAAATGTAGCATAACTGTAGCGTGTACACGTCTTCACCCATTGTACAAATGTTCTTCAACTGCATTGTTTTGTCTTTTCATTTTTAATACAACACACAACCACAGAAATCTTTTCAGGGGGCTTTGGTCCGATTTCAAATCATACCAATACGTATTCTAAAATGTTGTAAATATGGTGAAATCGGCCTTTCAGAAGTTGCCATATTTCCCTCTCTGTACACCTACCCCACCTCGACAGTAGAGTTTATTTATTGATAAGGCTGCACTCTTCTGTATGTGTGATCTGTATTTCCTTCTCTTGCTGGCTGCACCGTGCCAACATCTTCTGCTACTTCGGGCTGCTCGCTCGGTTGCTTTCAGATTAAAAACCACTCTATTTTTCTCACTGTAAAGAATCACCTGATCATAGGCTCCCATTAATCACCCATGTTTGCCCACTGGGGACAGTCACACGTGAATATTTGAAATCAGCACGAAGCCGGGTAAACTGCAGATGGAGATTGCTGCTATTAGGCAGTTTATCTCACCCTCATTTTAAATTTTACCAGCATTTTGCTAACTCTAAGGGGAACTTTTACCCTCTGCATCAATGTTGTGTTGACATTTATAAATTTCTTACACGTTTTAACTAGGGCTGTCAATTGATTAAAATATTTAATCACAATTAATCGCATGATTGTTCATAGTTAATCATGATTAATCACAAATTAATCGCATTTTTTATCTGTTCAAAATGTACCTTAAAAGAAGATTTGTGAAATATGTAATACTCATATCAACATGCAGTGGATATGCTTGCTCTATGCAAATATATGAATATATTTATTATTGGAAATCAATTAACAACACAACACAATGACAAATATTGTCCAGAAACCCTCACAGGTACTGCATTTAGCATGAAAAATATGCTGAAATCATAACATGGCAAACTGCAGCCCAACAGGCAACACCAGCTGTCATTGTGTCAGTGTGCTGACTTGACTATGACTTGCCCCAAACTGCATGTGATTATCATAAAGTGGGCATGTCTGTAAAGGGGAGACTCGTGGGTACCCGTAGAACCCATTTTCATTCACATATCCTGAGGTCAGAGGTCAAGGGACCCCTTCAAAAACGGCCATGCCATTTTTCCCTTGACAAAATTTAATGCAAGTTTGGAGCGTTATTTTTCCTCCTTCACGAGAAGCCAGTATGACATGATTGATACCAATGGATTCTTTAGGTTTTCAAAAAACGGTCACATTTTCTGACATAATATAGACCAAACAATTAATAAATTAATCAAGAAAATAATCAACAGATTAATCGACAATGAAAATAATCGTTAGTTTCAGCAATATCCATGTATTATTGTGCAATAATAACAAGTCTGTCTGGCTGTGGCTTCAGTCTGTGTGATCTTTGTGTATTTGCAGTGACCAAAAAAAGGGGAATGCATGAGGCTATTGATTCATCTCTACAACTTAAGGAAGAAATGCTGCAGTTTTTCTGCCTTGAATATTTCTCCTCTAACATGTATTAATATAAGCAGGGCTAATTAAAAGAAAGTTGTAAATGTAAACAGTACCAGTGTGAGCACTGATGGCCTGGCGCTCAGTGAGACACGGACCAGAGTCGGTGTGGTTTTTTTTCCAGAGGAAGATCATTAATTCTCATCATGATGAATGTTTAAGAGAGCAGCCTGTATACGGCGGGGTTGAAAGTGATAATTTGCAAGTATTATTAATGAATGCTGACGGAGGCTGGTGCCTGTCAAAAAAAACCTATAAAATGGAAACCTTTTGAACATTTGGAGAGGAGGCTTGATTAGTAATCAGTAGGATTGGTCTTCAAGAGGAAAATATCCCTGTGCCTGCGTCAGCACGGCTACTCTGAAGTGTTTCAAACTATGCAAGTCCCCATTGTTACAATTAGGCCTCTGCTGGTCTTTACAACGTCAGACTTTAATGGGTAATTTTCCTTCTCACTTCCTCCCCTACCACTACATATAGAACTTCAAAACCATACTTGAGAAAATTACCACCTCTCTTTCTGTTTTTTTCTTTGCATCCCTCTGTTCTCCACCTCCCCAACTAGGCTACAACTAATAAATTCTCCTACACATTCAACTTGAAATGAGAATAAAAGCGAGCGCCAGTGGTATCACATTTGTTCTCGGAACTACGCGCCAATTTCGCCCAAGTACCTCTTGTAATCTCTGAGGGAAAAAAAGCCTGCCAGTGTGATTCTGTAACATATGGCGAATTATACGTGCGTTGGCAATGTACATTTTTAGACACGCGGTTTTACTTTGGCTTTATAATAGATGCACTAAGATTTACAGTAAAGAGGGTGGAGGAGTGGAGGAAATCAACAGGGACAGGAAGAGGGGAAGAAAATGTGCTGCTGGAAATGGAAACTCCTGTCACCACGCAGTGTCACTCTCAGAAGCGAAATGTAACACCTGCTTGTAAGGGAAGAGAGGCATTTTCCCTCAGCAGCAGACACAAAACAAAACAAGTGCAGGAGCGCACTCACCGAGGGCTCTTAAATACCGGGGTGAGAACACATTGGTGTAAAAGAAGTGGCTGGTTCAAGGAGCTGCGGAGTCAAACACATCATTTCACGCTGCCGTGCCAGGGACTAATTATGCCGCATCAAGAGGAGGACAGGGAGAAGAAGAGAGAGGGAAGGGGGGAGGGATAGAAGAAATGCTTCATTCTCGTTCATCTATTATGCCAACCTTGCAAATATAGCTCGAAACCAACAATCTGCTTCAGGAAACGCACGCCTCTTGCATTCAGAATATGCTGAATTTTCATTTGGCAGCTGACATCTTTGTCCAGAGCTCACTCCCGAAGGCCAGGGACAGTTCAATCGATATGTGACCGACCGAGCTTCTCCCCCAACCTAACAGCCAGACAGCTGAGATGTAAAGCAGGCTCCTGCAGGTTCAAACCACTGACTTGACCAGCATCTGTCATGCTGAAGTGTCCTTGGGCAAGTCTATGAATTACTGCCGACTTTTAAGCGCTGTTCTTTTGACCTCTCTGTGCCCTGGAATGTATAATAGAATAAAATATAATCTCCTCATAGGGATAAACACATTATCACATTTTTATTATTACATTTAACCTGTGAGGACATCAGGTTGTGCCTTATAGCACTGGGAGCTGCTCTGCTAACAATAAAAATAGGACTGACTTTGTGGACCCCAAAGAGCATTTGTCTGAGCTTTTTGAACTAAAATAAAATCCATTTTATTGCAGTGATATCAGCTCTGAACCAGAAAATAGACTCATACGCCAAGAAAAATCACACAGGGTACAGCCAGCGTCTGGGTTTCTGATTGATTCTCTATGGTGCTACACAGCGGTCTGATGCTCAGGGGAGGAACAAACTCTCTTTCTCTGTCTCACTTTGTTTGTGCTCGGGTAGAATAAACAGAATATAAGAATATAATTAAACTTTCCTTGGGATTGTAGGAAGAGGATATGAGGGCTGAGTCCATTAATAATTCACTTTTAATTGTAGTATTCGATGTAGTGAGGTAATTGATCCACGGTTCAATGTTAATGTTTTTTTTCACAGTGGGTCAGAAATCTACTTGCCGAAAATTTATTTTTATTTGCCCCTATACAAATTGTTTAATTTATTAGAGATTATCAAAAAACAAAGACCAAAATTAGTTGTTATGTTAAATCTTTATTAAATTAATCTAACGCCACCCAAACTAAATTCCTGTTCTTAGGATAATTTAAATCCTCTCTTGCGCTTCAGCTCAAAAAATGTGTCTTTGCCCAATGCCATTTTCTTGCGAGTGCCCGATCGGTATACTGCACATGTGCAACTCTCAACAGAAATGAAAAGGAAGCGAGATGGCTCACTCCTTATAGCTACTTCTATCATCAGCTCTGGAAAAAAAAAAACATTTTACCACTTGAGTTGCTAGATTTACCAGCCCGACAGACAAGCCTTATTGTTGAGCCCTGTCATCAAAGCCACTATAGTTCCACTTCTGATTGTAAAATACAGTAGAAACTGTGTGTATGCTTTGAGGCTTGTACAGAAAAGCTTGAGCTTTATATTTGATCCTGTTATGTTGTTATGGCACCCTTTGACAAAGACCTTAAGTACCATATCTGATCCATTCTCATCCAGTGGACGGTGTCTCTCAAAAGATGAAACATGGACATACAGCTTCATTGATAAAAAGCAACCAAACTATCCAGTCAACACCAGAACTGCAATATTGAATCATGGATAAACCTGGGTATTTAAATAATTTACATTGATGCTGTTTATTGATAGAATAGCTGTGGACAGGTGTCTATTTGTACAGACAATTAACATTTATGCACATACATATGACAGGTACAGTAGGCACAGACATTAAGGCTAACATTTTGGGTCTCTTGTCTTATTGTCCAGTGCCCGATAAAAGTTAATGTGAGAGGTATTTTACAGCCACATGCTAAACTGTGTTTAAATTTCATAAATCCACCGGAGGACAGTGTGACAATGATAGACAAACACAAATTAAGCTTTGATGGTATGTAACAAGTATTTGTGTGCATATATTTATTACATTATTTTGCTTAAAGTCACTATATCCTGAAATGAGACGTATAATCTGTGAAAAAAATCATGTTCCTCTGCTTCCTCCTAGTGCTCCTGATGGCATAAGCAAGTTTCCACTGCGCCCAAAACAAAAACAACCAATCAAAGCGGAGTAGTCTCTACAGCAGCTGTCAATCACTGCTCGCAAAACTTGCAAACTTCGATCAAACTAGGCTGCGCTGATCAAACCGAATCAATATTCTGTTACTGTAGTGCCCATTTCTCGCGTCAGATGTTTTCAGAAACATATTTTAGTGTACTGTTTAGTACTGTAAGTTTGTGACCCGGCCGCCATGCTGAAAACAGTCGAACGGCATTACTACGGTTTTGTACTGCAGTCTTGGAAAGGGAGGAGTGAGCGGAGGGGTGCTCAGTTGGTTGCAATCTGCAACCACACCACTAGATGCCGCCAAATCCTACACACTGTACCTTTAAATCAGTATCACTGTCAAAACGAATGCTTTTTCATTTACAGCTAGTCTCGGTGTTTTCTGGCTGTATTGTTAGATCTCTGTTAGATGTTTGTTCAGTACTAATTCTTCTATAACACTGGATCAAACTGATGCATTAGAAAGGTTGAGGAGCAGTGCAGGAGTTTCACCTTTCAGAACCTTTTATCGAAGAAAGAAAGTTAGAGAGAAAGAGTAAACTGAAAAAAAAAAACTTTGGACAGAGAAAAATGGAAAGTGACTAATGGATAGAGAAAAAGGCGAAACCTCTATCTGAGCGGGAAAGACAGAAGAAGATTGGAGAGACTGGGGAAGAGACAGGGAGGCAGGAAGAGAAGGTGTCAGGAGCGAGACACGGAGGCAGAGAGATGCAGACGGCAGAGCTGAGGTGGGACACAGGAAAAAAAACTGACCGAGGGGGAGTGATGGATAGTGGAGGTTTATTTGCTTTTGTTTTGCCAACATCATTTATCTCCGGTGAACAGCCTCCCAGTGCTGAGAGGCTGTATGACAGAAATCAATCAGAGGGCAATCGTCCATACACTTCCCGTGATGCGCCAACCCATCGATACAGGCATTAGGAGAGGAACGGTAAAGGAGAGATACATGGGGAGAGGAAGAGAGGAAGGTGAAAAGTGCGGACAAAAAAAATAGAAAAGGAATAAAAATGGAATAGAATAAAACAGATTATCCCGAAGTGAATGTTGTGCGTGTGTTTAAATCCCATTTAAAAGTCAGTCAAAAGTCCTTTCATGCTTATATGACCAACAAACACTCCAGTATGCTGTAGCCTTTTTCCTTGTTTTGTAACTCTACTCAATATGGAATCTCTTTTTTGATGACATGATGAGGGAAATATCGGATTGCATTATTTTGGTGGTGTTTCATGTAAAAAATGTGGATGGAAGAAGAAAATAAAGACGTGTGCTAATGTTCTCAGTTATTGGTTGCCTCCAGAGTGTGATGTTGACAAGCTTCGCGAGTCACATGGTTATATTAAGGTTAATTAGAGATAGGTCAGTGGTTGGGGATACGTTCTGCTAATCCTGGCAAAGGATGCAAAATTTTAACCGAGAGAAAGTCTAGCCTGAGAGTCCAAAATCAGAGTGATAAAGTACCATTTATCAAATTCTGATGGTATACTTCCACAAGCCAACATTTTACATACAGTTTTAATTGAACTCTGCATAGAAGTGGCAGCTCTCAAGACGAAAAAGATACATTTTCTCCTTCGTACCCGGCCTTCAGCAAATGATTTTTTTATTTGGTCCGTTTTAATTTGTGCACTGTGAAACCGAAACAGACTAAATAGAAAACAGACCAAAAGTATCAATTTCATTCTCATTCAATGTAGCCAAACCGACTATGGCTCGTCAGCCGATGTGGTAACAGTCGACCAAATAACATGAAATGTATTAATCTTGAGGCATGTAGTGTTTAGCTGATGCGAGGAAATGATAGATGATGGATGTTGTATTTGTTGATAGAAAATTTTGTACTGAATGTGTGTGTGTGTGTGTGTATGTGTTCTTTTCAGTTTGCAGTGTGTGAACGTAAGTGTGTTTATTCAATTGGGAGAGCAGTGTGAGTCAGCCAGGTCTTTTTACCGGCCAAAGCTAACACAAGTTGTGAAGGTCCCTGCTGAGATCAATACATCAGAGCCTGAAGCAGCTGTCAGGACGCATTGTGTGCGCGTGCGTATGTGTGTGTGCATGTGTGTGTGTATGTGTGTGTGTGCGTAATAGCATGTGACAGTCATTAGACTTCAGTCAGACCTCCTGCCCACCCCCCTGGAAGAGAAACATCATGAGATCACATGAATCAACTGCTGCACATACAGCACAGCACAACGCAACACACACAGACACACACACACACACACAAAGCAAGGGTGTGTGCGCTGAGTGATGCTGGCCAGAGGCACGGCCGACAGTCTGACACCTCTGATGACACGAATGGGAACCCCACCTGACATCAGCCTCCCTTTCACTGCCCAGCGGCATACAGATAATAGTTCCAAGGCCAATGTCACTTGCGCACTGAGGGATGACCACAGGCGTGCACACACACACACGCTGTTGGTGCATACTTCACACACACAAATGCCACACTGCAACATGTACAGTATGCTGCATGTGGAGGAGAGGAGGCCACAGTGAAGCAACAACAAACTGACCTGCGTCACGCTTCTGTTGCATCATCTTTCACATGTTAAATACATGAGCATGTACACATACTATACACACCCATGTGCACTTACGCATATACCCACACAATCATGCACTCAGCCCTGAAGGAAAGTGTGACCTTACTCTCACATGAGAGCACAGGATGCCACATGTACTACAGTAAGCCTATACACATACTGTACTGTGGATAACATTTACATTTACACACATATGCTGATGTATGAGCAAAAACACACATATTAACTTCTTTCAAACGTTTTTTCTTTCCAACAAACACAAGGCTTTCATCCAGGAGACCGCTGCTCGTGTCCGCCTGCGTTAAGTTTCACTTTCATGTTACAATCAGTCGGTCATTTTTGTTCTGTGTTTACAATGTTCAGTTTCAGTTTCACTTTACAAACGTAGTTTTAATCCCAACCATGTCGTTTCTTCCTAAACCTGACTAAGGGGTTTTGTTGCCTAAACCTAAAGTGACACCAAGGTTAACTTGGTGGTGGTTTTGATGCCAAAGGGGGCGTGACAAAGTGTCATTATGTGATGAGTTGGGATGAGAACGTGTTGGCCTGTGTCACTTTGCAATGTGAAGAAACATACGTCACAAACATACAAGTGGGAGTGTGTGTTCTATAGAACTGTATTTTTATGACCGTATGTGAGACAGAATCTTTATCTTTTTCCCTGCCTAAACAAACACAATCTCACCCAGGAGCAGTTCAGTACAACCAAAGTCTTTTCTGTTGGTCCCTGGAGCAGTATGGGGATTAAGTGCCTTGCTCAAGACTCCAGGCAAGCGCTCCTGATGCGCTTTCTTGCCCAATTTTAGCCTCAGGGTCCAGGTTAGAGCTGGCTATACCTTCCAGCCACAAGCCCACTTCTCTTCCTTTAGGCTGCTGTTTTTACATTTAACATTGCCAGACATTGACACACAGTATGTAGCTATATGTACAGTTTAGTTTTAATGGATTACTATTATGTGGGGTTGTTTGATGTCATCGCAAGACATGTTTCCCTGCAGTATTCTCGTTACTATAAGCACATGTGTTGTTTTCTCGCTTGCTGGTATTTTAATTAATTTGATAAATTACCCAATATGTTACTCATTGAGGTTATATTAGCAAGAGGCAGCCGGGCCATTTAGTGGTTGAAAAAAGTTGTTATGAAGAGCGACATAAAAACTCTGTCTTAAAAAATAATGCAAACGAGAGGATTGAAGTTGAAAATTGAACGTAAGGTGCCAGAAGTTACAAAATATAACTTTAATATTCAGTTAAAATTCAGACACATTCTCGCTACAGTAGCTGCGCCTCCTCCTCGCCTCCTGCGATTAATTCTACACCTTTCCAAAAATGCTGACATGCACGTGGGCGTGATTGACAGGAAGTGGGGAGGCGCTCTCCCCAAGATATCTCCTGACTGGTATGAACCTCAGGTTATTTTTTGAGTGAGTGGATCATTCAGTAGCGTACCCTACCTGTCATAGAGAGAAACTGTCAAATACCTGGCATTTAGAGAGCTAAAATACCTCGTCTATGACAGTGACTAGACAGGAAATTGGTCATGTAATCATGATAATGCCCCAGTAAGTGGACTGCCCAGGTATGATGCAGGGAAATTTATCAGAGTTCCTGAAGTTTAAATGACCTCTGGTGCAGAAGAAGAAGAAGTAAACTTTCAAATTAAAAATATTCACCAAGGGTGATGGTTGCTGGTGTCCTTTGGGCCACTCACATGATGCATCATCCTCCCCAGTATAATTAAAATCAAACTGTTTGTGTGGCAGCTATAGCCTTTGGACTCTGAAACCTTGACCTTTAATTATGGCACTTCCATCAGTGTAAATTGTGAAGCTCCAGAGCACATTACCATCATTAATTTACGGTCAGGCAAAATTGGACTGGAGGGGGGTCTGAAATATCATATTTGAGGCAAATGTTTTAACCACATACTTTATATAAATATGGATGACATGACAGCTCCCCAAAAGTGAAGCCAAAATGCCTGGATCTCCCCCTGGTGGCTGGCTGCAGTATAGGTCATGAAGCCCGCCCCCTCCATGTTAGCGGAAGGACATGAGCCATACTAAAAAGTCAAAGTAAACATCAAATAATTTTTTCCCAAAGATGTTTTTTGTCATTTTAGGTAGTTCTTATACACTGATGTATGTTCAAGTATTCATTTATCTGATACGTTTGGTTTCAATTAGTTATTTGATGCTATAAAAACGGGGAGAGACGTCATGATGTCATGTGATTGACGGTAGGTAGCTCACGCTGACAAGCTGCGGCCGTGCTCGGCTCGTGATTGGCTCAGGCGCTCGTCTGGGCGACCTCGATACCGCGGCTCCACCGCCCGATCACTACTGCACAGACTCTGGCTCCAAATGACGTCAAAATCTTAAGATGATTTTGCCTTCACTTTGTACAGTGGGAAGAAGTGGAGATGCGTCGTCCATATATATGGACAAATGCCTGAACTTTAGGACCCTTACAATGGATTGGAATCAAGTTATTTGATTTGTGGTTTCTTATAATGGAGAGGAGTTCCGGTGTGATGCAGAAAAATGTACCTTAATTTAAGTAACATAAGTGATTCGGCTGGCAGAAGCAATAAAGAAAGATAGAAATGATTTCAACCAGACAGAAAATGAATGAAAAGAGCCTGAGTAAACATAACATAAACAGCGGTTTGACTTTCACCCTCAACTAGCAAGATATTAGAACCATACAGTGTAAATACCAATGAGAAAGTGCAGGTCTTCACATTTACACATTTTCTTTTCACTTCAATTAGCAGGGGGAATTGGTTTCACCACTAACATGACTCAATGTGCTGCGAAGCATCAACACTTCACACCGATATATCCTTTCGGGAACCTAATTAAAGTATCACTGTGTAGCTGAGAGTGGAGACACCACTCAATGGCTTATTTTACAAATCTCTGTTACCAGTGCTTGGATTTTAAATCTCCCTGTAAGTGGTGTTCTCAATTGAATTAGTTTTTGGACAATTTGTCATGAAGCTAAAGGTTTAAACAGGAAATCCAACTGGTCGCTGATAAATCCGATCCCTCCTTGGTCAACGTATCCTCATAAATGGTTTGTATTATAACAGCGTTTATCCTGTTTCTCTTTATAGTTCCTGGGTCACGATTACACGAATTACATACAAACTGATTTCGTGATATGTATACGAATTACAGTGCATTATATTCCGAAAGTATAGCTGTGAACGGTGCATAAGAGCAGTCTGCCCTGGTAGTCTTTAGTGTAAGCGAGGCTAATTGCTAGTCACAATACCTGTAAATTAAAGCAGCATTTCACTGTCAAGACTTACAGAGCTACATGGAGATGGATATAATTACTAGGAATATCCTATATCAAATGTACAGATGCAAGGCCACACACACACACACACACACACACACTCAAGGCTCTTTAAGACATTTGTTACAGCTGCTTTAGCCGTCTCATCGTGTTAATTTTATTTGGACAGGCAGATTGGCTCCTGGCAGACTTAACAATTCACCAGAGTGTGGGGCCATTTTTCAAAACACCAATTACGAGTCTGCATCTCATCGATCAGAGGATTAGCTATTCACTCACAGTGACATAAATTAACTCGTGTGCCCCTAAACAAAGGTTGGGAAGAGACATAATTGCACCTATCATGGGGTTACGTCCTCTATCCCGCAACTGTATAACGAGCACATCCTTTTTTCTCTGAGGCATTTGTAATTGTTGTGTGTGTTCCTTTAAAATCATACTAATAGAGCATAATAGTGTATTCTCTGTCGCTGTGTGTTTGTGCATGTGAAAGCTGTAAAAGCGCTGATGGTATAAAGAGATGCAGAGTTGCTATGGGTGACAAAGGGTGTAGCGTTTCATATCTGTCATTGCCTTTGCTGGGTGATGTTTCACATACAGTAGGCAGCAGTGTATGCGTATGTGTGCATGTGCTATATATATAGATAGAGCAGGTCGTCCACCAATCGGAAGGTCGATGGTTCGATCCCCAGCTGCTCCGGGTCACATGTCGATGTGTCCTTGAGTAAGACACTTAACCTCAAATTGCTCCCGAAGGCATAGCCATCGGTGTGTGAATGAGTGTGTGAATGGGTGTATGAGTGGGTGAATTCTGACATGTAGTGTAAAGCGCTTTGAGTGGTCGGAAGACTACAAAATCGCTATATAAATGCAAGTCCATTTGCCATTTACCATTACTGAATGTTTGTCCTCCTTCAGTTTAGAACAGTTGGTGTAACTGTCAAACCCGTCCAAGATATATTTCTTCTATTTATACTCGCATAAATATAGTTACAATACGTGGAAGCTGTTTATGAGCGGTACTCGGAGGAACAAATATTGGCTGGATGAATTGATTTCTGTTCTGCTGCCTCTCTATAAACAAGCAAAAATATGTTGCTGAGGACAAAAGGAAAAAAAGTAGGGGGGGGCATTTATTTTAAGCAGCATTATTTATAGTCTCGTACTATGTCGTTTGAAAAGCAGCACATGAAAAGAAACGACGGTGCTATTGAACCTGATGAGTAGAGGATGCATCAAAAGCCTGCGCTTCGGTGTGAGGGGCGGGGCTTGAAATCAGAATAATGGTGGGGGATGTTGCATGTGTGTGTGTTTGCCTCAAGGGATTTTGATCTTTCTCCTCACTAAACAGAGTGGAGTCCATCAGCAACAGATACCCCTTCAATTATTCAGGAGGTTAGCATGAAAAATAAATGGCTTCCTCCTGCAGTGAGAGGTGTGTTGCTGCTCTGGTTCCTGTGGTTCCTTCACTGTACACTCTCACGGAGGGTTAGGCTGGCCAATTGATTCCTTTCAGCTGCGATCGCGGATCACTGCATTTGTCTCGTTATCGGTCCAGACCACAACTTCTGGGCGGCTGCCTCAAACTCAACACCGAGATACTCTGCGACATATTTGACACAAATGCCAGCTCACTGTAAGCACCCAGGTGAGAAAGGCTGTGGTATTCAAGTGTAATGATTGAATGTTTGAGAGAAAAGCAGTTCAATAGAAATTCTCCTCTGACCCGCACTACTTTAATTCCAAGCATTGCACACAATTTCATTTTAGAAGGCCACGGAAAGCTATTCCAGAAGGCTTAAAGAAAGAAAAGGCTGCAAAGTCTTTAACTTTTAAAATGGTATTTAAATGATTATATGAAGTTAGAATCTGTAATACATTGAAAAAATTGTCATTTGAATGCCGCTGAAACATTATGTAACCTAGACATCTCTTGACCTGAAAATCACTGCATCAATGCTCACTGGGTGGTTTTCATTTAAGTTCATGTTTCAATTTGACATCTATTATTGGTCTAATGCAATTCTTCCAGTCATGTTGATTTGAAAGTGTTTCTCAGTGCTGGAATAAACTGTGAATGTGAAGTGTTCCTGGGTTTTATGGCCATTACTTCAGAGAAATTAAGCTGCACATACAGTATTTGTACAATTTAACCCTCATCCTACCAACCTTTTTAACATACAAGGACTACAGACTGGTGACCCTGGGGACCACGAGAATAAACTACTATAAGAAACAACCATCATAGCAAAATGTTCTCAAGTCTCAAAACAGTATTAGTTAAGTTATTGTAAGTTACTTTAGGAAAGTTAAAGTTAATTTGCATACTTTGTAAAACGAGAATAGACAGAGCACACAAGGAAATCTGTTGCATCTGTGTCTGTCTCCTTCACAATGACTGACAGAGGGCCCGTCCCTCCCACTCCCCCCTCCCGATAGTGTGCGATACTTTAAATTAGGACCCAATGTAAACATGTTATCTATCTATTCTGCCATGCATACTCTGATTAGCGTAACCGGTGGCGGACTTGATCGACCGTGTTAACACCGCCTCCCTCTTTCATGCCATCAACCACCTTCTTTAAAAGGTCGGCGTTGCCATATTTGTGCAAACCGCATATCCAAAAATCTGTTGCTATCCAAGGCTTTCATAATGTTTAGAAGTAGGTGTGTTTCTCCTTCCGACCAGAAATGTGGGCTTTTCTTTTGGGCATACGTCTCTGCAAACTGTAGGCTAGTTGGTGGGTGTACAACGCACAGAGCTGGCTGTAAACAGGCAAGATGTGTGTCGCAAACTGCCGTAAAAACCCCAATTGAGACGCATATTCCGAATGCGTTGTATATATGTCAAAATAAAGCTCCTAAAACCTGAATAATATCAGCATATCATAGCACTTGTCTTAATCGGAAAAATGCTCAATTCGGAATAAATCCTTATTCAGAATATCCATAGGAAATATGCTTTTTACAAGACACGTATGATATTTGGAATATTAGTATGCATGTAAACGTATTGTCATTGTTTGTCTACCAATATTGCTACAATATCTCCACGTGCAGTTAAAAATCTTTGCAAAGTTAAGAATGATTCAACTTGTGCTGCAGTGGTTCCTCTTTCATTGAATCCAAATACCATTGCCTTCAGTGTTTTACTTTAAATGCATTTAAAGCATGTAAATCTGGACGTTCGTCGTGTGCTTGCAAATCATTTTAAGCTCTTCCCCTTGTTTCATGTGACAGCGTGGATCTATGAGGGTAGTTCTCTGAACAATATAGGCTTGTCACACAGTCAGCCAGCTCATTTCCATGATTAGACTGGAAGCAAGCCAGGTGTCTCTGATGTCACGTCACTTTGTTCCAGGTGATAGCCATTCAGCATTAGCTGACCTTTCTTTTTGTCTGTCTTCAGTGCTTCTTACTTTGCCTTTCTTCTCCTGTCTGACTAATTTGTAGCTCTCTTTGTGTCACCGTCTCGTTTTTCTCTTCGTGACGAACGGCCTAGATAGAAAGAAAACGTGGAAAAAAAATAGCTCTAATGATAGCTTCCTCTCTGGTTCTGTCTCTTTCCAGGTGGCCCATCACGTTGGTCCTCCCCTCCGTGTGACTGCTGCTGCAAGAACCACAAGGGCGACGGCGAGGGCGAGAGCGGCACCTCCTTCAACGAGCTCTCCACCTCGAGCTCCGAGAGCCAGTCAGAAGCCAGTTCTCCCCAGGGGACGGTCATCTGCGGCCCGGTCAGCCGCCAGTCACACCCCCACGCCAATGTCCAAACCCTGGACAGGCCGCTGAAAAAGGGCCCCATCGCCATGCTCCAGCAGTCCGAACAGCGGCGGAAGAGTGACTTGTTGCGCACGCTTACGGCGAGCTCCCGCGACACCAGCACCTGCAAGAAACGGCCGGCGAAGGAGAAGCTGACGGTCGAGGAAGAGCTGGAAAAGTGCATTCAAGACTTCCGCAAGATCAAGATCCCGGAGAGGTTCCCCGAGAGGAAGTACATGTGGCAGGCCGACCTGCTCAGGAAGTACCGCCTCTGAGCCAGGAAATAGGACAGAGGGAGCAGACACATGAGGCCAAGGATCAGTTTACAAGTTTTTTGATCATGACTTCTGCAACAAAAAGGGAGATAACACTAAAACTGATTTGAATCCAGTTTCTGGGGGGAAACTTCACCTTTATGCCAGTAGGTTGAAAGTCTACACAGAAGCTAGCAAGAAAACCAGACTGTTCTCTTACTGACATACGTGTGTGTGTATGTAGTTTAGGCCTACTGTATGTACTGTAAGTATGTGCTGTACCTTGCTGAATGCTTTGAATAATTTTATCCCTGAGGACCAATCCGAGTGGGCGAAAGACATCCTCTATGAAGCGACCATCCAACAAAGGCTCGCTGATGGCTACAATCGGGGGGGTTACTGGACTGCACACACTGTCATCTGTCATAATTTCCCTGGAAAAACCATCACAGCAGCCACAGTTTTAGTCCACAAAGACAAACTGATTTAGTATGTGAATGTGTGTGTTAATGTGTGTGTGTGTTTGCACCCAGGTGGCCTAGAGGTCACAGATAAATCTGCATCAGGACCCATTAATAATTCATGCTGTCCCGACAGTGCTCTCACTATAAATACACCCAGAGCTCTCTGCTGCCGGGGCGGCGTAAACAGCTAGGTAAATTACTTAACTTTTGGGTAACATTTGGAGACTTCTGAGGCAGGAGGAGGAGGTACAATTTCATCAGCAGCACAATTCATTTTCTTCTTCTAATATCGGTTATATTGCAAACGTACCCCCGAGTGAATCACACTGCCCTGCGTTGCATTGATTTTTGCCGTGTTGGCTAGATGTGGAGCAATTACCAGGTAACTGTGTGAAGGATAAGTGAAAGTGAAGGGTTTGATTTAATGGTCAAACCATGGGGAAATACAGAGGTTCCATAAAGAAAAGTCCTGATTTAACACTCCTATACACACACACACATACACTTTTCCATTTACATTACGGGCATTTTAGCCAATTACTTTACCAAACACTCACAAACATTCATTCCCACATAGAGAGCGATCAATTGTGAAGTCATTTAAACCATGCTCAATATGACACCTACAGTAACACAGACAGAATGGGACAAGATTGCTACACAGGCTAACCCATCAACACAGACGGATGCTTTCTGCACTGACTGTTGACGCGGCGATCAATAGTTATTGATGATAGGGTCCGGCGAAAGAGCTGATAGATGTGGTTCTTGTTTACAGTTATTAATGAAGCCCTTGGGTTTCTGACAAAGACAAGCTGGTCATATATTTAGTGAAAATTAGCCATTATTCATATATGCATTTACGTACTCAGTCAGAGTCGACGTGATGCATTGTGATGTAGTTACAGAAAAACAACAAAGATAGCAGACAGCTATTTTTGAAAGAACACAATTTAATTTCCCCAGCAGGTTCATTGTTATTAATTTAAGGCTCTTGTTGGATCAAAATGCCACTGACAGAAAGATTTAGAAATTAATTCAGGGTGTAAATTAAATTGTCGACCACCGCATAATTGCAAAAGCACACAGACATTCAGTGATGTTGTAAATGTAAAACATTTCTTTGGAGAGTTATGACGGCAAATGCCATTTAACACAATTATTGTCAGATTGGTTCAATGTTTATTTAAACAGGTAGCGTTATTGACATCGCAATCTCTGTTTTAGGAGAGAAACATGTTAAAGAGAAAAGATATATAAAAAGGATTAAACATATTGTACAGCGGATTGTCAGTCAAAACAGTGAGTTCAAGATGTTAAAATCATTTATTGGCATAAGAAAATCGAACTTAAAGAGGACCTATTATGCTTTTTCCCTTTCCTTTAGTGTGTTATATAGTTTTTTGTGCATGTAAAAGTCCGTAGTCCGTAGAGTTTGGTTCGGTTCGCCAATCACAACAGTGGGCCAGCTGACCAATCAGAGCAGACTGGGGGTGAAAAGAGGTGCTACAGCACAGCCGACATGAGAAAAATAAAGCGTTTTGTGAACATTAAGCATGTTAACATGTTTTAGTAGAAACCTAAAATACAAGTATGAACCTGAAAATAAGCATAATAGGTCCTCTTTAATCTGTGAGGGGCTAGATTTAGAGGAAGTAGCTGATACGATTGGTAAACAACTGCTTACAGAAACGTGTTTGTTGGTCACAGCTTCAGGTAAACATCTGGGTATTTATGAATAGTGTGATAGACAGCTGTGATGAAAGATGTAGTTTGGGTTAGAAAGTTATTAATATTAATGAGCTGACTTGTACACATGAAAGTTCGACCTTGTTGGTAGTAGTGGGCGGATAAAAACAGAGGAGACAGAAAGCATTTTCACAGAGGAACTTGATTAAAGCTTCTCATTATTTGTTGTTATTGCAGCTTATGAAAGTGCAGATGAATGGGCTTCATAAACAACCATAGCTTTGACACAGCACAAAAGATACATTCAAAGCACACACACATAAAATATGCACAGTTTAAACATATTCATAGATCTGTTTATTTAAAAATATCCCTTATATGTTAATGGAAATGGACACAAAATGTTCTTTTATGCTTATTTTTCTATCTAAAGGCCTTTAAATGAATAGATTATAAAATGCCCTTATGTCGCCCATAAAATCTATTTCCCACGAGAGAAGTGGTTCATGGGTAGTAAGACATTTCTAGTTATAGTATATATTCAGTGGTGCCCATATGTCAGCTGTGGTTTATTATAGTATACATTAATATGGTTGCAATAGGTGCTAGATACAAACCAACCATTTTCCTCATGTCAATACAATGAATATGACTTATTTTTCTACATTGCGGGGATATTACATTTTCATTTTAAAGTCATTTATCTTATGAGCTGAAGTTGAGATATGTTAATCCGGACTATTATATGTAAATAAACACCATAAATCACACCTAACCAGAATAATGTATTATACTCTCTGTACATAACATGCAAATCCATGAGGTGTGGCCGCTGCGCTGTTTTTTAGTGATGCAGTAGACTGACGCTAATGTAATACAGCCATTCTTCTTTTATCATTTAGAGTGTTGGGGCCATCAGGGACGAGGGGGAAATATAATACACACCTATAACATATTATATGTATTTACCACTATAACAAATGATAAGCTTTCCGAGACAACAGTGTCATAAATTGTCTGTCAGCACATTTGTCTGACAGGGAGGTAGTCACTGGTGGCTAAGACCTTTCAGCGATGCTGAATTGGAATCAATAAATCTGAAGAGGTATGTTCAAGCCATAAACAAACAACAAAAAAAGAAAAAGTTTGTTCAAAACTCAAAAAGGTACAAACTGTTCAGCCGTAACCGTGAAGCGTTTGTTACCGTACAGTGCAGTCGGAAAGTGTTAGGATAGTGATTTTTGTTGTTGTTTTGTCTCCGTGCTCCAGAACATTGGATTTGAAATGAAACTATGAGGTGAAAAGTGCTGACTTCCAGCTTCTAACAGTGTTTGAGGTTGTCTCCAATTATAGGACAATACAGCAGGACAACGATTCTAAACAAACAGGCAAAAACAAAGGAGTTTTTATGGCCAAACACTTGGTCATAAAATCTGATCACTCACATGACCTCAATCCACCTGATTTACTGCTGAATACCAGACTGAAGGCAAAAAGCCCCTAAAACCAGCAAGAAGTGAAGACAGCTGCAGAATAGGCCTGGCAGCGTGGGCAGCATTGATTGCCAAACATTTTAGGGCTGTGGCGTTGAGGAAGTTTTCCCACCGGTTATTAAACGTCCGATTACACCGGACGTTTTACAAGAAAAGATGACGGTCAATATGTGTAGCATGCTTACGTTGATCTTTACCGTCGAATGGATGTGTGTCTGGCCTCTCCGGTCGAGATTTCGCTGCGTGGCCGCAGGTTTTCTACCGGGCGCTGCTCTGCCGCGCACCCCGGCTGTGACCGCTCCATCTTCCTCACGGTGATTACCTCATTAACGTTATGGTTCCCTGACAGCATTGGGTTTTAAATCTGAAATATTGCCAAAAAGGCGCTTTTGCTTTTTGCTTGGACACCAAATCCTCCGCCATCGTCTTGTCTTGTCAACTCTCTCTCTTGTCCCGTGTGGGAAATCTGACTCCTGCTGCTCTGTGTGGAGACTCCTTATGGAGCAGACACTTTCACTGTCAGTTTGTAGCGCCCCTCGTCTGACTATGTATTGATAACATGGTGCTGATACGCAAAAATTAACTAAATGGGTTTTATTTCTGTAAAATAACGGTTGGGGCGGTGAGTAAGTAATGTAATCGGTGTAACACCGGTAACACCGACTACCACGGCAAGCCGAAAGGATTTGCAAATCAAATATTGAATAAGACAACTTAATTTGGGGGCCACATTTCTACATTTCCCAACAAGTTAAAGTTGAGTCACAACTTTAACATCACAGTCTGTTTCAATTTAAATCTCATGTGCTGGAGTATAAAAAGAGCCAACACACAACAACACTGACGCACTATAACAATATATCATCAATCTTTGTACAGGTATTGTATTCCCTGTTAGTTTCTCTGGTCTGAACCAAAGGAAAAATGTCCACTGGTCTTCATACAGCTTATAAATACAGGAGGAAAAAGCTGAATCTGAGCGTTAGGCCAGACAATAGTTTGCCTTTGGTTGATTTAAGCTTTCTGAGAACAGCATGCTGATTTAAGATACTGTATCAACATTTTTCTCCTTTTAAAAAAACATAAAACGTGTTTTCAGTTGCTGGTACAATTATTATCTGGCCAAATGATCCAAACATGATTCATGTGAAAGTCTCTATTTGTCAATAGAGAATTGTTGCATAGCTTTTTTGCATATTTTTTTGTAAAGCTTTTTTTCGACATCTGCAGTAGTTGGTCTTGTGCTGCTCATATTCAGCCCAGCTTAAGCGAAGGGATACTAGGGATCGCGTTTGCTCGACTCTGCCTGCCATTTTGAGAATGCATTGGGTTTGTTTACTTTAAGATGATTCAACAACAAGGTCGATCAGTCGCGAAAATCTATCTGAGAGCATTTTCAAACACATATAAGACACGATTAGAAACGCCGTTGAACAGACACAGAGTGAATACCAAGACACCCGGTGGCCTTCTAGAGTAGAATACAGCTGTTTTTTGCACAATGTAGAAAGTTATAGAGAAACACAAACAAGAAAGTATTTGAAAAGAGATAAATATTAATAATCACCTAACATGCACAACACAGTCACAAATAATGTGTCTGTCATGAGAGGGAAAACTGAGGGGAAGCAGTTTTCACCTTCAAGAGCACATGAGATGATATTCAGTTCTTTGAAAAGAAAAAAAGAAGCCTGAAAAGAACAAGATGCTGTAAATCTTATTGAATGACTTCAATTTTGTCAAATGTGATGTATGAAAAAGAAGAGAGACTGAACTGATGTTAAGTTTGTCAATTTATGTTAACTTGGAGTGCCCGACTACAGATTTTCTTTCCTGAAGTTATAGTCATGCCCCTGCAAGTGAAGCCTGTGTACATGACTGCAGGTCCTGTTATTTTCCTCCTGCCTATGATGAACCACAAAGAAAAACCACACTATTCTGATACCACCATGGTAGACCTGACCTGGCACATACTGTTTGAAACAAAAAGGGCGTCTGTTTTTATGTATGTTGTTCTGACACTAAAAAGAAAAAGAAAAAATGGTTCAGATACATTGTGAGCATGTTGGTATACAAAACATATAACAGATTTAACTTAGTCTGTTCTTGTGAAAAAGATTATGTCAAAAACTGATATTTAACAGAAAAAAAGAAAACTTGCAAAAAAAAAAAAAGATGAAAAAAAAAAAAGATAAGCACAAATGTGTTGATAGTGTCTGCTGTTCCTCCACAGGTGTATAACATTATCAAATGAAAAGTCAACTCTGCAGTGTGACCGAGCACCTGCAAAACAGAGAGATTCTCACCACGGGGATACGAAAAAAACTTCATGGAAATACTCGTTTCATCATAAATCTTTCAAAACAGTATTTTGGTAATTATGGAATTATGAAAACCTGCCTATCAATTTTTTTTCCGATCTTAAAATTATACAGATTTACATCCAGACATTAAATTGAATGTTATGTGTTAACAGCCAAACATCTGTGGTGAGAGTCGCTCTGTATTCCAGGTGTTACTACGTCAGTACAAATCATCTGAGAGTCTTTAGATACAAAGTATATAGTAATTTTGAAAATGTATGATGACAACCAATAAACAAGACATTCTGTACAGCGACCTAAGACTTGTATTTATTCAAGTTTAATGCTCTGGGATCCACCAGTGGGCAACCTCCAGTTCTGAAAAGTGAAGCCAACGCAGAAGTGCTTTAAACTTGCATTCTTTCTAATAGCCAGCAGGGGGCGAGTCCTCTGGTTGCAAAAAGAAGTCGGATTGTACAGAAGTCAATGAGAAAATGATCCTACTTCTCACTTGATTTATTACCTCAGTAAACATTGTAAACATGAGTTTATGGTCTCAATCACTAGTTTCAAGTCTTCTTCAATACAGCATGACAGTTCACAAACCGATGAGTGATGTCGTCACAGTGACTACGTCCACTTCTTATGCAGTCTATGGGGTCCACACATTATCAAGTGAGATAGAAACATTTTAAATTTGATTATTCATTTGTGATTAATACTTCACTTACTTCTTGATCAGCTCACCACCTCAGTTGTAAAATGGTGACACGGTCATAGCAAACTACTGCACTGATATACTATATATTGTGGCAAAGTGTTAATGTTTATAGTCATATTATCGGGCGCTGGCTGAAGAACACCAGCCTTTGTGGTTAGATCCTAGTCTAATATTATAAAATGCCTGCAACTCCCTTTATTATGAATCATTTATAAACTTTAATATAGTACTATATTTACTCTCAATCCATTGTATTTGAGTGTTTAAATTCTGAGAGTGAAATACGCTCTGTCTCAAAAATGACCACAATGAAACGAAAAAAGTACTTTATGCTCGCTGTCTCACAATGCAATGCTCCCCATTTTGTACTTTAAACTTGACTGTTATGCGACTCGACATATCCGTGATGACTGAGTGTGTTTAGAGAATAGTGAATTTGCGAACAAGATAGTGATTTTGAACACTGCCGTAGAGCCGCATTTGCTCTACATCCAAGTATAATGTGTTCTTTTTATATAACATGTATTTTTTTTTGTCGCAGGTTACAACAGAACTTGGACCCGCAAGCCGTCTGTCTAGATGAAACAGGTACAGTTAAGTGCCTTCGCTCAAGGGTCAGTCAGGCTTAGAGTTGGCAACAAACTGACAGTGCAAAAGAATGAGGCAGAAACCAGAAGCTAAAGTGCTAAGGCCAGTTGGACAATCTGACAAATAACAAGGGTAAACTGCCCCACTATATGAGAGGCTTCTGTGCAGGCAAGTGATTGGATCAGGTGATCTGCAGGAACGGCAAAGCTTAACAATGCTGTCTGCTGGGCAGGGGGGCGAGGCAGGCTGGGAAATGACAGGTGAGTACAGTACACCGGAACACAAGCTGTGTCTTACATCCACACTATATATCCTCACAATGCAAAGCTCACAATTTACCTTTCATTATAGTTAAGTGTTTTCAATGAGCATACAAGAAATACATGTACTTTATTATTCTGTACTAACAGGAACAAGCGGCAACCTCCGGTGCTGAGAAATGAAGCCAAAGTGCCAAAAACTGCAGTTCTTCAAATGGCCACTTGAGACTGGCTCCAAAAGCGAGTCAATCCCCATCTACCCCCATGTTAAAATGACAGACTTTATAGCAGAAACATGTTTATAGCCTGGTACAACAAATGGTGTTGGTCTCTATAACTAATTTCCTCGTTCATAACAATTGTACGGGGGTGAGTTTTTGTATGACTCAGCCGTTTAAATGATATCAAGGCTTAAAGTTAGACATAATTAAGGGCGTGGCTGATTTGAGTGACAGGTGGGTGCCGTACCAGGTCGCTAGCTGCAAGCTGTCTGGTCTGCTGCATCACCCGGGCCCGCCTCAGCTCCAACAACGATCCTACCCTCTGTCCATTTTTGGATTAGCCGGGAGTTAGGCTGTGTCGTCACTGCCAAGATGGTTAACGGCCGAAGCCACCCACTTTGAGCTTCACAGCTGCTCTTCAGAAAGCTATGGGTGACGTCACAGAGACTACTTATATATTTTATACAGTCTATGGAAATGAAGCTGAAGACATCAGCCATAAGATGTCAATCAGCTGCAACATTGGGAGCGTTTACAAGTGTAAAAACCGGGTTCACACGATGGGAAAGCAAAAACAAAATAGTAAAATTTGTACTGTAATATGGGACAAGGACACATACTTTGTGAGCCCCTTTTTGTTGTGCAAGTCTGTAACGCTGCAGAAATTCACAGCATTCCAAGGAGAAATAGGAGAAATCAGAAATAATGAAAGAAAAAAATACAAATTCAAAGAGCAGGCAAGAACAAGATACATAGAAGATAATGTATATAGCAATTATTAAATTCAGAAACAGACCAACAAACACTGAAATATAAGTCCACATGCACTTTCCTGGCAAAAGAAAGGCTTCCTCCCAAGATAGTTATTTAAAATGCTGCTGTCCCAATCTTCATAAAGCAACCTTTTCCACTTCCAGCACTTTCACCGATCACGCAGATGATGTCTATTAAAGTCTATGAGGGTTCAGTTCTCATGGTGGCCACTGGGACTGGGCCAGAGACTAATCAGGAGATGGAAATGAAGCAGGAATCACGACTCACACTGTTAAAATAATCCACATTAACCATTAAAAACTTGTCTCCTAGCCCTCTGACAAAACTTCAAGACAATTAAATCATCTATTTGGCAACGGCATATGGAGAGAAATCTGCTATTTCTGTCAGACTGGCTCGTCCCCTGACAATACAGTTAATTATACTGATTTCAAAGTCACAATCAAGGAAGAGAAAGTCTGGTTGAGAGGAAAGAATGCATGTTTCATGTCTCTCTTTGTGGCTGCCAGCTCTCCGCGGAAGGGAAGAGGAGGGAGAGTATGCATGACAGGCTTAAAATAGCATCAGTGGGATCAGCTATCTTCTCAAGATCAGGCGATGGAGGCTTCATGTGGCTCTAAGAGCTGCTGGCCTTAGCCAGCGATGAGGAGACTGATAAAACAAGAAATGGGTGGATTGTGGGGTGTGGATGGAAGTGTAAGGGAGAGGTGATAAAAGAGTGTCGAAAGAGGAAAAAGGTATTAAATTAGGATTAAAAGTTAGAAAAGGAAGGGAAATGAGGCAGAGGGAATGGGCGGAGGGAGAGGTTAGAGGACGGAAAAGATAGATGGGAAGTAGGCCGGGTAGATGGAAGGAAGGACGATTAAAGGAGGAAAGGAAAAGGGAAGAAATAAAAATAAGTCACGGAAATTGTGGATAAGAAAAGGCTTTTTGTAGGCAGAGAAGGAGCATAAAGACGACAAGAAGCAGGTGTAGAGGAGTAAGGGAGGAAAGGAGCAAAAGAACAGCAAAAGGATAGAGGTGCCGAGGAGGAAATAAAGGATTAAGAGCTATAGGAGAAGAAAAAAAACCGCACCGAGCCTGTGTTGGCTGTCAACATCCATCTCCAAGATAAGAGCACCAGCTACATGATCTGTTTTCCAGCATTACAGATGAAAGCGAGCGCTCCTGCACCGCAATCAGATCAGCCGTGTGTATCGCCATTGTTGCCACTAGCCGGGATGATTTTCTCAGCAACACAGCTGAATGATGCACACTGCCAGGCATTGTGGAGCAAACAATGGTACAAGCCTTTGTGCACAATGGGCTGATCCCGCTTCAGCTGTGTCCTGGAGCCACTATCGCATTGACAAGATTAGTAAAAGGACATTTAATGCGTTATCTCTTTTTTTCTCTGTGAGCTGAACCGAGCCAAACATTACTTGAGGTCCTGCTGCGCAATGAAAGTCACATAATAGATACAGCAAGCTTTTAATATACAGAACAGAAGTCATGTCAGCGAAGGGCTAACAATCATAACACGGGAAGGCTTTGCGAGATTTGAGAGCAGCTGAGCTTATTTATTCGTCTTTTCAGTGTTGAACATGATATTTTTCCTGAACTCCTCTGTCAGTCTGTTGTATCTTTTAGGTGTCTCTTCATAAGGTTAAAGTCCAACGGAAATTAAATCAGCTCTATAAATCATATCCCGTGCATTCCTTTGAGAAAAAAAAAATCCTAAAGGGTGAAATGTATATTAAAAATGAGATGATACATCAACTGGTTTTATCCTGTTATAATCAATTTGACAACAACAATATTTTACATTTATCACTCTCCTAATATCACCCAATATCTTTGCATTAACCATTAGCTTCCCTATATGTAGACGGAGTAGTCTGCTTCTTTTTACTTTCTTGATTTTAAACTGTATTTGTCTAAAGCAGTAACGTTGCTGTAGGCCTACTATAAAAAATAAACTAAAAAACTTGAATTTCCCTCGGGATCAATAAAGTTTCTATCTATCTATCTATCTATCTATCTATCTATGGTCCATACCCTTCAGTTCCAATGCTAACAAAAACACTGTCTTCCCATGACTTGTAAGCTAGAGTTTTCAGTACAAGTTTGCTTACTTCTGTGTTTCCGTTCCCCTGCCGGGGCTCAGCCTGCCAGCAATCAAACACAGACATTAACACACCCCTTCAGAGGCCAAGACATTTCCCCAAAGACCAGTTGTCTTTCTTTTCATAATAAGAAACTATTAACAATTCGTTTGACTGTAAAAAGGGATGACAACTTGTAATTTATGTTGGACTTTGTGGCCACTAGCAATGATTTTTTCATGAGGGAGTCCCTGTCTTATTTGTATCTCTTGTTTTATTAACATGCACAAAGTGACACACATATACACGCACAAGCTGGCTGGGGATGGCATACACATTTCTGCTGTTGGTTTATTCGTAGTTGGTGGTAAGAGCATCAAAAGGCAGGGAAGAAGAACATGGATCTAAACAAAGCAGATTTACAAATATTTAATAAATTAGAATTGCAAATCTTTTATGAGGAAAGAAAAGCTTTCGATATTTTTGTTAAGTCTTAATGATTCACACAATGTGTGTGGTTAGAAAACAGTGAATGTAAATAATACATTGTTTGTTTACAAGAAAACTCCACAGGGAGCCTTTAATAAGCCTTTTATGTCTACTGCGGGATTTAGGTTTATTATTGTGTGTTTCATTATCTCTGGTATTCCGAATTTCCCCTAACATCTGGGAAATTCATATTCATTTGAGCTATATGAATGCATTTTTAGTACATATTCATGAGTGATATTTTTAGTTCTGATTAATATGGACTGTAAAATGTAGTCATTTATAGCTGAAACAGTGCTAATTTCATTAACCTTTGTTAAATTGGGTGTAGGGCTGTCACAATATCAGATTTCACTACACAATTATATGGTAGAAATAATTCGCGCTATCACTATTATTGAAATATCAATAGAAAATTTGAAATGATAATAATAATGGTATCTGTCCAATTCATTTTGAACTTTGTTTATTGTGCGTTTTGTGTCTTTTTTGGCAAATAAATTACACTCAAAATACGAGTGTAGGGAGGTGGAGAGTGAGTCTGTAATCATAACTGTATATATAAAATGATTTAAAAGGTGCTGGATTATTTACACTTTATTATCTTATATATATTATTTACATTATAACAATAATTCATCTTTAAACATCACGGTTATCGTCAATACCGGTATATTGCGACACCCCTGCAATTGTGTGTTCTGTTGTCTGCTAGTTTCCTCTCCTCCCTCACTACCAGTTGTATCCTACAAGGACGCATCTCAGAGGAACATATGGTAACACAAAGAACAAACAGAAGTGAACTGAATAGACAGATAACAGCAACGCATGACAGTTTGCCAAATAGAGCTCCTGTGTTTTAAGTTGATACATAGCTTACACATCTGAGAGCCGTCTTTGCAGTAAAGCAGTAATGAAATGAAAACTGTAAATGTAACTGAAAATGATAGGCATGTATGTTAACTCAATCAATCAATTAATTAATTAATTAATTCAATTTTAGTTAGTTATAATAATTTTAATTTTAAATTTAAAAACAGAATACAACCTTATTTTTGAAAGGATTATTTTTTTCCATTGACTTTTGACTTTTTAACACATCATTTAAATCATTTGATTAATCAATTTATTAATTTATTATAATTAAACTCTGAAAAAGTCTGTAATTATTCCAGGGGCACACTCCAGACTGCATAATGTATCAGTCAAATGTAGGATAATGTGAAACTTTTAATGACATGTTTAAATAAAGTGTCTAAAAGCCCTAATTTAAAGCATTAATTTAGTGATGAGAATAACACTGCCACCGTACTTTCTGGTGTGGCTGATCATTTGCATTGATTTAAATGATTTACTGGTGAATTTCCAATACTTTTTTCTCATTACCTATTTCAAGCCATCAGGATCATTTATGCCTGTTTGTACAGTGTGCTGTCGCAAATGAAGGGAACGCCATTTCCAGCTAGAGGAGTCACAACCCCAGTCCATTAGCCTGCTGTTATTCATACTGATGTGCTAATTATAGGGTGAGATGTGTAAGTGTTAAATGTATCTGCAGCGTTGATGTTGTGTGAATGACTTTTTTTTGTCGCGAGTGTGCCGAGTCGGGGGGTGGAAAGAGATTGAGGATTTCTGGGGCTGTTGGATGTATTTCGTTCTTCATCTTCATCTCTCCTCACTGTCTATATATTGGTCTTGAACTGAGTTAGACAAAATCAATAGCTACTCGAACTAACAACTTAATTTGACTCAAATTTAATTTAGAAATCAATAAAGAGGAGGCCCTGTCGACAGGTATACAGATCACTTTAAAAACAAATATTTTCGCCTCCGTTTAAAATAAGAAATCTGTCCACACGACCTTCGTTTTACAAAATATCTCCGTCCGCAATTGAACGCAAAAACGACTCCAAAAACTTGCTGTAATATTTACATCACCACAATTGAGATCACAAGTTAAAGGTCAAGATATTTTGTTCCCACCCTCCTCACTCCCTTTCCTTCAGCTTCATTAGTTAGTTTGATAGCAGTTATTGTTGGTGGGGGGCTGGGATTCATGGTTGAACTGCATGACTGTCATCACTCTGCTGTCATCAACTGTCTCTTCATGACAAAAGGGAGGTCACTCAGGTTTATGTCCTTCTGAGTGCTCCAAACCTCACCTTCAATCACCCAAAAGCACATTCAATCACCATTCGGCCTCGACATGTTTAATGTGTTCCCCGCTTTGGCCTCCTGTGACTGGACCATTTTTCAAATGTGTGGTAGTAATTAGTCCGAGCAGTGCTAACAAAACTTAAAAAAGCCGGTAGTTTGTCATCTTTGTTGTTGTTTCTGGTGAATGCTCATTACACAAAGCAACAATAGGCTTACGCAAAATGAGGAGAGGACGTCATCATTTACCAAAAGCTCCGTTTTGCACGTCCACACAGATACAACTCAGTTTGTGTGTGGACGAGAGGCCAAAATGTAGAAGAAAATATCCTTTTTTATTTTTATTGTTTGGTATTTTTGCCTTTATTTGACAGTGATAGATGACGGACTCCGTGCCCGGGTTGCTTGGTACATGGAGCACCTGCTCTACCAGGTGAGCTACCAGTGCGCCTCGAGATATCTGCTTTTAAAAATATCTGTATACGTGTAGACAGGGCCTTAATTTAGAGGGTTTGAGGGTTTACAAATTTTATAAAGCTTTTGCCAGCTATGTAATATTTGCATTAAGGTTTAATTTTATTGTTTGAATGCTTTCTTTAAAGTTGAGAAGATGTAGCCCAAGAAATCTGATGAGTTATATCACTTTAACTTGAAGAGGCAGGGCTAAGGTTAAAAAGTAAGCCACTGTGAGAGTACACAGTCATTTCTTTAGTCACACTCCAAACTATACTGTCTATTTTTATCTCATTGCTGACCTGGTATATTTTTAGCTTTGTTGACTCATAAGATTTGGCCGCCTCTGCCGTCAACAGCTTGTGTGTCTTCACTGCTGATGCTGGATCAACGAAGCCAATCAGCTCATGACAGCTCAATCAGGAAAACGTGTCATTAGCGTTGTTTGAAGGCCTTGGATATTGGACCGTATTGTTGTTCCACCAGAATGTGTTCTATTATTCCATCCCAAGACAAAACGCCAAATTTCACAAGTGCCAAAACAAAATTAAAAAGCTAAAATCAGCCGCCCTTCCTGCCGTGCTTTTTGGCAGTTAACTGTAACTGCGGGAGAACACCTCATTAGTTTGAACAATAAAAGAAATCCTCCAAAGCAGTTTGTATACAAAACGAACACAAACATATTCTAAACACACAACTTTATTCATACGCTATCAAGGGGGGAGAGTGGGGGGGTAGCACTATGTGTGAGACATTAATATTGCACAATGTTGTAATATTTAATGTGTTAATTAAAGTGCCCTGTGGGAATATAATCTAACATGCTTCATCAACTTGGTGCAAAATCACCTTTAAATCTCAAGTCACCAATGTATATGCATACTCGTGTGTTTTGTGTCTGTGTAACCATTAATGTGTATGTGCATTATCACATGATAAATTTAGCGTTAGTTTTACACGTCGTGACCGGGCCCTGTTAGCGACGCTACAAGGCTGTGACTATTTATGTAACGCACTGTCGGATTAATAGTGGATGCTCATTAATACAAGCACTGTAATTAATTGTGCTATGCATGGCATGGCTGGAAAACAAATACAGTATCACACAGATAAGTATGGTCTTGTCTTGTGTAATAAATCATGTTAGATCTGAGTAAGGAATGAGTAATGTGATGCACAGATTTAAACACAACTATCAATATAGTTACATTAAAGTGGCAGTAGGCAGAATGTTTTTGGCATCATTGGGCAAAAAATCCATAATAACCTTTCAGCATATTGTAATTCAAGTGTTCTGAGAGATAACTACATTTCTGCACCTCCTCATGGCTCTATTTTCAGGCTTTAAACAAATCTAGCCCGTAATGGAAAACTTTGGCCAATCACAGGTCATTTCAGAAAGAGAGCGTTCCTATTGGCTTTTGATTCAACAGAGGAAGCTGTCAATCACTCACGAACTCAGATCAAATGGTTAAACTAGGCAGCGCTGATCAAATATTAATCAATATTCTGTTACTGTAATGCCTATTTCTCATCTCAAATGTTTTCAGAAACATCTTGTAGTGTACTGTTGAGCTGTAAAATGAGAAAGTTATAATGACCGTTTTATAAAAATAACTTTTTTTAATCCTATTTGCTCCATTTCTACCCACTGCAGCTTTAATTGCTGTATGTGTAGAGAAGTGGCAGTACCAGCTGTTTAGCTTTAGCTTATTTGCATAAGGGTATATTGTTTACATGATCCTGTAAAGTCTGGTCTCTTGATCACTTGCTGAATCTGGTTTTGTACTGTTTTGTTTGTGGGAGTCAAGCTGTTCCACAAGTGTAGAAGGTAAAAGTACAAAGCTGTTTACTCAAACCAGCTGCCAGTTTTTTAATGACCTTAGTCATCGTGACACTTAAAAGCACCTGCTTATACATGTACTTTACATATTGATGATTAATGCTATATCGACATGGGCTGAACAGGCTACTTTGGAAATGAACATACTGACTCATTTTTTTGTCAGTTTAAACCACTTAATCTTTATAAAGTCATGCGCAACATTTTATAATTTCCCAATCACTGGGAGATCATCATTTTTCTAGTTCACAAAAATTTGACGAATCTTTCTAATGTTATTGACTTTGTTTCTGAAATTAAACCAGACGAACAATCAGCGATTGTTTTTAATCAGGAAGCTGAGAAGCTGTGGTGTTCGCAAACGCATACTTGAAATGGCATACAGAAAGAAGCCTGGTTGAAAGCATGTTATGATTTAACATAACAGCATGGTACGGCAACTTGAGTACAAAGCGCAAAAAACAGGCTCTCTAAGATTGTAAGCATTGCAGGGAAGGTGATTGGCGAGTCACCGACACAACTGTGCAACACATTTGACCGTACACAGGAAGGCTAAACAGATAACTACAGATACCTCACATCCACTACACTCAGAGTTTGATCTGCTCTCGTATGGCCTTCGATTTATGGTCCCAAGGGCCATCTGCAACATTTATAAGAAGTTCATTATTCCCTACTCCATACAGGCATTGAACTCAGAATGACTGCACTAGGGAACACTTGTTATTTTTTAAGATGTGCCCTCTTTTATTATTTATATAAGCTGCTATCTTCTATCTATCTATCTATCTATCTGTCTATCTCATTGGGAGGATCATAATGCCAGGCGAATAAACACTGAATATAGAGAGTGCAGTCCTGCACTACAGGCTACTAAAAGGCAACGATGCCTTTCAGAGAAAAGGTACAGAAAATAGAGGCTGGTGCCAAAAGTAGATCACAAAGGGGAAGCAAACAGGATATTTGATTGACACGTGAGAGGAAAAGTAGCAAGTGTAGATATAAAAACAACAAAAAAGCAGCTCCTAGAGTCTCATTACTCGCCAAAATACGAAAGCGTTGCAAGAATTGAAAAACTGACATTTGTGTTATTTTAGAACCTCAGCTACAGCATGGGACATGGAGGTGCTCAGTAAATTTGACAGCAAACTGCACATTCAATTTTGATGTTTGATAGCAGCGCTAAATTGGAGGTCAGATGGTCACCAAATCTTAAGAAATCATTTTTTGGGGGTCGTGGGACTAGTTTTTGGCATGTAGTTGCCAAGACAACTGGTTCTGAACGAGGGTTGTGGACATACCAGCTGACTGACCGAATGACATTGCCACCCTGATGGTGCCTTCAAATGGGGTCGTGTTTACCGTGTTCACGAGAAGAGTCAATATGGTTGTATAGTAGTCGATAAGTGTTTAAAATACTTATAACGTATTGCATTGCCTGATCCATTACTAGGCTTGCACAGTCACATTGTAGAGCTCCCAGTTGTAGAAAATGAACTAAAAGCCTAAAAACTCTAAAATAGACTATTTCCCCCTTCCCGGGCAGAGTGACAGAAACATCAAATTTAAGTCTAGCCAATTATTACAAAGTGTGAAGCCTGAAAGCCCAACATGTTATACCAAAAAAAAGAAGCAGTAGAGAGAGTCTGACGAGAGAGAACTGGAAACAGCCCGTTCTTTATCTGGCTACGTGTTAACCGCTGCCAGGGAGGCCACTAGTGGTTTGAATGGTGGTGAACACGGGAGCCTGCCAACATGGCAGTCCAGTTATTATCGCGTGTGAAGCCTGAAAGCTGAATGTGGCTCTGTGGAGAGCACGAGGGGCCTGTGTTAGGTTGGCAAGGTGAGCGCTGTTGAGATTAAGAGACGCGCAAATCCCCAAGCATCAAACCAGGGTCAGCAGCTCAGGGCAGACAGGTGCAAGCAGACAAATGAGTTACTTCTTCATGCGTAGAGCTCATTAGTCAAACCGGTTCCCTAAACTGTAATACAGTGGTATGAAATCTAAAAATTAATGTCAGCTCAAATCCTTACAAACTATTCACAGCATGAGGCCACCTTTTTCTGCACTATGATTTGAAGACATTCATTAAGATTTTGAGGGGCCAGAGGGAACCATGATATTGCTATTGAAATAGTTAAGATCATGATCCTGCATTGGTCCTTGTAAATACACTAGAGCTGTCAATCGATTAAAATATTTAATCGTGATTAATCACATGATTGTCCATAGTTAATCGCAATTAATCGAAAATCAATCACACATTTTTCATTTGTTCAAAACGTACCTTGAATGGAGATTTGTCAAGTATTTAATACTCTTATCATCATGGAAGTGGACAAATACGCTTGCTTTATGCAAATGTATGTATATATTTATTATTGGAAATCAATTAATAACACAAAAAAATGACACATATTGTCCAGAAAGCCTCACAGGTACTGCATTTAGCATAAAAAATATGCTCAAATCATAACATGGCAAACTGCAGCCCAACAGGCAACAACAGCTGTCAGTGTGTCAGTGTGCTGACTTGACTATGACTTGCCCCAAACTGCATGTGATTATCATAAAGTGGGCATGTCTGTAAAGGGGAGACTCGTGGGTACCCATAGAACCCATTTTCATTCACATATCTTGAGGTCAGAGGTCAAGGGGGACCTTTGAAAATGTCGGTTTTTCCTCGCCAAAATTTTGCGTAAGTTTGGAGTGTTAATTAACCTCCTTCTCGACAAGCTAGTATGACATATCACCAACATATAAATGGATTCCTTAGGTTACTTAGGTTTTCTTGATTCATATGATGCAAGTATCTTCACTCTAGCTTCAAAACTGAGCCCGCTAAAATCTAAAAATCACAAGTTTTGTTAATGCATTAAAGAAATTAATGGCGTTTAAACTAATTTGCGTTAACATGTTATTATAGAGTTAGCTTTGACAGCGCCAGAATACACAATAAGTCACTTTTTTACTATAGCATTCAAGAGTTATGCTTTTGCACTTTTTACCTCAGTACTATTCAGCACACATACTATAGCTGCTACTAAGCAAAGGTCAAGGATGTAACATTTCAACATTTGGGGGGAGTTCGGGGGTCCTCCGCCAAGACATTTTGAGCGTCAAAGTAACAATTATCATTTCCGGCATTCTAGTGAAGTTTTATACAGCAATTTGTGATTTTTCTGCATCAATTTACGATGTAAATGTCATGGTACTTCCTACGTCAAGTGTGCGTAGTTGATTTATTCTCTTTCCGTTTTAAAGCAGATTGCAACCGTTGCTTTTAAGGTTGCATACTGTCACAACTTACTTTACCAGAGGCATTGTTGCATCTATGAGTCACGTTCTAGCAGTTTGTAGAAATAAAAGTCCTCTGCTACTTCCATATTTTCATTGAGGGGACAAATGCATGTTCTAAATATTGAGGGGGACGTGTCCCCTGCGTCTTCCTCCCACCAAAAACAAAAAAAAAAATCTACGCCTATGGCAAAGGTACAGAACGCTCTTTCCACCTCGGATTACTAGCTTGTTGCCTTGTGTGTGCACTCTCTTAGCTGCCAGCCAGCCATCACTTTACAATAAGATACACAAAACCCTGAGCACGAATGAGCGAGGAATGAATTAGAAATTACCTGATTATTGGAACAGGTCGGTGATTAGTAGTTCCTGGATTGATAATAAGTAGCTCATGAGTTACTGGAAAACAGTCTCATAAATACTGTATTAATAAATCATGATATAATGATGAGTTCATAGATATCTTTGAATCGATATACTGACCACTTTCTTCATGAGTTGTTTGCTCCCTTCTAATTGTCAACTGAAAAGAAATATCAGTCCTTAAAATCCCTTTTATGTGCAACTTAAAAATGCAATTCATGCCAAAAATATATTTAAAAAGTGAATACAAAAGACATCTGGGTCCTCAATGACAGCCCTGCCATCCATTCATCCATCAATACATCACTGAATCTGGTCAATACGTCTGCCGTCAGTGGATCTGTTTCATCTCCTCAGAAGCAATAACAGACTAGAAATGGGAATTGCTTTTCATTCAGTGCTGATTTTTTACGTTACTGAAAGTCAATAATGGAATAGAAGGTCTTGCTGCACTCCAGGCCTTCATAATGAGCTTGTATGTACTGTAGCTGGAGGAAGTATGACCCTAATTGTCATGGCAAACGAAAATGCATTACTTTCTTCTAAAAGCAAGCCTTTAGTATTCTGTACTGTTATTTTATTCTGGCAGATATGCTTACTTTGGGAAAATATTCACATGGCTTGCGTTAGCTTGCATATACTGTATTATTTCTCGGGCTGTCAATCGATTAAAATATTTAATGGCGATTTTCATCTTTTCAAACTGCACCATACTTCTGCATCCCAGTTAAAACAATCACTTTGAAATATGGCAGGATTAGTTGTAGATAGCAGTCAAATCATTTCAGCACCAAGAAGATATAACCGGGCTGCCAAGAAATAGCAGAACTGTAAAAAGGCATTTTTCCACGCAATACTCTGACTGTAAAATGCCCTATAAAATAAGACCCACATTCAGATTACCTGGAACTGAAAATGGAAAAAAGTTTGATTTGGTCGGAAAGAAAAGTCCTTTCAGAGAAAATGTAAACTGTCTGAGTTGTTCACGTTTTACACAGTTTGACAGAAATGAAATAAAAAAAGACAAACTGCTTTAGTGTTTTAGACCATGACTGAGCCTCAGTTCTTTTGACATTTAAAAATGGCATTGTGTTTCGATTTGAAAATAGATGCCACACAGTGCCACACAGTTCATCCCCCAGATTCACCAATTATGTTTATTCCATTCAGTGATTACACCGAGGAAACTGGCAGAAAAAAAAGGAAGCCTTTAAGCAACCCCAGGCGCCTCCAACGTGTGATGCGTTCATGCTGCCACTGGGTGACAAATCGGACATAATAGCTTAGTGTACTGTGGCAGAGATCTCGCTTTCATCCATCCAATTAAATTGGCTCAGTCATTACAGGAATGAGATGTAATAGAGGTTAGATGCATCTGCACAAAATCCAGCCAATCACATTTAATGTATTCAGTGATTAGGTCTGTACCCTAAAGAGACAGGAAGGGATGGGGCAGGCGGTTCTGTTGACAGGGCTTCATTTTTACAGGAGAAATATTCTAACAAGGCACAACCCCTATGATCTTCATCTGAACGCCTGGGTCGCAGCCGTGACATCATCATCACGGCTCTGACTCCATTTCAAGCCATCACAGAGGAAGTCCCAATCTTTCTGCTCCAGCAGATCTACTCCTTTCAACTATTGTTAGAGACTAATGCACCATGCCACACAGAGAATAGCCCCCTTATAGAGCTCTCTATAAATAGCCTTCGACTTAATCTATCCAAGATTTCATAGATTTATTTCAGACTAGTGCAGTGGCCGTTCAAAATGGGCCAATTGCTTGGCCCTCCGGTATTGCTGCTTGGAGCTTTCTGGAAAAACACTCATCCAAACAACTTCACACTTGACACTGCGCACCCTTGGGTCCTGAGCAATTCACCTGCCATGACATAGTTGCATCCACTAGCGATGCTAGAGTATACGCATCATTTGGTTGCAAAAACGTACACAAACATCATCAGAGAGCAAGCTGTACTCAGCATGCGATTTGGCGGTGTAACAGTTAGCGAGCGACAGACAGCGAACTGTACCCAGCATGCCTTTCGGCGGTCTAACAGTTAATAGGACAACCATACAGTGTATATAAGAAGTGGACATAGTCGTAGGAGTCACTGTGAAGTCAGCCAGTGGTTTGTGGACTGCTGTTCTGAAGCCTCGGGTTTGGTATTCCGGCCATCGTCATCTTGGTTTTTGGCTGTCAGCATCTTGTTTTTTGCAACCAGAAGTGACACGAGAGGGTTGAGATAAGGACAACTGAACACTAAATAAGGCATTTTTAAGCAACCGAAAAGGTTAGAATTAACTTTCAGGAGCTGAAAACACATTGTGAAAGGGTTAAAGGTGTAAGACAAAAACGTGGACAACTCCCAGACTGGAGAACGCCGTGGTAGCGACCTGTCAATCACAAAGTAGCCACGCCCTAAAGCATACCCTGCTCTAGGGTCTATTTGACTCAAAATGGGACCATAATTTACTAAATGAACATCATGCTGTATTGAAGAAGACTTGAAACTAGCGATTGAGACCATAAACTTGTGTTTACAATGTTTACTTTGGTAATAAATCAAGTGAGAAGTAGGGTCATTTTCTCATAGACTTCTATACGATCAGACTTCTTGTTGCAACCAGAGGGGTCGCCCCCTGCTGGCTATTAGAAATAATGCAAGTTTAAGGCACTTCCGGATTGGCTTCACTTTTCAGACCCGGAGGTTGCCGCCTGTACATAACGCTCTACTGAAAAATAGGTCCAGCAGATCTTAAGAGCTCGTACTTGACACTGCACTTCCTTGAGTCCTCAGCAATACACCTGCTAAATGAGAAATCGATCAGATGAACGCCTGTCGAGAAAATCGAAGGACAGACAGCCAAACAGAGTCTCACTCCATTTAAGTTAGATAGATCTGCTGCCAATCAGATGAATCACGGCAAAGGCTATGAAAGGCAGTGCACAGTCCCCTAACCAGTTTTTAGTCTAAAACTGCTTGAAGCTTAGGTATATGAGGAGCGATTTCAGTGTGCACAGTAATTTCTATATTTTTAAAAGAAAATGTGGGTTTATTTCTCCTTGGGTCTTATTTTCTTAGTTTTTGCCATTGTTTTGTTCTGTTATGATAACATCATACTCATCAAAGTAATCGCTGCCATCTGGTAAGACAGTGGCATCACTGGTACACCAAAGTCCAAGAAAGAAAGAAAAGCGAGCAGTCAGATGATTAGCCACTGTATTTGTTGATAGAATCGTAAGTGAGCACACTCAAAATGTGAAAACTGCACAAATACAGTAAGTATGGTAAGTTGAACCAGAAAGCCAGTCTGTAAACTGTGATGGATATGTAAAACAAGCCCTTAGGAACATCGCTTTTGGTTGCATTTTGGTGCAGCGGCAACAGTCAGAATTGCAGGTCATGTGAGTCCGTAGCTGTGAAATAATAAATATTGTTTTCTGAGAGTTACACTCTGAAATGACTCTTTGTCTAAAAACTGTCGAATTGACTACTTGTGTTTTCTTTCTCTGTTCCTTGATCCAAAGGCCACATTAAAGAACCATGGGCCCCGGGGCTAGCACTTTTTCAAGGCCTTCGCCGGTCCCCCAAGCACCATCACGACTCAACTATTGCCCCGTCCAACCTGCACAAACATCAGCCACGCTTCATTTGCATATAATAATGCATCAACAACCACTCATAACTGCAGTTTAATTGTATGACTGTTGCCGCATCAAATACAAGTCATATAATCATTATAAGGTTGTGTCTGAGTAAAAATCCTCGCTGCCATTGCGCCTTTACGCGATACGTTTAATAAACTAGAATTATCTTTAAAATTAGTTTTTTCTTGGTGAAATCTAAACATGAATAACAGCGGTGTTTGAGTACTTGTGGGCAGGAAGTAGCCTACATTGGCACATTTTTCACTGTAGCTCATGTAATATTGAAACTGTAATATGCTTCTTGCCTCTGATGTGAAATTTATTGGGTGTCTTACTTTTTTTGCAACATCATTGCAGAGCATTTTTAGCCCGAGCATCCATGAATGAAAACACAGAGCCAATTGTTTCTGCAATAATGGCGTGCTGTTTTACCAAAGATTTCTGATTTGCCCATATATTCCCGTACCTGCCATGGGAAAGCAGGACATATCTTTGCTTTGTTGTACAGAAAATGGAACACAAAAAGATGAACGGTGGAGTGTATGGCGTTTGGCAGCGGGTGACAAATACATTATTGCTTTGCGCACAGCAGCAAACAATCCAAGTGCCGCTTTGGAGAGTGAGCTGTCACAGTCCCCGCACCCAGACAGCATCACACCATAAATATCAATAAAAGAGAGAAAGTGAGATGTCCTCAGGGAGACTGCAGTGAGGTACATGAATTAGAAATGTCACCAATAAGTTTGGGGAAAGGGGAGCAGGTCTACGACACGGCTCTCAATTCATTCCTGCACAAAACAAATGTTACCTCGGGGGAGATAACATCGTATGATAGCAGGCTGTGGACTCCCGTCAGCCGTAATGGGAACAACTGGATAACCATCTATCAAGAGCCGATACAAAGAAAGATAAATAAATACAAATAAAAAAACGTAAATGTCACAAAAATAGAGCACTCACATACTACCCTTGTAGGGGGCGAGAAATCAATCAATCAATTTAGGGTAGCAGCTAATGATTACTTTCATTATTTATTAAGTATTTTTTAGATTAAGCATTTAGTCTATAAAATGGCAGATAAAAGTGATAGAAGAATGACACAGGATGGAATAATGGAATAGGTTGTTTTGTCCAAACAGCAGTCCAAAATCCAAAGATAATGAGAATAGTTTGCCATTATTGCTTAAGAAAGGATTTAAACCTGCAGTAGGCAGTATATTTTTGGCATGATTGGGCAAAAACTCCATAATGACCTTTCAGTATATTGTAATTCAAGTGTTCTGAGAGAAAACTAGACTTCTGCACCTCATCATGGCTCCGTTTTCACGCTTTAGAAAATCTAGCTCGTGACGGGAGATTTTGACCAATCAAAGGTCATTTAAGAGAGAGAGCATTCCTATTGGCTGTGCTACGGTCATGTGACCGGAACTTGATGTTCCTTCAACAGATTTCACAATGGCTGCTCCGTCACAAACTTTCTCATTTTACGGCCTAGTTTGACTGTTTGGTCGGAGTTCGCGAGTGATTGACAGCCGGCTCTCATAGACAGCAGATGGACAGCAGACCTCAGATCAGCTCTTACTGCTTGTTTTTCCTCCGGTCTATGAAATCTTGCAGATGCCGTTAGGAGCACCGGAGGACACAGCGGAACACGATTTTTTTCAGGTTACCTGTTTCATGTACAACTGTCACGATATAGCGACCGCTTTGTAAAAATAACTTTTTTTATATCATATTTTCTCCAATCTCGCCTACTTCAGCTTTAAAGGATTAATCATTTATCAACACAAAACAGTTGTAGATTTTAATCTGTATTTAAATCATCTGTACATCAGCTAATTGATTAATCGACTAATCTTTTCAGCAGTAAGTATTTCATATCGAAGGCTGTGTGATATTGCTGAAAGCTCTGCAAAAAGCGAGCAAGTGGACTTTCAATTAGGACTGTTTTGTCAAATAATTATAAACTTTCAAAATAGGAGAGGATTTGTGCGAAATGGATGTGGGCTAGATTTATGGCAAAGTGGTAATTTCACCACCCTGCACATTTTAATGTTTTCAGTCATATTAATTACTCAGATAAAAGTTATTACATTGTTTGAATATACTTATAAATTGATGTAGCACTCTGAAATAAAGAAGTGATGGGTAAAAGAGCAAGATTAAATAATATTATCATATCATATATCATCTACAAGTACTATAACTTATAGTTGAGCTCAGTAGTGCTCATAGAGAAACTCCCAATGCAGATAATGTGCAAAGTCATAATAATCAGTTCAGATTTTTAATCATAATACGACCTCCAACTCCACAGCCTGTGGTCAGGCATATGCAGTAATATATCATACCCTTACATTCATTGACTCTGGCTTTAATTAATAGCATGTACGCACTGTTTTCCCACATCTCTAATGGGAAAAAATGCATCCACACTCGTAACAAAGCCCGTTGAGACGTAGGAAGCGTTTGAACTCGAAGGCCTTATAAATTAGCTCAGTTATTTCCTCTGGGGCCAAGAAATAAAGAGGCATTATGAGCCACACCTGGCGAGACAGATGAGCAGTTGAGGGCTATCTGGAAGCCTTTCGTCCCCTTCTGCTGACTTCACGTCTGAGACGCGCTCGTAACCGAGACGGAGCAGTGTGTCGACTGGCGATATGTCAGATGCCGTCTCGCTGAGAGGCGGGGGGAAACTAAACCTTAACCTGTTGTGCCGTTGAGCTGAAGACCGATGTGTCCTCATTTTGGCTTGTCCTGCTGTTACAGCTGAGGTAATAAAAAAAAGATGAACTATCAAGCTGGCTGGTTGGTTGTTTAGAAATGTATTTTCTGCGAGTTGGGACAAGATGTAAAAGCAACTCTTGGCTCATTCTTGATAAATCTTGAATTTTTTTTATGTTTTTTTCTTTTCTTTTGTGTAGCTTTGTTTCATTTTCTTAACAGGGTCAATTGCTCGATTGGGCAAGAGGCTCAGAAATCTTCTTGCCCAAAGTCAGTTTTTATTTGCACCTATACAAAGTGTTTTATTTATTAGCAGTTATCAAATAACAACAAAGACTAAAGTTAACTGTCATGTTTAATATTTATATAAGTAAATTAATCTGGAGTTTCGCCCAAATCCTGACATCACCCAACCGAACTCCTGTTTCCAGAACAATTGAAATGCCTGCTTGCTTATTACATTGCCAAAATACAGCAGGCCTAATATTATGTCCTCTGACCTATTTCTCCTTATCTTCTGCAGTAGCTGCTCATTTATTCGTTATCCACAGTAGGAGAGAGGAGCCACAGACCTCCTGATCTTTGCACATTACTGTGGTGAACTCCTGGGCTTTTTCCCTTTCATAAGATTCCTCCTTTGGCTAACAAGTCATTTATTAAGCTCTGTACAGCCTCCCACTGGGAAAGTACGCCAAACACCTCCTGACCTGCAGCTCATTTTAGCTCGATAGGGTTCCGCTCTTAAAAAGAGGCTGGGATCCATAGAGTCATAACAAAGATGGTGCATGGTAGCTAGACGGCCATTTATTAGGCTCTATTGTTTCTCACATGGGGAGACTTTGGAGAAACACCTTATTGACCTGCAGGCTGATTTTCCTTTCCAGAGCCTTTATGCATAAAGATTGCTGACAGTTTGCAAGTTGGAAGCTCAAGTGAACAATGCTTAATATGAGAAATAACTTAATCCCTTTGTTGTAGGGAGAAAAAAACAGATGGGACCAATGTTTTCCTCTAATATAGACATGTGTTTCATTTGAATATTATCCCTGCAGTGGTTTAATGTGCTGTCTGACACCTCAATCCTTTTTCCTTTTGCCTAAGGAATTGTAGACCATTGTTTCCATCTATGTTTCTATTAAAGGTATACAGTGCTACAGGAATGAGTCCTAAAATGACTTAGCATTTTAGCACTTACGGTTTCCTCGTCTGGATGTCAATGGGTTTTGAATGGGTTTATAGTTAAATGCCTAAAATAAGGTCTGTGGTTAACACAAGCATAAGGGGTTTTAACGTTTTGTTCCATGACATAAAATCAGCGGTAAATATCCCACTTGTGGATTTATCCTTGAAATATAAGTCACAATTGTTGGCAAGAATTTGAGCTTGTTTCAATCATGCCAATATTGCATATCGCAAGTGCTAAACAAAAAATGAAATGCCTGACTGTTTATTTATTTTTGCAAGCTGTGTTTTGAGCCCCTTTGACATTTGTGAATACTTCATATTATAAATGACCATAAACCCAGTTGTAGTCATGGATTTTTAGGCAATACACACAGATGAAATGTTTACTTGAAAACACTCAGCTAGATATGTCATTTCGCTTTCTACCGATGTGTGGCTGTCACACTCACCCACTTCAACTGATGTGTAGCAGCCAGTTTCTGGCACCAAGGTGTGTAATTATCTATTTTAGCCGCCCCGGATAGACGAATCAAGACAGCCCCAGCACCAGCCATCTGGCTGTGTGAGAACTCAAGCCTCTGCTGGCAGAAACACAAATGTGTTTTCACCCTCCCTGTTCAAACACCCACCATAAAAACCTCCGCTGTTCTTGTTTTACAGATTGCGTATTTGTCACGGTCACTTGGACGCTGTCTCAGTGATTTTGTGTGCTCCTTTATTCCAGCTGCCAGTCAAATGGCCAGTCTGGCTTGTTTTACTCCTCCTGGCATGACAAGTATTTATAGAGCATCACTGTAATTTTCAGATAAAAGGAGACTTCTTCCTCGCAAAATCTTTGTAATGCTCAAAGTGGAGGCTCTTTGTTAACAGGGAATTTAAACGCAGGAACAATATAGTACATTATGTATAGGGATGCAATGATCTAACGTTTTCAGTCTTGATTCCGATACCAATACCTTGGCTTTGGGTATCCAGTATATTTAGGTCTGTATCAGGGCAGGATATCCGATCCAGTATCGGTATCTATGCATCCCTAATTGTGTAAAAGTCCTCTGTCTAGAATACTACGTATATAGTTAGGTTACTCTATGTCTCCCCACAATCAGTTTTTAGATATGGAAGAACTGTGGATGTAGAATTTAGGGTTTCCATGTTAAACACAAAGCATGCAACCTTTTCTGTCAGAGTCATGAACTCATTCTTGGAACTGCTTTAATGTATGTTGCTCCTTTGAGCCTATGGGAGCAAGCCAGTTAGCCTCAAGTGACCTTGTACTGTAACAAACTGTGCAGCATCTGCACATGTAAGCAATATACCACCACCACCGAATAAAGCAATTTTGTTGTGTGATGGAAAAAAAGACTTGATCATAGGGGCATGTGCATAGGTCATATCTATCTTTAGTTGAGACTGAAGGCCTTTTGCAGTTGTTATCAGTGTGAAACAGGGCCAGATGGGGCCTAACCTTGGCTCATTCCCCGCTGGGCATTCATCTTAGCTCTAATTAGCTGCTTTTACAAGTTTGCTAAGCTAGTTATGTCGCTCTGGACACAGACACCTCGGCCTCTCACACCTTTGCTCACAGTGGAGTCCGTGTCGTGCCTGGAATGAGAAATCTCTACAGGCTTGGAAGTGATGACATTCACTGATTAAACAGAATATGAAAGGATGTGATTGACATTCATTACACTGTTTAAATGGAAGGCAAATGCATGATATATGATTTAAGTCAATGAAATCCAAGGGTATGTTTTCTTCATACTGTACAGTGGTCTTTTCAGGTTGAGCAAAACAGTTACCAGTTTAGAGTCTATACAATGGAATGCAATCCAACCAGTATTGCCTTCGTATAAAACCTTGTATTATGTTCAGTGAGGTTATTAAAAAATGTCTTTCTACAATATCTGTGCATGACAACTATAGGGTACGGTAGGGGAAAGATCGTGGTTATGGTTTACCAAAAAAAAAACTGTAATTTCAGATATGTGACAGGACGCACTCCAGCACAAAAGTCTGACAAGATGCATACAATACATGACCATCCACCCCCCTGATCTCTAAATCGTGAGGTGTTGAATTATTCAATGTTACCATAATTCCTAGGGATACCGGTCTGCAATACAACAGCCCTGCAATAAATTCTATAAAGCTTATATTGTTCAATTTTTGCTGACATCATGTCAACATTCTGGTCATTTTTGTGATTTTGTCAGTGGACAGCAGTTTGTAGGGACCAATGTGCTGATTCAATAATGTCTTGAAGAGCAGCGTGTGAGAATCTTTTATTATAAGATATTAAGCTCCTCTCTGACACACCTGCTTAAGGAATACTGGACCTGCAAATCTTTTTTCTACTGTAACTTAGACATATTTCAGCATAATGCAGTCCGATATAACGTCATCTCAATGTGAAGCCTCGAAAACGGCACTGGACTTGATGCAGTGGACATATCTGACACAATGTCAACAAACAAACAGGCTTTACTGCAGGCCGTTATCGATCGGCAGTTGTATTGGAAGGATTAGGTTGGTCGGGTGCACCTGATAAAGTACTCTGAGTTACCTGAAATAGCATTTTAAGACTAGAGAGGTACAGACGGCTTTTCAATTGTTTCATTAACTGTATTGTAATCACTAACTGTGCAATCGATGGCAACAGTGCTGACAGAGATAACAGTGTTAACCCGAGGGGGGACTGGAAGATTGGTGCTACGTTTATGTGACGACTGGATGGCGTTATCAGCTGTAACCGCCGTATGAGAGCAGTGCATAGCGGCGGCTGAGAGCTATAGCCCGCATGCACTAAAAGGCACGTGCGGTTGGCCCCGCTATGTCAACAAAGCACGAAGAAGCTCGGATTACAATACACATAGAGGGAGTGTGACTTCATTCTCTGCTCAGGTAGACATTACTCCTCTATGTCTTTACATAGCATATAGTTGTTATATTAATGCTCTGGATATCGTGTAGAGAACCTTTAATGATATTGGCATTCTAACACACATACGCACAAGAAGAAGAAGAAGAAGAAGAAGAAGAAGAACTGAATTACAAATTAGAAAAGAAAGAAATCGTACTATTAACTCACTTTATAACTAAAAATATTTCACAGGAGCATCGACTGACTTGATATGATGACTCATTTCACGATGTTGAGCACTGGAAAACCAGTTTTGCCGTTACATGTCACCAAGGTGAAAGCCTTTGTAGGTGCAAATATTCAACCATGTAGCTCAAAAAGAGACTCATTCACATTTTTCTAGATTCAGTGTGACCTTTTCACTCACTCAGAATCACTTGATTTACCCAACAAAAGCACAAACACTTTTAATTAGGCCACAGCCATCAGCTGTGGCTTTATTGATCGTCATTTTCTGCAGCTGATGATGGATTATAGATCTGATGGGTTTTAGCCCCCAGACAGGCAGGACATGACAAGGTATTCTGTTAACACGGAGAAATCCATAGCAACATTCAATTGGACACATCCCTCCCTCTCTATCTCACTCCCTCCATCCATCACCCCTCCTTTCTTTCTGTCGCTCCTTCTTCTCCATCTTGCTATTGCACCTGTATCTTCCCCCTCCTCTCTATTTTCTTTTCTGCCCTCTCTTTTTTCTCTTTATGCCCTTCGGTTCTCAGTTCATCCCCTCCATCACCTTCAATCTGTCTTCTTCCCTTTTCCCCACCTCTCTTCCCTTTTTCTTTCTCCTTTCCTCCATTTTTAAATGAAACTGCTGCCACATCCAAAATCTGAAATCTGGTGTGAAATTAATGGACTTGACCTCCGACATAATGTCTTTATGCGGGAACCATCATTTTAGATACAGTGACATTTAAAGAGCTGCTCTTGAAAAAGCCAATCAAAAGCAGTTTTGTAAGATCTGAACCTGTTATGTGTGAACGTGGGTTGATGGGAGGATGAAAAATGACCATGTACTGTACATGTGATTGTATTATTTCCATGGTACGAAAGAGAGCATAATGCAATAGAAATATGCAGAACAACATGGGTGCATCAGGAAGCGAGAGGGAAAAAGACTGGTTGTCATTTCATCTCTGCAGGATTCAGATGAGAACAACACACGGCTCAGAGCTGTGCTGCAAGGAAGAGAAACCAGCAATTTTCTGTCATTTTGAACAAGGCTGGATTGGTCATTGATCCATAACCTATAATAAGGGGTAAAATACATTACTAAGAGAGTAGTTTTTATCTTGCTACAGAGCGGTGCATTTGTGATTGCTGTGTGAATGGTGAATGTGTATGTATGGAGTGTACAATGGGTTTTGCTTAAAAACTCCCATGTTGACTTCATGGGGAAAATATCATTATCATTATTGTTATTAATGATGTTATGAAAGAAAGCAAATGTATGTTTCTTTTTTCTCTTACTTCTTGTTTTTTTTAAACCTGGTATCACACCAAAGTGTGTAATAGACATGCCTGTCCACCAGAGGATAGCGTATCAGTGTCACGTTTTGCCTCGCCGAGGTGTGAATATTACACGTATCTATGATGGTGCAGTACCAGCAGGAGGCAACAAAACCACTCATTTAGGTTTAGGAAAAAACGTCATGGTTGGCCTTAAAATAAGTACAATATGTACGGAAACAACGTACGTAACACCGCTGTCCTGCTTGAAACTCCTGTATCTTTGCCCATTTTTGGATTAGCCAGGTGTTAGGCTGTGTCATCACTGTCAAGATGACGACGGTCGGAGCCACCCACTTTGAGCTTCACAATGGCTCCTCAGAAAACTATGGGTGAAATTAGGATTATGTCCATATTTTATACAGTCTATGGTCTACACGGTGTCTCTGGCTGGGTAACTGAGATGTAAAATAAATCAATTTTACAGTCAATATTGAGCAAATTCCAAAATACGTCAAATATAGATCTTCTCTGACATTTAGACAGGGAACCTTTCAGCATTATTACAGGTTGGTCCAAAGGTGAGCAAGTCCGAAACCACAGCAATGTTTGTATTATACTCTCTAATGAGGCTGTGGTACACTTAAACCAGAGCCGCTGTGCTTAAGGCCACTTTTTGTCCCGTCAGATAACCCATCGATGCTGGTCCAAACTCTTTATTATAACAAACAAGGTTAGAGAAATGGGATGGGATTTTTTGGATGTCCTCACAAGCAGCTCATCTTCATTATCCTTGGTTTATTTTGTTGGTGAGGGATGTTTGAACAGTGGGAGACTTCTAAAAAATGACAATACAGAGAGAAGAGAACAGATACTAGGGCTGTTCTTGACCAAAAAAAATCGCCAGCATCTTCTTTCAATTGTTTCTAATGAAGAGAGAGCGTATGCCGCCTCGAGAGAAAACGCTGCACCAAGCGTCCTTTTTTCTGAGCGCCATTTTTGTTCTGGTTGAAAATCTCTGAACTTTTCAGAAAGGTGCAGGTGACGTCACTGTAGAGAATGGAGAAGCCTGTTTTGGCCTTGTCTGTCTATCCTCAGCTTTATATGTCAGACACACCCTAACATAGTGAAGACCGAAAAAGGCCATTTGTGGGAGCAGATGGGCTCCAGTGATAAGCTCATTCATACAAAGTATGAGGGCACGCATCCTCTGGTTGGTCCTCATGGTGAAAAAAAAAACAGTGTCAAACAAATAGATAATAGCCCAAATAGATAATAAAAAGCAAGATGGCGATCATTCATTCATTAGGCATGAAGAAAGCATAAAAAAATGATGAGTCGACTAATCAACTAAGAGGGGTGCGGCCCTAACACAGACAGACACATACCTATATTCAGACCTTTGAAACAGAAGCTTCCAGCAACAGGAGAGTCAGACCAGAGATGACAAGTTTTGCTGACAATACTTACACAACCATTTATTGTAAACGCCACTACAGAACTCTTCATGCAATTTTACATGTTTCTGGCTGAAAGTGTAAGAAGAGATTGAGTGAGCAAGTAAGAAGGATAAAGATAATATCTACTTGTAATAAGGTCTCGTACATATTTGCATTCTCTTCTTATCACCTTAAAACGTTCAAGGCTGGGAAGGTTCTCTGATTGCTTTCTACTCCAGGTAATTTCCATCGAGAATATACACTCTGGCTCCTGTGTAGTGGGGATGTAACCGAATATGAACTCATTATTTGGGTATGAACAGATAATGCACTCTGGAAAGATGCAAACAGCATCCCGGCTTCGTAAAACTTTTTTCATAATCCTCTCGTTTCGCCAGAATTGTTATGCAGTGCAGGTCAGGATTGACTGATGTTCAATGGGTGTTATTTTCAACTCAAGATCCAGTACTGAAGCCTGACACTTTCAGCGGCTTGACAGTAGACGTGAAAATGACTAGATTGATTTAGGGGCCGTCATAAAAGTGCACGCAAAATGGTCAAGAGAGCTTTTCATATTTTTGTTAATAGCTTTGACATTTTTTTGACATAGACACTTCAAATCAAATTCATTTTTATCTGGATCTTCTCCCATTAAATACAACCTCCAGTTTTATTCTCCAGTTCAAAGTAGCCTACTACTGCATCACTTAATAACATAAAGGTCTATACGATTTTCATAATAAGTCACACACACACGCACACACACACACATACGCGCTGACATGCATACTCAAAAAGTTGGCATTGACAGTACCTTGAACCGCAGCAGTACCCGCGATCCCTCCCTCCAACCTCCCTGACCAGCTTGAACTCCCAATCCACACAACCACGGTGATTTACATAATTACAGGAACTCATCTGACCTGGTGAAAATGGTGTGTCATCACACTGTCAGGAAATGATTTCCATCTGAAAGACCAATAACAGGGGGAAGGCAAGAGGAATAATAGCAAATTATACAAACCCCTTGTAACTAATTGGATAGAAGTCACACTAAAATAACCGTCTGTACTGATTTATGGTGGATGAAAAAAAGGTCTCTGGGAAAATGAAGGGCAGGAAAATCATCACAGTGACTTCTTAAAGGGTGCCATAGATGGCCACTTGTGTGTAATTACCAAATTTGTAATTAACAGAAAAATCAAGGCTGCTCTCACCGGAAACGAAAGCAGCGTTTGTTCAAACGCTTAAAACAGCAACGAAGGAAGTAGCGTGACGATGTTAAGGAGCCACAAAGTCAGCAAAGAGAGGAGGTGGGGGTGGTTGGACGGGTCAACAAAACAGCAGACTTGTATGTAATATGTAATTTAAATAAGGGTGATAGGTCAATATTCGTTCTATAAAGGGCAGTCAGAAGAGCCAATCACATGACGCAAAACAGGCGAGACAATTTCTCTACGTGCCGCTAAAATGGCTTCATTGGAGTTGTGAGTTTGGTTTCTAAAGCCCCGTATAAACAGCCATGTGAGCATGCAGTGGATAAGGTGTTGAGGATGAGTGACATGTGAGAATGAGACTGAGGTTGAAAACAGTCTGCACTGAAGCATTATGAGTTTTAAAAAAAAAAAAGGTTGACGTTTTTTTTAGGAGGCTAGCTGAGAGGACGATGTGGTCGGTCCAGATGGGAGATGAGTGAGATTGGAACAACAGAGTCAGGTGAGGAAGAATATGAATACATGTTTAGAAGATCAAATCTGCATGATCATGCCAGCTGGTATAGCTCTGCTAGATTTGACAGTAATGGGCCCTTCTCAGGTCGCGCTACAAAAAGCTCTCTGACAGCTGCAGCTCATTCAGAATGATGCTGATTGAAACCTAACAAAGTCGAAGATTTTGATGGTTTGTTTCGTCTTTCCTTCATTATTCTTTTTATTTTATAATTTTTCACATCGTCTGTGTTGCTTAAGGTTTCATATCTTATGTAAGGTTGAATTATCTCTGCTGATACATCCAGCCGTTTAAGGCTGCATTCACATGAGATCAGGCGGCTGTGTAGAGGTCTGGGCGAGTCACTTTGATGGCCCTTTAATTGCGACAATTAACGTATTTTGTTCCATCATGGCTGGGTTGTAGAGCTCTCGATCGCCGGTTACATGATTGGCCACCAAAGTATGACTTTAGGTTGCATTTTTCTCTTTTTTCGGTGCCCCCTGCGGCCGCCGCAGCCTCAAGCGCTCTACCCCCATTCAAGATAAATGGAAAAACTTGCGTTTTCACCGCACCGCCTGACCTTGTGTGAATGCAGCCTAAGTAGTGGTCACCGCAGGTAGAAGGTAGGATTCTGCACTGAAAGAGCATCTCAGTCTTCCAGACATCCAGCTGGAGAGACATCAGTGAGCCACAGAGCTGTGCATCGAAACTTGAGTGCAAAACTTCACACAACTGTCCGACTTGTGTGGATTCCGGTTAAATACAGCCGTTATCCCTGTGATTAGACGGCGCACTGTTTGCAATGGCACCGAGTCCCCGAGGTTGCTGCTGCTAATGACTCTGGTTCAAAAGGAGGGCCGCTTTCATGTCTCTTTTGATTAGTCAGGTTAGCCGTGACTCAGAGCTAGAAAACACTTTGGAAACAGAGTGAAACTGTAATGGCGTTGTGACCTGGATTGTAATGTCCTTTCGGTTTGGCCTGGAAAAACTGTCTGCAAAGATTCTTCAAAGTCACGCCGGATTGCTGAAGAGATAGGCGGCCATCCCAGCATGAATAAGCGTTTTGTCTCTTGTGGAGATACTGATCACATCTATTTTCTCATCCTTTCTTCCAGCATTATTTTTGAAACTTCAAGCCTCAAAGGATCACATTTTGATCAGCCTGAATCTTAATAAGTTTCCAACATGAATACTTAGATTATTTTATTTTTGTGGGCCAGTCTTTCTCACCCTCTCTTTCCCTCCCTCTCCCTCGTCTTCCCTCTCTCACTTGCTCTCTCTTAAACCTTCCAGTACTCTGCCATATCAATTACAATACCGCGCTCTGTTGGGAAAAAGAAGTTTGTATTCACTGTTTATTTGTATTTTTTCAAATAAATCTATAATTCCTCTTCCAGTGAAAGTGGTCTGCCAAAGTCGATGCTCCCACCCTTGGGAGAGAGAAACAGATGAACAGAATACTAAAAAAGTCCAGGTTTTGTTTCGCTTTGTCTAGAACAAAGCCTGCACTCACAGTGCCATCGCAGTGCACAGTAGGTGTTGTTTGAGTAGCTGTTGAGTGAGTAGTTTTGCAGTTTGGCTAGATGCATTTGTATGAAAAGTTAAAAGTAAGGAAGAGGGGATTAAAAAACGGAGTGGGCATGGACTTTATTGACCCAAAACACAGAGATCAGATTGAAAAAGTTAGTTTTATAGCCAGAAATCTTGCAGCTCATGAAGTATTCATTGAGTCGACAACATGAGACGGAGCCGAAGAGATAACTATTTGGTTAGGGCATAAAAACCTTACTGATTTCCCTCATTAGTGCCCTGCTCGAGGGTGTGACTGATGACTGAAAGACTTGAGGGAGAAAGCATTATCCATTCTGTTTTTTGGTTGAGACTGAGTCTGTGTCTGCCTGCATTCCCATCAGGGTTAAAGGTCCATACTGTACTCTGAGAGCATGCTCAAAATGCAGAGCACCAGACTTGTGCTATATGTGACCTGCATACTATTGTGGCCAACACTCAGGAAGCACTGAAAGCATATTGCTACACATCCACCAGGAAAGAAAAAACATATCTGCAGCATCAGCAAACACCTATGCAAACAGTCAAGAAAAGCATGACAAGAAAACCTGACTAAAGCCGTGTTTACCACAGCATGGTATGGCTGTGCTCGACTTGACTCACTTTTGGTACCAAAATTTCCACACCACTTCAGATAGTAACCCCTCAGTGTAGGCAGGATTCTCAGCTGATCGCCATAGAGGCAGCGCATTAAACTACCGTGACATCATCAATCAATCATTTTGACGGCAACCAAACAGAGAAAAGTCCACGTTTTGTTATTTGTACGGTGTAGTTTTGCGAGCTGCCAATTTTTTTAAATCCAGGTTGAGTGGATTAAAAATTGCGGTCGCTATTGACGGCAGCTTGGCTATTTAAAAATTGCGGGTTCGTGCAGGATGTTCCATGTGACCAATAAGTGGTCTGCAGTGTTTTAACTCCATCTTCTAATAGCGTCTCAGCTCGCCTGAAACCTCATATCGAGGTGGTACCAAGAATGGAGCGGTTCTATTGGTTCCATCCACAAATAACTGTTCTAATGTGTAACGAACTGAACTGCTTGGTGGAAGCGTGCCATATGAGTCTGCAGCCACGCCAGCAGCTCTGTGAGACTATACTTAGGCACAGCGTTGATTTAGGCTACATGCTACATAATGTCGGCATGCTATGTTCACAATGACAGACAATGTTAATATGCTGATGTCTTCACGATCTTAGTTTAGCATTTAGCACACACAAACAGGTATTAGCGATTCATTTGGTGCACCATGTTGTTTGGGGTCACTTATGTTAAAAATGTATATACATCTGGTCGGGCAAAAGGCTTTGGATAATGACACAAACGTTATAATGATGTGTTATGTAATGCTATATGAATAAAATAAATGTGTATAAATAATAACAGCAACTTAACTACCTTCTGAACCAACAATTGAATGCTGCTTTTAACACATGCAATCAGTTCACAATGTTATTAGTGTCATGCTGAAATCAATTTATATAATTTCCTGAAGTGCAAGAAACATGGCAGTATCAGAATAAATTGATTGTTCCACATGATGCTGCCACTGTTGTCCCTTATAATCCCATAGGAGAAAATCGTAAAGAATATAGCTTGTTCGTGTTTAGCCAACATTACAGGACCCTGATTTCAGCACATAGAGAACTACAGCCATGATTGTGATTACTCTGTCAAAGTTCCCCCATCAGAAATAATTTCTCATTTGGTATTCTAAGTCATTTTAGGCCTGGGAAGTTCATGAATTATTCTTCCACAAGATTAGTCCTTTTTAGAATGAATACCACCTTGATAAGGACACAGTAGGTACTATAATAACTCAAGGCCTTACATGGTCTTTAATTTTCTTATAGGGACGTGACGGTGTGTTCATTCAACACGACTGCAGAATGGAATTTCACGGGCAGTATAAATGGAGATTGAATTATACGTTATTACATTTTATCCTGAGATTACCTGAACTAGCAGAACAAATACAATATTTAATAGTGTCCGATTCATTCTCCTCTGGGCATTGGCATTGCACTAATATTAGAGACTACATTATGTGATAGATTCAGGCCGCAGCGCCGTAATTGGTTCTTCTTGTAATGAAAATGCCAAAGGAAGAGAAAGGCAACGTCTAAAGGAAATGCAGAAAAGTTTACTTTTAGCGTCAAGGTATTTGTGCCATTGCCGTGGTGGCTGGTCAGATTTCTCCTGCTCTAACTCCCGCAGTAATTGCCATTTGGAGATGTATGATGCCCAAATCCTGTTTATTTGACCTCTCGACTGAAGATGCATTTGTCTTGCAGCTCTTTTTGCCCATTAACTCGACCACTGGAGTGCTGTTCATGACCTTCTCGCTTTGTTTTATATCTCCTGTGTTGATCCCTCGGCCAGATGTCCCTCTATTTTTGCTCTACTGTATTTTCTGTCTCCTTTGTGGGTAAATTTTCCTACTAAATCTAGTGCCCTTTTTTGAGGACTTGTCCAGCGTCCAAATGCCACATTTAATCATAGAGTGGAGTATTCTCTTTCTGTTTTTTTCCCCCTCATCTTACTTTTGTAAGCATGCAGTGACAAAGTAGTTCCGTGTGGCTTTTATAAAAATGAAGCACCTGAATGTTGATTTACATCGGTAGTGAGATAAGGTACTCACACACTCAATTCCCTCTCCTGGAGATGGCAAATACTGCATGTGTGATCGCCCAACACTTTGAGAAACACAAATGGGGAAATTTCTCACATTTACATGCAGGCAGCCCAAGAAGCTTATTCTAGACACATCAATAATTCAGTTCCTTCAAAAATGGATGGGCAAAAGACTAAGTGTTTGAAGATAACCAGTGAGGTTGTAAAAATGCATCTGTTCCATCTAGAAATAAAAAGACTGAGCTGTTCACACAAAGCCATACACAGAGTCAAGCAGATGGTTCTCTTTTTCTTTCCTGCCAGTTGCTTCTTATGGCACTGAGGAAGTTAATTGGAAACAACAACATCAATCGTAAAAAGCTCAAACCTTGTTGTAAATTGACTAGGTTTGCATTTGGTTCCTAAACAGCTGAGCTACTGTAACATAGCAGGGTTCCACGATATATCGTTTCAGCATCAACATTGCAATGTGCACATGCGCAATAGTCACATCACAGGACGTGCAATGTTAGGGGGTTAACCCAGTATAAGAGTGAAGCTTGGACCTAGGGCTGCCCCAATGCCCAGTAGAATGAATGAAACAAGACTGGCCGAGCAATGGAAGATTGGAGACCGTTGTGCCCACATCTTGGAGAGACCTGGCTCCATCGTGGCATCCTGGATTGGTGTGATCCACACCAACAGAGCGCAGGACTCCGGTGGGACGAGGGGAGGCGGACTCTATGTTTGCATTGGTGATGCTTGGTGCTCAAACATAGTCAAAGTTGATGGACAATGTTTCCCCAGTGTTTGTGTTGCTGCTGTTTATATTCCCACCCAGTGGAATTCTCCCTTCGGGAACAAGAGGGTTGCTATGTGACTGTGTGTCACTAGGAGGTCTCTGACGGTTGTTTGTGTTTTTGCACCGGAAAGCCGCTTGAAGTACCCGGGAGGGGGGTGACTTGGAGGAATGGCCTGTCTGATCTGAACCAAAGTGGTGCTTTGTAGGCTTGCCGCAGTTTTACCGGTGTTACGCGGTGTTCAGGCAGACACCGATTATATAACTTGCCCATCGCCCCCACCATTGTTTTGCTTTTTTTTTATAGACATAAAATCCATTTAGTTAATTTTCGCGTATCAGCGCTGTGTTATCAATACATAGACGGACAATGGAAGCTACACACCGAAAGTGAAAGTGTCTGCTCTGTACAGAGTCTCAGCTCAAAGTAGCAGGAGTCAGATTTCAAAACACACATAGAATGACAGACAAGATGATGGCGGAGGATTTGGTGTCAAAGCAAAAAGCAAAAGCGTTTATTTTGCAATATTTCGGATTTAAACCCAATGCTATAAGGGAACCATAACGTTAATGAGGTAATCGCCGTTCGGAGGACGGAGCTGTTACAGCCGGTGTGTGTGGCGCAGCGGCGCCAGCTGGAAACCTGCAGTGAAAGCTTGACCGCAGAGGCCAGACACACAGCCATCCGACATTAAGGATCAAAGTAAGCGCGCTACATATTGACTGTCATCTTTTCTTGTAAAATGTCTGGTATAATTGCTAACACCGGTGTTGTCACAAGTTTATTAACTGGTGGGAAAATGTCCTCACCATGACAACCATAGTGCTTTGTTACTGGACTTATGTGCTAGACCTGGATTGGCCATAACAAACACCATGTTCAAGCATAAAGGGGTTCATAAGTGTACTTGATACCAGAATACCTTAGGCCAAAGATCGATGATCGACTTTATACTAGTTTGGTCATTTAACACTTTGGAAGACTATCCTTTCTCACTAGCTTCTTTTATCTGGAGATCTAAGAACTCCTGGAGATCCATGAACTTTGCAAACTATTAATTATGTAAGTCTGGCATATTTAAAATGGCAAATAGTATTTTTTTTGGCTCATCTCCAACGTCCTTTCTTTTCATTTGTACACAGAGTACACAATAGTTAGGGAACAGTTCCACCAATTGCTGCCTCCACGGTCACTTTTTACAGCCAGGAACATAGAATATGAGATCAAACTGTGTTTTCATAGTGTCAAGAAGCAGAGTCTGAAAAAAAGGTTTCAGCAAGATAAACAGAGAGTGTATGTGTGTTGTTTTTGTTGTGAGTGTGTGTGTGTGTGTGTGTGTGTGTGTGTGTGTGTGTGTGTGTGTGTGCACCAAGAAAGTCCAACTGAACACTGCAGTGTATGCGCTATAATATTTCACACAGGGGCCTTTAATTGGTAGAAAAACAGCTGGGTAGAACCTAAAGAAAATCCAATGAAAAAAGTGAAGCATTCTTCCACTAATGATGTTTTTTTGCGTATTTATACAGTATTTACAGAGTTTCTGGAAAGTGTAACTCAACTTTTATTTCTCCCCCTCTCCCTATACCTCCCAAGTCTCCCTCTCTCTCCACTGCTCTTGCCCTCCTCCTCCCTTTATCTTCACTAAATCCCATCAAACCCTTCATAAGCTTTGATCAAAGGCTTCAGCCCATGTATTTGACAGCCTGCATACATAGTGAATCGCCATCAGCTGGTAAAAGCGGTCATTTCCCTCACTTATTACCCAAGCTGTATTCCCCCAGAAGGCAACTGAATGGAGATTGATGTCTTGGTAATGGTCATTCAGGTATCACTCTGCATTAAGGACTGCTAAAGGGGAGATATCCACTCTGCAGACCCAATCTGATAAGGGTCAAGGTTTAAATTGATCCTGTATGAGAGGAACACCTGGTGACTTGAGGACAGAGTCAGATTGCTGAATATGTTGCGGTTAGAGTTTGGTCTCCTGATTTTTACATGCAGCAACTTTGGTCTACTTCCACCATCACTCCAGTTTTGTTTGATGAGAGAATATTTCAATGTGGCAGGTTATAAAACCAGTCAACTAAAAAAAAGACTAACTACAAAGTCATTGTCAAAATGTTATGGATATTGTAATGATAATATAGAGCATTGCATACCATAATCTCCCAATCAGGGAAACCTGATGAGTTATGTATCCTAAAACAAAACTTAAAGCATTTCACTGGAACACACAGCAGTCCAAGTGGGTCTATTTCAAAGCCTCATTTGGTAAAACAGCTGCTCTGAGCTATGGCCAGAAGATTGTCGGTGCCTTTCGTGACAGTGGAGAAAGCCATCAGGTTGAAAGTAAGTCCTGAAAGTCCTGATGTAGCGGACAGGTACCAGCTCACCAGACGAACTGCAGCTTTTTGTGGTTGTAGAAGCAAAAACTTGTGTGTGACGGGATTTTGGAGAGACCACGGAGAAAGATTTTAAATTCTGAAAACCGATTCAGGAAGAGGAGGCAGGTCTTTGCCCCCGGTCTGTTATCATACAGGGTGAGGAATCAGACGTTGAAGATCTCCTGATCCTGACTGCCATGCTCTGTGTGGAGATGCATGCAAAACGGAATGTATCATATCAGAATTTCCTGCAAGTTGTTGATTTATTTTTATGTTACTTTATTTAGTATGTCCCATTAACTGACTCCCTTGTAACACAATTACCATATTTAATCTGGATTACTAAACTGAAAAATTCTCTTTATAACAGCTTCAGTGGATTGCCTGCCGGTGTCCTAGTTTCCTCCACCTGAGAGTGGCATTTTAGTCGGTAAAATCTACATATGAACTAGAGGAAACCACCACTGTCTGCATACACATTGCCGCTTTTTGACACTTCCGCACATCGATCCTCAAGACCGATTTAAAAGAGATTAATTTGTGTGATTCTACAATGGCAGCGGGCTCCCTGAATTTTTAAAGCAAGCAAGTGGGTCATCAGCAAGTGAAAGAGGCAAAGCAGTTCAATCATTGCGGTGGTCACAAAACACTTTGGTTATTGGAGAGAGCTTAAAGCTGAAAAGACCGATTATCTGCAAGAGAACACTTGACTGCCTCTGCCGAGTTATTCTCATGGGCGAAAGTGTACGAGCCGTGCCAAGATTTGCACAAAAGCTCCGTTCTGAGAAGCCACATGGCCTACCTCAAATTATGCTCCAGTTTAATACACCCCTTTCTAATTGACCTTTACAATTAACACAACTAAGAAAATGTCAAGAACAGTTAAGAAATATGAACATTTATGGCGAAAGTATTTGCGATAAAAGTTTAATTAAAAATCCAAATAAATCTGATAATGACAAATTTAACTAATTAATTAAACAAGCCAAGCCGCCATGGCAACAGGACTACGGATAGTCCTGCGAAAGAGCTGAACACACACATTCACTAAGACAACCTGACACATGCACACCAGAGTGTAGGATGGAGTGTGAGGCTGTGGGGGAGATAAACATGGAGTGATATGGGGGTGCTTTGATAACAGATATAGTTAATAGAGAACGAGGACTATGTGAGGACAGCAGAATAAGGACGAGAGAAGAACGAGATGGTGCCAGGCATGAGGGTGAGCAAAGGAAGGGCATAAAATAAAATGGTGTAATAAAATGTCGCTGTCGCTGAACTACTAGGATTTTTGGGGGGAACGAGGGGCAAATGTTGGTAAATGGAGACAGCAGCAGCAGTCCAGCCAGTCAGTCAGTGAGGTTCACCCACTCCTTGTTAACCTCTGATTTGAGAGCTGCCGTGGGAGGAACCCTTGTCGATCTTTGTGCCAGAGAAGTGGGATGTGTGTCAGCATGGAAATGCTCCCTCTGTAGACTCTGAAACAAACTGTTGCACATACGTACTGTGCTTCTCAGAAGGAACTATTGATTTCTGTTGAAAGTATTCCCAAAAGGGGAGCCACGAGTGCAGATGCTGTATTTATATTGTGTGCATGACTTTATTGGAGAACAGGGAAACAGATTGATCCTTCTGTTTCTTGTTAGAGGCTGAATGTTGTTACCAAGTCTCAAGGGTCTGTAGAGGGATGATACTGTTGGGTTGGGTAAGTTTGGCATTTTATTTCTTTAGATGCACAGATTTGACAGTTTAGGTCAAATTGATAATTCACACAGTGGATTTTCCTACTCTGATGTATTCAACTTGGCAGTAAATAAAAAGGTGTCTGAACAGAATATAAATACTGTTGCCTCAATTTGCACATTTGTTTTTGTAACCAAGTGTGCCTCTCACAGAACAAGCAAATCAATGTTAGGTAATTACTGCTTGTGCTGGTTACACTGGGTGTTAATTATTAACAGAATTCATATCCAATGACACAAAACATTGCCAGTTATAACCAAGAGGATCTTTCCCATTATAACCTCCACAAATGATAAGGGTTTACAATGGCTTTGCATTGGTGTCCATTCTTGTGTCCTCCATGATAATTTTAGGAAAATGCTTCACTGACAAAATATGATTTCAAAAGATAAAAGATAAACTGCCAAAGATGGAGCACAAATGAAGATCTCATATCTATCATACTTTGACAGTCAGCTGACAATATGAATGGAAAGACCCAAGATTCATTATGTGAAAAAAGATGACTAAGGAGTAACGCTCTCTCTCTTAGGGAAGTGTTGACTTGGCACTCTCGGACTCCATAATTACCTCAAGTTAAATTCCAACCAAATGTTACAGCAGCTGATTTCACTAATCACCTTGGTGGTTGGTGAATCCATGCATAGTTAACAGGACTTTGAAACCGAAGACCAGGGTTCACTGCCTGTCTTGTATATTTTACAGGTCAGACAATATACAGTAAGTGAACACGATAAAACTCCTCGAAACAAAAACACTACCCAGCATCTCAAATTGCTCGGTGTCTACACTAATGTTTGAAATTGTGGATTCAAAGCTCTCAGAGAGAAGCTCCTAGCACAAATGGGACTTGGTGGCGGGGCAGTGTCAGTCGCAACCTGTAATAGTCATCAGTGATGTTGTGTTCAGGTTCAATCTTTGTCCTTTGCAAATACTGTGTCCCTCAGATCTTCCAGAGGAACAGAAGCAGGTGTCATGGGAAACAGAACAACAGATGGCCATTCTTTAATCTAAGCAGCGAAGATGAATCAATTTTAGAAGTAGTACAAAGTATAATGAGGCTGCCACTACGGCCCTGAAGGTGAACAGCAGCCTTCAGGGCTACACAGTCACTCAATTGGAAGGAAGAAAAAGATGCTGAGTGCAAACTTTGAAATCATCAGCTTCTTGATGTGTGTTTTTTTTATTCACATTATGGTAACACAAATGTGAGTAGTTACTAAGTAACAAGTGAGAAACAACCCGTAAACGACCTTGACTAGTCGAATGGTTGAGGTTAGGTGTTGACCTTGAATGGTTAAGGTTAGGCATTAACCTCAAATGGTTGAGGTTAGGCGTTGACCTCGAATGGCTAAGGTTAGGCGTTTACTTCGGAGGGGTTAAGGTTAGGCATTGACCTCCAATAGTTAAGGTTAGGCATTGACCTTGAATGGTTAAGGTTAGGCGTTGACTTCGAAGGGTTAAGGTTAGACATTGACCTTAAATGGTTAAGGTTAGGCATTGACCTTGAATAGTTAAGGTTAGGCATTGACCTCCAATAGTTAAGGTTAGGCATTGACCTTGAATAGTTAAGGTTAGGCATTGACCTCCAATAGTTAAGGTTAGGCATTGACCTTGAATAGTTAAGGTTAGGCATTGGCCTTGAATAGTTAAGGTTAGGCATTGACCTTGAATAGTTAAGGTTAGGCATTGACCTTGAATAGTTAAGGATAAGGCATTGGCCTTGAATAGTTAAGGTTAGGCATTGGCCTTGAATAGTTAAGGTTAGGCATTGGCCTTGAATAGTTAAGGTTAGGCATTGACCTTGAATAGTTAAGGTTAGGCATTGACCTTGAATAGTTAAGGTTAGGTATTAACCCAGAATGTTTAAGGTTAGGCATTGACCTGGCAAATTTTTACAATTTGTGGGTTACCATCTTGACACAACCTTGATTTGAGGACTACATTGTAGATAATGACAAGTTACTATACTGGGAGATAATATGTTAATGAATCATTAGGTAATGATTAGTTCATAAATATCAGTGAATCAGAGTAAGGACCACTTTCTTCATTCTCGATTAACTCTGAACCAGCACAAACTAGTAATGACTCATTCATTCAATACTTGATCAATAGTTACTCGTTTTGTGCACCCCCAAATTAAAGTGTTAAATTACACTGAAAAGTTACGAAGTAGTCCCTCATTACTTCATTATTAAGTCTTTAATGTTGGTCCAATCAGCTGGCTACCAACTGAGAGATCAGTGGTTCAGACCCCATTCTATATAACATGCATGTTAGTTCATAGCGTCTTTTCACTAGTCATAAGAATTTGCTGTTATGCTGGAATACCCTTTAATGTTTAATGCTGTATTCTTGATATAAATTTGTAATGAAATTGTATGATTAGAGTATGTTTATTAAGCACATTAAATTACCATTATTGGATGTGAATATGCATACTGCAATAGACAATTTCTTTTGCTTGCAAAAAAAAAAATCTACAGTTAGCCTGGAAATGTGGGCTGAAAATCAAACATTTACATTTTCCTGAGCCTTAATAGTCTTATCCAGTTTTCTTACAGAGGAGGTGTGACACTGGCTGTTAAATGTGCTGGTGCGTGATGCACAGCAGGTGTTAGCAAGGCAGCCTTTTACCATCTGTATAACACATTAGAAATCATGGTGCCGTGAATTAGCTGGACAGCACCGGCCCCGATATCCCATTGGCGTCAGCCCTAACCGGGTTCATGTTATTCTCAGTTAATTGCTTAAGCAGTAAAGACTTAGAAGCCAGACGATTAAGAAGCTTTATTTCCCACTTTCCACGTGGTAATTGGAATTGGTCTTTCTGCATATCTATCCTAAATCCACATGCACTGACAGCATATGGATGGTCATGGGAGTCAATAGAGCAGTTTGGTGTGGACACTTTGGGACAAGACAGGCAAGGTTCAGTAATTAAAAAGGAATTGTAAATAAATCAAACTAATATCTTGCACTATTTCCAGTTTCATTATCTAGAAAAAAAGAAGTTGTGCTTTTCACAAGGGTATGAGAATTGACTTTTTAATTGTCTGCAGCACTGTGCATTTGTGTGTTTCATTATATGTGCCTTTCACTACTGCATATTCAGTACCAGGGGGAGCAATGGCAATGTAGAGGGAATATTGATGAATTTAATTAAAGAAAAATAAGGAAGATAACTCCATAATAATAATAGCCCGGAATGAGAAAATATCTAAATATATGTAGTTTATAAGTATTCACAGTATTTGTGAACAGGGCTTTTGTGTTTGGGCAGAGGAAATCATTTGTCTATATATGGCTCTGGGCTCGGGTGCATCACAAAAAAGGAGCGATAGCGAGAGAGGAGGAGAAGTGTGGACGATGTGATGCAGTTCAGTCTTCAAAGAATTGATTCCCGAAGGAGAACTTGCAGGGAAGTAATAGCTGTGAGCCTCTATAAAAATGAGGATACCGCCAGTGTTTTGATGGCATACATAACAGCCCAGTGTGAGCGAAAAGACAGGAAGTGGGAAATTACACGACTAGTTAAGGCACTAAAAATAAATGCTTCAAATAATTCTAGTTCATAAAGCTGCTGGAACTGTTCTGACCTTCCAAGAGGAAATTCATTTTGATGTTTTGCAAATTTTGATAAGTATGTTTTACATAACCAGAAGACATGTAGAAGATACAATAATTTACTGACAGAAAGGAGTAGTAACAAAGTCGATCGCAGCTCATTTTTAGTGTGAGTTTGGCTGAGAAGAAAACACAGCAAATGTTCCCCCTCCAATTAATTAAGCTCCTGAGCAACCTTTGTCTATTAATATAATTACAACATCCTCCTACCAACTCTGTATGCCTCCGCTAAGTGGAAGATGTGTCAAGATACAGTAACAGACAATATTGGTGGTAAGAGTGCATTTTCTGCCAAGTAAGTGAGACTAATTTCCTAGCATATTATATCAATTAGGGATGGCAAATCTCTCTTGTGATGATGTTTATCAACAGTGAAAGTAACATCGAAGGCTGCAAGTTAACTGGGTAACCATTATTCTTGTGCCCTCACATTAAGGGGCAAGGGAAATATGAAATGGATTCGCAATAGCACATGAAATTTAGAAATTAGTCTCTACTCCAACATTAAATACTGATTTCAAACAATCACATTTGATCTGTTGAACCCTTGAGAAAAAAGGTTATGGGGTGTTTTCATTCAAGCTATTCTGTTTTATTACAATGGTGGCATTAGTGTTAGGAATATTTGGAATAGGCAGGATTTAATGGCGGTAATAACCTTCAGTATATTTTAATTAATAGGTAGATGTTGAGTTGGGCTCACTTACACTGGAATTGCATCAGGCAGGGATCTCTTGGCGGCCATAGAAACAATTACAGCAGCTATTTTACATATGGGCATGACTTTTATTAAGATAGACTTGGGACAAGTGCAATTCGCAGTTGCTGCGACCTCACATGCATCCACGTGTACATGCATTCACACACAACCTCACAAACACAAGAGGCGGTGCAGCCCTGTCCTAAAAAAATGACGCTCCCATGCAACTAAACTGCATTCTAAATTACGTTTGCAGGGAAACGCATTCTGTCGCAGATTATGTTCGTCTTGGACGTATCGTAATAGTCCGCGGAAAGCAGCGGAGGGCCGCAGGAAGTGACGTAGTGCAACGAGTTCCATGTGAAACTAAAAGTGTTGCGTTTTGTTTCAATGTCATTTTAAGCCAAACCATGATGTTTTTTATTTGGGCTGACTAGCGATTAATTTTATTGTCCATTGCAAACTGCAGCCCAACAGGCAACAACAGCTGTCAGTGTGTCAGTGTGCTGACTTGACTATGACTTGCCCCAAACTGCATGTGATTAGCATAAAGTGGGCATGTCTGTAAAGGGGAGACTCGTGGGTATCCATAGAGCCCATTTTCACTCACATATCTTGAGGTCAGAGGTCATGGGACCCCTTAGAAAATGGCCATGCCAGTTTTTCCTTGCCAAAATTTAGCATAAGTTTGGTTATTAAGTTATGTAGCCTCCTTGATGAGTGTATTTTATATGAAGTGAGCAAGTGAGCAACAGAAAATGATGCATTTAACACCTTAAAATTATTATTTCCAACCCCTCTGTAGTTGTATTGTATTGTATTGTAGTGGTCTATAATACTTGTTCCAATGTTCTCTGTATGTCAGTGAGGGTTTTAGATGTTAGTGGATAGAGGACACTACAGGGAGACTTTGGCAGAGATCAGGTCAGTTTTCTTCTCTCTGCCTGAGGGCATCGCTATAGCAGTCTGCTATTGCAGTTGACAACTGCATTTTTGGATAGCCAGTGGATTACTTTAGTTTTTATGACATGTTGTTAGAGTCAAAGTGTTGGCCACTTTTATGAGCCACTATCCATCTCTGAAGAAAGAGGCAGACAGAGCCACTGAGAGTCAACAAGTGGAGCAGACTGGCTGTATTTGTGATTCAGCTGCCCTATGTTAACTTTGTACGACTGACAACTGAGGAGGTGGTTTTCAAACTTAACACTGTTTGTTTATAACCACCAATGGAATAATGTATTACTAATTTTTAGGGCTGTCAAAGTTAACGTGAAAACGCATTAACACAAATTCATTTTTACTCCACTAATTTCTTTAACGCATTAATGCAACTTGTGATTTCGGAGGTTGTAGCGGGCTTAGTTTTAAAGCTAGATGCTGGCATCATAGAAACTAGAAAATCTAAGGAACCTATTGGTACCAAACCATGTCATACTAGCTTTTCGCAGAGGAGGCTAAATAACGCTCCAAACATACGCTAAATTTTGGCGAGGGAAAACTAGCATGGCCATTTTCAAAGGGGTCCTTTGACCTCTGACCTCAGGACATGTGAATGAAAATGGGTTATATGGGTGCCCCGAGTCTCCCCTTTACAGACATGCCCACTTTATGATAATCACATGCAGTTTGGGGCAAGTCATAGTCAAGTCAGCACACTGACACACTGCCATAAGTTTGCCATGTGTGATTTGAGCATATTTTTTATGCTAAATGCAGTACCTGAGTATTAAATACTTGACAAATCTCCCTTTGAGGTACATTTTGAACAGATAGAAATAGTGCAATTAATATGCGATTGTCACAATTAACTATGGACAATCATACGATTAAATATTTTAATTGATTGACAGCCCTGCTAATTTTACGATTGCTAATGTGGTTAGCAGCGTTGCATGTTCATTTTTTCCCCCTAATCAAACAAAAGTAGTCATTGTTCCATCCACTGACCATAAAAACCTATAGCAGCCATATATACGGTACACACCCACTAAAGTCAATCTGAGGGTTTGACACACAACGCATCCTGGTAGACCAGTGTGGGATAAGATCTCAAAAGGGTGGTTTGTTTTAATAGAATAAAAGTCAAAGTGTTTCTCTAAAATTCTTTCTGAACTCCTTTGTTTAAAAAAAAAGGGATATAAAAGTGTGGTAATTAACATGATAGAGATGCTGCACTCATCTCCTCCTTTTCTGAAAACTTTTCTTCGACTGAAATCTGACCAAGACGCCAAACGTTTAGTCAATAATGATGCAGCTCAGGACCCCAAAGTAGAAATCATGTTCCTTGTGAACTTAACTTCCCCTTGCCTTCTATATGCTTGTTGAACTATTTGCATTTGGTCCGACCGCAGGCTGATCAAAGGCCTTAGTCTCCAGATTGGTTTAATGAGAGCTTCCGGCAGCTAATTATTCAGAATGACCTAATTGCATGGGATACCACACACACATCTCCATTCCCTTTCCCTCTGCTGCTTCTTCTTTGCTTTGACTATCAGTGTTTATCTATCTCTCCTCTCTCGGTCACTCTCACATTAAGATGTCCTGCTTCTCTCTCTCTGTAACATTCATTCATTGTGTGTGCGCAAAAGAGAGAGATAATCATCCGACAAAAAACATAGATGCATGTCAAAAAATAACAAGCATGTGACCTAATGATTCCAAGCCAATCCACCTGCTCCTTACAAATCCCACCGCAGCTGTTTAAGGATTTTTGCTGCTTTCGATTAAACTAGAGGTCATCAGAGAACGCATCGCAGCAACATGTAATGAAAGCGTTCTCAGCGTTTGGGGTTAAAGTTGCATGGAAGCAGCATTTTGATGATATCTCACTTTCTTAGTTCAACACATCTCTGAATGATACAGGATGTTAGGGCAATATGGGGAGAGAAAGTGTTAGACTAGAACGGTGACTCAGTGCTTTGTGAGTAAGAGATCTGATTTAGCCACTGCAACAAAGTTGAAAAGGTAACTTTAAGTTCATTGTAATTCAAGTTCCCTGCAAGTGCCCAACAACACAAATAATAATTTCACCATCTGTTTCATTTTCCATCACAGTTCTTTACTTCAACCTGCTTGATATATTTATCTAAAATTTACATTACAAGAAAAATGACCTTTTCTTTCACTGTGTTTCTTCCACAAGAAACTAACGGGGGTCACCCAGTCTGTATTTATGTCAAGAATATATTTTCCGGCTGAAAGGTGTGAAAATTGTAGAGGTGATGGAGAATACATACAAAAGATATTTGACACTCCCTGCACTTTTTTTTTTTTTTTTTTATGAGACTTCACACTTCAGTAGAGATGTAGTGTTATACTTCAAATAAGTATAATTCACATTTAATTTGACACTACTTGTACTTGTCCACATCACAATATGACATTCAAGTTGTAACACTCTAATCAGTGGTACTTTTGCACTACTGTGACAAGACTTTGCAACTTCTTCAAAGAAAACTTTCCCCACTACTTATTTAAGTCTTACTGCAGTTGATGAAGAAATCATTGAGCTCGCAGCGTTTTTGCCTGTGAGGTTCTTTACGGAGTCACACGTCATTGTCTTTCACCACAGATAATTACTCCCATTGCTGCCCTTTATTCTGGTCTCAGAGTGATTGATGCCTTTCTCCTTCTACAGATAACAGCTCTGTTTGGGTTTTTTTTATGCTGCAGTATTGCGGCTATAATTCTTAAATCATGCGAGTGCGCCTCTGAAATAAAGAAAGATGCATCTATAATAGTGGCGTGGGAAATGGCTTTGTGAGCAGCAGGATGGAAAACAGGGAATGCATTAAAAACAGAGGGAAGACGGTACGTGGTCGGGAGCTGCTCTCTCGCTCCTTCACTGTGTAAATACACACGTTAGATATGTAAATTATCTCTATATGTATGCAAAGCTCAGTCCAGCCATTTGTTTTCACTGCTTTTTGCTGTCATGATAGCAGCAAAAAGACAAGTGCTTTCCCACCCCCCCTTTACCATCAACATCTGTGCTACAGTAGCTGATGCTGCAGTGCCAGTATGCGAGCGTGTGCATGCACGTGCGAAGGTATGTGTGTGCGTCTGAGTGGGCGTGTGAGAATTTGTGTGTGTGTGTGTGTGTGTGTGAAAGAAAAGTGCCTGGCTGCCGTGAATAAGGAGGATCGGGGTTTTGTGAGGAACGGTGTGATGCGCTGTGAACACAAATCTCTCAAGTTTGGCTCATTTTTTAAGCTTCAAACGTTAGACAGGCCACCTGTCCCACATCTCCCCCCCCCCAATCAACCATGTTTTGCAGAACCATAAATGACAAGCGGAAATACTGGAAACAGCTGAGGGAATACAGCGTGTAGAGCCGGCACATTTTCACATCCAACTCTGTGAATCAAGGGTTTTTTTCGATCAAATTGTTGGAACAGTGGAAAGATCAACTTAGACGGTTTGGTGAATTTTATTTTGTTTCTGTCAGGCGTGAATTAAGTGTATCTTACACTGCACAACCGCTCAAAAACATCTCCCAGCTGAAACTACGGGGGCGCCGCTCAAAAACACAAAAAACACAGACACACACCTGCGTGAATATAAATCATCAATCGCCAGTGGAAAAGAGCCAAACCGAACATGCCACATGTTTTACAGTGTGTTACCAGGCACCGATAAAAACAAGGAATAATATATATTTTTTAGACAAGACAATAGTCACACAAACTATTATATTTTTTTATATATTAAAAGGTGCTAAATGCAAGATTGGGAGCATTTCTATTGCCTCCGCACGCCTCTCACCATGGCGACAGCTGAGTCAGCAGCTCGCAGCTGTGAAAAACAGTGAAAACAACAGCAACAGTGCAAACAGAGCTAACAGTGTTAACCTGGGGGGGAAAACCATAGGGTGGGTGATACGTTTCTGCAATGACTCCATTGGTCAGGACTGCGTTATCAGCTGTAATCGCCATATGAGATCAGTGCAGAGTGGCAGCCTTGAGCTAGCCAGTGGGGCACGCTCACATGATGCAACATGTACTAAAAGCATGCGCAGCCGGCCCGGCGATGTCAACGAAGCACGGAGAAGCTCAGATTACAACACACAGAGGGAGAGCGACTTGCTTCTCTGCTCAGGTAGACATTGCTCCACTATATCTTTACATAGCAAATAGTTGTTTGCTGCTATATTAGTGGATATCGTATGGAAAACCTTTAATGACCATTTGAAAATTCAAAAATCCTGACTGTGTTTTGTGACGCTGTGAGCCAGCTGTGAGCCAGTAGCGAGCCAGGTTCTAGCTATCAATGTGAAGCCAGTGGCCAAAAAAGGAAAGTTACAACTGCAGGAAGCATTAACATAAACAGTAAAACTAGATGTGCAAGACATGAAGCCAGCTCAATAAAATTGAGCATTAGCAGGGATTTTTTTTTGTTTATCAGCAGATTTTAATTTGTTCATCATCTGCTGCTTCAGCATCTGTTTTGGCTTTGCCAGATGCCAGCCAGCTCTGCCTCAGGCTAGACAGTGTTTCAACATAGACAGCGCACCCAGATGATGTACAGTGTGTGTTGAGAGAACCATCTGAGTTGGAGGAAGAACAAGCACCTCTTTTTCGATATCAATAGAAAGATATCAATGTGGAGGTTTTTTCACATAGACGAAACCTTTCATCTTGCATATGATAGTTTGTAATGGCTATAGGCTCTCTGCATCGCATGATCATTCTTCAGTCTAGCTGCTCCTCCTACTCTCCAGATGTTTTCCATCGCTCCAGAGTATTCTAGGCATTGTTTTCAGCCACTCTTCGTGAAGTCGCTCTGTCCTAACCATATGTTTTTGCAGATTTTCCTGCAGGTTACACCGACTCCCAGCCTGCGTTAGCTGTTGCCACATGTCAGTTTCCGCAGCCGCGTCAGCATCCTATAATTTAGTCTTTCAGTTTCCATTCTACACTCTGAAGTCACCTGCCAGCCACCTGCGTGCTACCTCTTGTTTACCATTCTCCAGTCAGCCCCTACAGCCTTCTGCAGCAGTCTGAGGTCCACCTTACTGAAATGACTGGTGATCTTTTGTTTCAAACAAGCGCCTCCAATTTTCTGACTGTTCAGTACAGCATCCTAAAACTTAACTGTTTCTGCATTATTGTGGTCAAATGTTCCAGATTCACAAACTCCTGATAACTATTGTGCCTGTAACTTGACTTTTTTCAAGCACGCCTTGGTTTTTCCACTCTTTACTACTTATTACAGTATTATGAAGCTGAGAGAGCACAAGGGCTGGATATCGGCGCTCTCAGAGCAAAGTTTTTAAAAAGTTGGAGCGTTGCCTTATCTCCCGCTCCGGTACCGCTCACACCATGAGTTCGAAGCCTGCCTGAGCGGAATTGATCTGTGTATGTAGCAGACTCTTGTGATCCAAACATTTCCAATAACTCCAGAGCAGCAAATCAGTTGAGTTCCAAGTAGTGTAAATGGTTTGTTTATCTTTTAATGGTAATTGTCTAATTTTGTGAAAGGGCATTGTTAATATTTGCCTGTTAGGCACAATGACCGAGAGCACTGAATTTGTTTGATTGTTTTAACTTTACAAAGTTAATCTACAATAGGTCTACAAAGCGTTTTGCATTTTGGTACTAAACATTTTATTTTACAGGCTGAATACTAACTTGGTTGATAGTAGGGATGCGCCGATCCGACTTTTCAGTCCGGGTACAGACAGAGATACCTGGGCTCTGGGTATCGGCCGATACCGAGTACCGATCTGATACCAGTATTTAATTAATAAGCAGTATGCCTCGCTGTGTGGAAGTGACTGGGATCATTCTTTTATGTGTAAGGAAACATCAGGCTTCATTTAAACATTGCTTTCCTAGCTTTGTAAAACAAATTGTGACCAATAAATACATTGATATAAATTGAATTAATTGTTATTTATTATTAAAATAATAAATCATGCACCAGCAACTTGGTGAAAAAATCTTAAAAATAAACAGGAATTACAATTCAGGTGTAAACCTTTTTAATGCAGCAAAAAAAATTGGTCAAAACTTAAACAGGAATTCAAATTACAGTATTTAATGTATATAGTATATAAACGTAGAACTGAATTGAATAGATCGGCCCTATTGTCACCGATACCCGATCCAGCTATTTGAGTCAGTATCGGCCCGATATCCGATCCACTAGCGGCGCATCCCCAGTTGATAGTACAATATTATGTTACGAGTCAATAATAGAGTCATTGGGATTGAATGTGTCTGTAAAAGTGAGCGCAACACAGGCTAGACATAAATGTGAAACTCAGCTGTAGTGGGTACATTTCTAAATCACAGAAGTTCCTCAGATAATTCTAGTTGAGTAAGAAAAGGATTTAACTCAAACAAACTTTTAACTTTTGAAAACCCATTTTGGACTCGATTACTCGTTTTTATAAATTACAGACTAAAATAACTATTGAAATCGCTTACTCTGAATTAAGGGGCTTTCTGTGTCATTCATTACGTCCATTACTGTAAATGTATTTCCACGGGCCTTATTGTGCATGTCTGAGAAGTAGGATCTGAGTTCCAGTCCATGAGGTTTAAGGTCTTTGTGGATAGTCTGTTCAACCAAAAAGATTAATTACAGTGGAGAAAAAAGACAATGTTTCAACCCCTCTGCTAATTATATGATCCATTATTGGACTCAAATGAGCAGCCAACATGACAATCCCATCCATTATCACTCTCTTCAAATGGACTAATTACATGACGGCTTTTCCACTTTCCTCCTCACTGAAGTCACGCAGAGCCAATCGCAAAGTTCTTTAATTTATTCTTCACATTTACTGCAATGTTACTTTAATTGATTGGCAGAATGATCGATTCCACTCTGCATTAGATGCTTGATCTATGTGTGATGTTTCATTGCAGATATTGAAAGTGCTTCAGCAGTCAAAAGCCAAGCATAATCCTGTTGCCCGCCTAAAAAAATCCATTTCTCATTCATACATCCTATGTATGTGCTTTTGCTCGATCTAATGTGTGTGAGTAAATATATAAGATAATTGGCTTTTTAAGCCCCCAGCTGAGACATATTAACACTTTTAGTCAATCAAACTATAGATCCAGATGTTGAAAGGCTGCGTAGCTCAAATAAAGCACTTGTTGGTTGGGCACTCAGTTGAAGCCATTGTGCAGGAAGAGCATATTTTGCATATTATTTATAATAAAGTGATCCTCTTATACCACGAACTGTTTACAAACAAAGGCATATAACTGCCATCTGGCTTTTATATTCCCGGCTCTATAATTCAGTTCCGTGTCGAATCTCTAACCCGCTATCAATCGCGATGGAAATGACTTGCTAATTTTCTCCCGATGCAGCAACCAGAAGAATTCAACATCTTCCTGAGATAGACAGACCCCATTCTCTCCCCGTGCCTCATCTCCCATTTTCATACGCTCATATATTCATATTCTCAAATGAATTGTCCGCCGGGCCTGTTATGAAGATGGAAATATGTATGAATTTGACTTGATGGCTAATAAACATCCTCAGAACAGTAAAACAGTATGCACACAAACACAAATAAAAGGGGAGAGGGAGGGGAAGGAGAGAGGCAGAGGAGGCGGGAGGAGAGAAAAAAAAAAAAAAGGGAGCATGACCGAGAAACAGAAAGAGATCAGTGAGGAAGAGAAATTCCATTATACACTCTTTTGGCAGAAAAAGTAACATCGCATCATTTTTGCAGAGAGAGGAGGAGCACTTGTGCTGTTCATTTGCATTTTCTTCCAACAGCCAAAGAGCATCAAAATGGACCGGTAAGTCACCCAGCAGCAAGACGTACAGTGCAACACCACAGCATACCTACAGAGAGAGGCTGGACTAAACTGTATCATATACTTCCCCAAGATGACAGACCACCCTATATTCACAGAGACAGAAAAAAATAATGTGTGTACATTAACCTACTATAATTTCACACACTAATATAAATACTGGAGATGCATGCGGCCTAAATTGAATGATTACTGTGCTTTAAATAAGAAGCACGACTATTATCATCTTCTTTATGTATCCTCTTTATTATTACACTCTTTGGTTGAACAATTCCCCAGTTTTGGCATCATTTTCAATGTCATTTTTTACATTGAAAATTCCATTCATCTACACTGCAGTAGGGCGGTGGCCAGGCTGTTCTGCGTTCATAACTATACCTACAAAAAGTAATGCACTGGTACGCATATATATCCTACAAAATCAATTTGTATGTAATCCACGTAATTGTGAACCAGGAAGTATAAAGAGTAACAAACGGTGTGTAGGGAGGAGGTTGATGGGTGGGTCAAAAAACACCAGACCTTCACCCAAGGCCTATGAAAAGGAGGTTGGGTCACAGGTGGACATGGGTCTTGGGGTATAGGGTATAACTCATGCGCAGTGTAACAGAAGCTGCGGTTGTGCGTTGCGATTGGCTCAATTTTGGCGAGTGCAGGTGAGATTTTGATGTCCCTTTAATGTATAATGCCCACCATTCCCTCCTATTGTAACTGAAATCTATAATTATACAGTGGAAACATGCAGAACGCTCTAACAGTGAAATAGTTTTTAAAAGAATCTAGGTGATACAAGTTATACTTTTTGAGCTATGACAGCATTTCTTGCATTTAAAACTGAACTGAACTGAAGTCCCCAAATGTGACTCAGCAGTTTTAATTAGGCACACAGACAGACACTCAGCTGGAGCCCCAAATACACCGGCAGATCTCTCTCCCCCTCTGTGACCACTTCTACTGCTACTAATGCTAATTAAGTGATTCTTCAATTACTTCTTTACCCATTCTGTTTGCTCAGCTGCAAACATCAACCTTCAAACGGTCTTGGTGTCTCTCTGTCATATTGCATATTCCTTATTTTCATGAATGTTGAGGCAGAATAATAACTTAAATAGAAGAAAACAAAACACTTTAAGTTAAAGTTTCCTTGAAACATTCAAGCAGGACCTCCCTGCACTTGCAGACTGGAAGTCTGGAGTGATGAGGGCTGTCCAGTTCTCAAGCGGACTGTCCGAGGTCATGCAGACTTACAGATAGTCCGCTTTGTGTGACGATAATAAAAGAATTGACTTTAGGTGATACCCAAAATTCATAGTAGTGTGGATGTGATGTTACAACACAAAATACAGTATTTAAAAGGTGCATTGTGTAGGATTTGGTGTTATCTAGCAGTGTGTTTGCAAATTGCATCAAACTGAGTACCCCTCCGCTCACTCCTCCCTTTCCAAGACTGTGGTAGCGTGGGCCAGAGTGCAAATCCGTGGTAACGCCATTCGCCTCGCTCAGAGGCCATCCTTACCATAATAACACTACTTTACAAGCAACGGAAGTCAGGCGGCGGCCGGCGGTACCACGGTTTTTCACTCTGCAGCTCACGTTACCGCAGTTTCACAAGCATGTCGGAGAATTACGTAGGCTTTCAGGTAACGTAAAAAACGTGAAAGTCTTTCTCTAAATCCAGTGTTTGGTTTGTCTGTTCTGGGCTACTGTAGAAACATGACGGACTCCTTAGAAGAGGACCCGCTCCCTATGTAGATATCAATGGCTCATTCTAAGCTAACGAAAAAACACAACGATTCTTAGTTTCAGGCGATTATGCACGAATGAAAACATAGTTATGAATATCATATTTCATTTCTGCTAATAGATCCCCCGAAATGTTACACTGTTCCTTTAATAATGATGACAATCACCATCATAAACAATCTTGATCAGTATTCTACCAATGTTACGCACAATCGATATAGCTCAAACGTACATCTACATGAAGACATTTACTGTTTTTTAAAAAATAAATAAAACAAAATTCAAGTATAAAAGTTTATTGATGTAGAAAAAGGTTTCGTCTTATCCAACTAGGAAATAAATATGAATACTACCCGAGTGCTCCTTCAATTTTGGTTCAATTTTGGAGGAGACATGGTCTCAGCCCTATTTCCTTCTTCTTCCTTTCTACTTTTTCACTGGCTACTTCTCCCGCCATTTAGATACTGCACCCAGAACACTATAGCTATAACATAGAGACACCCTAGCAGGCTACCTGAACACAGGGGAAGTATGTCACATCCTATCAGTCATGTATCAACCACCTAGCAATGCCTTTACAAGCCAGCAAAAACTTAGAACAGTCCTGCTCTTCTCATACAGACACTTCAGAAAATGTTGCCTTTCCAGTTTGATGCTGTATGTTTGTTGTTATATCATTACATGTTGCCAAAGTTGCTGAACTGAACCTGGAGGGTAGTTTTTTGCTTGTCAGAAAGAACTTTTTTTGAATTAAAGTGGATTTAATTAAAGCGAAAGGGCAGATAAACAGAGTGAGATGGATTCAAAGTTTGTTTGAAAAAGAGAGAGAGAGGGATAGGGGGGTTAGGGATGAGGCGGAGTGAAAGACGCAGAGAAAAATAGACCAAAAGATTGAGGAAGGAGAGCTAGAGAGGGTGAACTATAGGCACAGAAAGAAAGTAAGATGGAGGAAAAGAGAGAAAGAAAGACAGAATCAAAGGCCAGTATCTTCAGAGTAGTTGAGCAGCAGCTTGTGACAGAGGCAGCCTTCTGAGACTAAATGTGTTCTCCAGCTTTGGCGCCCTCACTGCCCGCTGTGTCAGCCCACACAATGTCTGCCTGGTCAACCATAACGTTCTTCTCCGGACACACACATCAACACACCACCACACACAAGGTGCACACACTTGCACAGAAAGACAGCTCCTCTGACTTGCTCCGTGTTACCTGGAGCTTCTACCATGATGAAAACGAGTGTAGGCTTTTGTTCAGACACGAGGGAATTGACATTCCTCTCCTTCACCCTTCTTCTCTTTTTTCCCCTCTCTCTTTTCCCTTGCTAAATAAATCCACAGTAAGTGGTTGCAGTCAGGATCTCTTTTGCTTCTTTCTCATTGATTTCTCCCCTCCGTCTCTCTGTTTCTCCTTCTACACTACCAATCACTGCTTTCTTAATTGAACCTTACGGATGGAACTTGCGAAACAAAATCATGTTTTCAACCCTAAAAAGGAAGACAATGCCGAATGCACAGACATCAACACATGATTACACTCAGCTAAACGAGGGCCCAGAGGTGTTATTTTGGACGCACAAAGCATGAACAGATTGGAGCAAACCCACGCGAACCCCAGAAAGCAGGGTCAACCCCTCTAGATGTGAGGCGGCGCTGCTCGCCACTGGGACGGCACAAATATGACTAAATATGTGTTCTTTGTGGTTTGTCTTTACGCAGTGAATACACACAGTAGTCATTGTGAAATCAGCTTTTTTTTCAAACATCCAGGGACATGCATTGTCAGGGAACAGGGACATGGAGTGACATGTATTATTATTTTAATGCAATCAATTCTCTTAACCCACGGGTCAAGACTATTTCATTCACTGCCTTCCTCAGCATCCGTTAATGTGGGTGTGTATGTGCTCTAAAGTGAAGTTTTACATTTTCGGAGTGAGTACATTTTTTTTAAATGAGATGCTTTTAAGAAATGTGCTGTGTATTTAAAGTTGTTACCATATTCATCACCTTGGGACAGATTATTCAGCCTCTTAGGGCGCTTTCACAAGCCAACATTTAGTCCGTTTTAATCAAACTTTGTTTGTGTGGGGAGTTGCGAACGCAGTAATCGTACTCTGGTGCGGACAAAACAACCGTTTTCCAAGCGAACCAAAACGCAGACCTGTGCAGGCATTTGTTGAGATGGACTCAGGTAAACGGCAGGTTAACATGAGTGGGAGAGAACTGACTTGTTTGCTCGACATCTGGGCCAAAGAGAACATACAGTATATGCTAAATAAAGTCCACAAAAAATAGTGACGTTTATAAAGTCATTCAAGATAAACTGGAGGAGAAGGGATTTGTGTGCACAGTCGATCAGTGCCGAGTCAAAGTGGAAAAACATCGACAGCAATATATCAAAGTCTGCGATTCCCTGCATAGAAGTGGAAGCTCTCGAGACGAAAAAGATAAATTTGTGTCCCTCAGCAAAATATTTTTATATTTAGTCCCTTTAATTTGTGCACTGTGAAACCAGACTAAATAGAAAACTAACCAAAAGTATTCACTCTGATTCAGACTTGGCTTCTAAAAGCGCCATTACAGACCCAGCCAGATGAAACACTAGGAATTCCAGGTTTGTGTCTCCCTTTGCAGGGAACTATGTCCACATTTTGACTTCAAAGAGCCAGGATTACGTCTGATACTTTGTGTTTGTAGGTGTGTACTGTGGTGCTGGCTGTGGCTGCACGCTTATTTTTAGAGGGGAGATTATGCAGTCCATATCCCCATATGGGCCTGCCCTGCCCCAGAAAAACAATGTGAAAAGGCCAGTGCGTATCAGCAGTTTGGTAAACAGTAAACAACCTCCTAATTAGACTCATTGATTACACTCACCTGGCTCAGTCAACCATGAGATAGCTGTGTCTGAGGGGGCAGCCAACATCCTGTCAATCCAAACGCTTTCAGCCTCTGGTATGATGCGATGTCTGAGAGAGAGAGGGAGAGATTAAAGTCATGCTTCATGCATGAGTGACAAAGAGCATGAAGTGGATGAGGTTATATCAGAAGGCCAGACCAGTAAAAGTCATTCTTTGCATACAAACTGTTAGGTAAATGCCTATTAGCTCACTTCCAATGCTTTTTATTAGCATGAAACACTGTCCGTTGAATCACCAGTAAAAACGACAAACAGCTCCAAAGAAAAAGTGGATTATTCATTAAATAACAACAAAGCTCCCCACCAACACATCATGACTTTTTGTATGCTAGCCATGGTAGGGTTACCAAGTCCTCCAAATCAAAGAACAAAATAAGCCATTTGTCATTGCCTTCTAAAACAACAGAGGTGTGAACTCGAGTCACATGACTTGGAGTGTGTTCCAATCCACGTACTTCCAGAAGTACACTTCAATGTAGTGCACTTTGTGCACTCATACTCACTTGAGTAGTGCGTAAATTTCAGCGGGGTAGGGTCGTCTCAAATCGAATACCCGGCGCACTGACCGGAAATGACGATCGCAACATTTGACCGCGGCTCGCTACCCGCCAAAATATCTTCTGAAAAAAAATGAAAGCAGAGTACCGAACCGAACCGAAAACCGTGACCCCAAAACTGTGATATGAATATATTATTCAGCACTTGGTTGTACCTGGTTGCAAAAACTAAGATGGTGATGGCCAAAATGCCGAACTCAAGACTTTAAAACCGTAGTCCACGAACCAATTGGTGACGTAACAGTGACTACGTCCACTTCTTATATACAGTCTATGGTTGATTGTCAAACAGTGGTCTCCCATGTCCAGATCCTCCCTACAACGTTTTGTGGTGCTACAACAAATGTGTGTGTGCTTCAACAATGTCCACCTTTGTTCCCAATAGAAGCGACTCATAATTCACACTAGAAGTAAACATCATCAATTAGGCGCGCATACATTATAATTAAGTCAACAGCTAAGACATTTAGCTTTTTCTATATTTATGTGAGAGAAACGGGAAAAGATCAAGTCTGTATATCGAGTCATCACGCTTTCTTTTGCATCAAGTTAAAATGTCCATGGAAAAAAGGACTGTAAAAATAGATAAGCAAAAATAATATAATACATTGAGGCCTAGAAATGTGTGCATCTGTGTGTAAGTAATTGTTTGTGCATTTATGTGTGCAAGTTTGCAATATGTGTTAGTGTGCATCATTGTGTGTGTGTCTCAGACATTCAGGTAATTGGGCCAGTGTTGTTATGTAGATAGGTAGCTCACCTGCTGCCCTGAAGCCAGCAATGGTGTAGAGTGTGTCACAGCGGGGAAGAATTACCCATATGAAACGAGTCACTGTTATATTCAGATTGATGAGTGCCATCGGGAACAACAAGACGTTGTTTCTCTGTCTCTCATGGAGACGAAAGTCCTCATTTTGGCAGAGAAAATATGGCTGCTCTCCAAATCTCTGACATTCAGAGGAGGATTGCAGTGCCTGCAGAAACGTCTACTGGCCTATCCTCACAGTTTCTGGCCGCTTTTTGTATTATGGGTATTTAGTCTACCCATAGCTGCAAGGAGAAGTACAGACTTTCCGTAATATATGTACATTTTGCCAGGAATATTGCATTAATACATTGCTTCAAATGTGTTTCCCCCAAATATTCTGCATACCTTTAGGTTGGTATTGGAGGACTTTTGGAGGACAGTAGCTCAGAAAACATCCTTCTCATTAAAACTTTGTCCATTTGTGATAATAGAACATTAGCAAAATCGCTTTTTAAGAAAATAATGAGCAGAGTGAATTAAGATGTAAATATGCGATGTAACAGGCTTCCCTCCTGCTCTCTGCTTCAGAAAGCAACGACATAATTACCGGAGTGAGTAGGAATGGCTTATTGTGATCAATATAGCTACTTTGGAGAGGTTGTGTGTTTATGCATGTGAGTGTGTGTATTCTACAAATGGCCTGAATCCATAGGGACTAATCTGTTCCTCCCTCCTCTAATAAAAGGGCGTGAGAGTACTTGTCGCAGCACTAGCAGCCTTTTCTTCTCATCTATCTAAACTGACCTCACCCTCACCTCTTTTTCCTCCTTCTCTTCTCTCCTCTGCATAGTTTTCGTCCTTTCTAATTCTCAGCAATTACATTTTCCCCTTCTCAAACATTTTTAATCTCACAGGTTTAGCTAGTAAACTGTATAACTCTATCTTACTGCATTGTCCACGTGTTTTAGGTCACATCTGCAACATTGCTCTGCTTCATCCCTCTATATTGCACTGCCCCCACAGTCTCCTCCTCTTCTCGGCCATCTCATTATGAAAGCTAAATTAACCATGGCGCGTACCTTCAGAGCATGCAGCGGCTTTACAGCGCCATCGGTCTCGCCTCACAAATGCTCCATCATATAATTGAATATCAAGTCTACCGGGGCCCTTCATATCTGACTGACCCCTATGCAGGAACATAATTGCACACACACAGACGCATCTGTGCAAACAGACACATGTAGATGCATTTTTAGTCGGTCGGCTGATGCTCTTATCTACGGTAGCTTACAGTGAGCGCCTTGCTCAGGTCTGACGCCAAATCAGCGTGGTGAGGATGGAGTTTCTAGCTGCAAGGCAACGCTGATGCCAGCACACTGCATGTAGACAAGCACAGAAAGAGTCTTCCAGGTGTCTAACAAACGGGGTTTGGCAGAAAATAATCTAACCATCTAGGACAATACGGGTCAATTATAATTTGCTTAGCACAGGTTTTGACCCAAATAATGTATGCGCTATTTTTAGACAACTTACTGTCTAAAAGTCAATCGTCTTTTGTGTGTTCTCTTATGCAACTGAGTCATCAACATATACACAAGTTTTCAGCACAAGCAGCAAATATAGACGTTACTAATGATGGCATATTTATAACTGAGGTGCTTTTTCTAAAAATACACCAACAGCATCACAGCAGAGCGATGTTTTGATGAAATACTTAGTCAATGTTTTGTGACAGAGCAACAAATTAATAATAACTCCTGTCATTTTCAATTCTGCCTGATAGAAAAGACCTATACTGTTGAATCTCCTGAACACTCTACTGCATGTAGGCTAGTGCTGTTTGAATCTTTTGTTGATGCAGAACACACCGAGTCAGTACAAAGTCGATTTTTGAGTGATCAGAGTTTTTGTCCTTACAGACTATTACAGACACATTTCAACTTGTAGATACGGTATATTATGGTTGCATTGTACAAAGAGCAAATTAAGTTTTTTTTAGGATTTTAAATGTATTTTTCATTTTACATAAACTAGTATTGCATTTGCAATGTTTTTTTTACGCAATGCTGAGTTAAGGCCTTTATACACCGGGGGTGTGACGAATAAACAACAGAAAAATGTGAAATACTCGCATGCGAATATTATATGTCTACAGTCTAAGGTTGAAAGGAGTAAAAAAGTTTGCTGTCTCCGTTTTGTTTCATAAATATAGGCGCAACTCAACCAGTTCTGCACAACGTGATTGATTTACAGTGCGAAAGATCAGAAAATCAACCCGGTTCCGAAAAAAATGATGCCGCTTTTTCGGCGCATAATGCATTCTATGTGAAAATATTCATGACAAAAACAACATTTGAAAAAAATAAATTGACGTGCGAATTAATTGCATGCAAAAAAGCTTCATATGCTTGTTTTTGGCTCTGGAGCTTTCATTTGAATTCTTGATATTAACCCAAAAATTATATTCTACAGACAAAGTCATGATCAGACAGCCTTATCGGGCATTGGTTCATCATCAGTTCCAGGAAGTATGTGTGTGTCTGTTACTGTGCGCTACCACGTTATCTTCACACAGCTCTCAGACAAGAAACAAAGTGCCCGTCCATTCATTTCACGTCAGACTTGAATGTATGGAAAACCTGAAATGTCAAGCTCGCGGCTGAATCTGCCTGGGTAATGACGCCTCAGTATGCAGCAGTATTGGCAGTTTGTATTAGCTTTGCAGACATATTTGCAATCCGAGATTGTGCATACATACTAAATGTCAGACATGCACATCTATATGCATTGCTGCACTTTAGCCCAGCTGTAATGACAGCCGCTGTTAATCTGCAGGAGCCTGCCAGCATAACAAAAGCCCGTTTTAACATTGAGGTACTCTCAATTCAGGTTTACATATTCCTGTTTACTGAGCTTTTGTCTTTGTTTTCACACTGTCGTCTAAAAGGCTTTATGATATCACAAACTTCAATCTCTTTTGCTCTTAGCTGTTGATTCTTCTCACGGTTACTGAAATTTGGTCCATCTCGTCTGCCCGAAATCCCCAAACGCCTCGGAGCCTTACTGATGCCGCATGCTGCCCCCTATGTTCAGCCTCCACTAATACAGTCTGCGCAGCCAGCTGTGGTGTAATTAATTTCTCATTAGTGTAGGCAATAATGACTATCTCGCAATTTCGCTCGCCCTTTTCTCTCTCCGACTCTGTCTCGCTGCTTGTGTATCTTTTTTCGTCCCCCTCCCCAATCTCACCACCACCACCACCACCGCCGCCAATGCCCTGCTGCTGGAGGGGAAGTATTCACATCCCCCTGAAAAAAAAAAAAAACAAAGCAAACAAACAACAATTAGCTTCCTGCTGACATGGAGAATGGTAGACTCATCTCCTGCAAATTACCCCTCGCTGAGGAATGGGCAACTGAGACTTTCACTTTAGGTGTTCTCTAATGAACCGTCTACATCGAGGCTAATCATTTACAGTGCTGGCACGTAGCAGCCGAGCCCCCACTGAAACCACACGCAGGACAACTCAGCATAAACAGCAATTCAGACAGCCAGATGTAACAAATATCTATGCAATTATCATAACTGCACACATTTGATTTTACACTAAAGGCTAATTCAACTTGTCTTTCTCCTTTTTTGGACCGAAAAGTGTCTCGCACAAAGTCTTTCTTTCTCTACAACTCAAATTCAGATGTTTGGGTGATATAAGAATTACATTTTCACATTACACATTTACAACACTAAGCATTTTTTGCCAATAAAAAAATGACCTCATGTCTGGGGCAAAGAGTCATTTAAAAGTTCTGATCGCGAGTTTTTTCTTCACAAAAGAATAAGGATGTTTTAATTGTGTGAGAGAGCGTGATCGATATTGTTTCAAGACATTTAGGGGAATACATAGCTCTAACACCATGACATTTGGAGCAGAAGACCATGAAATTCTGTTCATCCTCTGTGTCAAGCGCTAATGTGCCTCTCGCTCTCTCTCACTGCACCACATCCATCTACTGCATATTTTATTTCTCTCCCCTCGCTTTCCTCCACTCCTTCCCCTCATCCATACTGGTGTGAGCCCGACTGTCCACCGCTCAAACTGCAGTAATGTGCCAGTTAAAAGTTAGACTTTGATTGCTCTTTGACAGCTCTGCTCCACACTTCACATCTAATATACCACGGTCTAAATTCAGATTGGCTCAGAGCTTCTTTTCCACTTGTTCATTATGCATTACTGAAAGTTGATGAGAACTTCGAAGGCCTCTTCTTGGATACCAAGTAGTGGCATCACAATGAAGCAACTCATCATACATCAAAGTTTGAACTTGAATAGACAACTTGTGCGCAGTGAGAGGTTTAGTGTTAGACTTTGCTTGTAAATGAGTATTTTGGTTGTCAGTTGGATTAGATATTAAAGGTGCAGTATGTAGGATTTGGCGGCATCTAGTGGTGTGGTTGCAGGTTGCAACCAACTGAGCACCCGTCCGCTCACTCCACCCTTTCCAAGACTGCGGTAACGTGAGGCGCCGAGTGCAAAACCGTGGTAACGCCGTTCGCCTCGCTCAGAGGTAGGGCTGCACGATCTGTCGAATGTGATGTGTAGGCCAGCACATCTCTGCAGCCAGCGTTGGAAAATTTGCACCAGCCACCAGCCAAATGCTGGTAAAATATGCAAGTGGCTGTTAGATTTGCGTCACTCACCAGCCAAAAAAACAATGTTAATCTATTAAGCGGCTGGTACATTTTGGAATCCACCAGCCACAGTGGCAGGTGGACAAAAAATTTAATTTCCAACACCGTCTGCAGCACGACAATATTTAATTTAAAATGGCGTTTTGACAAACATTACACCTTTGACAAATATTGTGATTTCCTCCACATCCTGCAATTTGGAAATTGCAATAGGCCATATCACAATTTCAATAGAATTTAGATTAACTGTGCAGCCCTACTCAGAGGCCATCCTTACCATAGTTACACAACTTTAGGAGTGACAAAAGTCAGATAGCGGCTAGTGCTACCGCAGTTTTGCACTCTGCAGCTCACGTTACTGCAGTTTCACAAGCCTTCAGGTAACGTAAAAACGCGAAAGGCTCTCTCTCTCTCGAGTTTGGTTTGTCCGTTCTATGCTCCTGTAGAAGCATGGTGGAGCAGCATGGCACACTCCGTGAAGAGGACCCGCTCCCTATGTAGACATGAAGGACTCATTCCAAGCTAACGAAAACAACGATTCTTAGTTTCAGGTGAGTATACACTAAAGAAAACATAGTGATGAAGATTATATTCAATTTCTGCTGATAGAAAATAGAAATGTTACACACTATTCCTTTAAGTTTTTTGAAGTTTCTTGCAATAGAGATGAAAATCGTGAATCTTGAATCAGCAGAGTTGTCTCACTTGAAGTGACGGCTTTGATCTGGCTCTATATTATTTCCTATTTAAGTTCAGAAAACGGCTGTTACAAAAGCGGGGCTGCATCTATAACCTATAATTGTCATCAAACTGCTGTGTTGAACTTCTTTACCTTCTCTTCATCCCTGACTCTTAATACTTTCTTCAATTCCAAAAGGTGAAGTAATGTTGTGTTTTTTGGTGTGGGCTGTTTTTCACATCTACAGCATAAATATTTCCTTTTGTTTCCAAAGAAGTAGGTGCAGTCTAAAGCACGGCAACCCAGCCAAGTCTGAATGATGTATAATACAATTACTAGCATGCAATCCTCCCTCACTAAGTAGAGGAAGCTAAATAATTTAACACCGGTCTTATTATTAATCATTTATCAATTAAATGTAGACCCATCCCCTCCTACGTAATGGAACCTTCGATATTACAGGACACTTTCAATCAGTGTTCTCCCTAATTGGGTAAACAATGGCGGGGCTTATTACAAGAAAGATCAACCTATTAGAGGGTCATAGAGATGAGCCGAGTTATTTATTTTGTTCTCCCTGTGCTTCCAAAGCATGAACACACACTTTGATATCATATAATAAAAATCCTGCATGGAAATGAGGGAGTGTTTATGTTGGAAAAGCACAAGAATGCAGGGACATATTGCCAAAGTGTACGCAAACACCGACAAACAACTTGAGCGTAAGAGGTGTTAGGTCTGTTATTGCACATTGTGTTCACGTTTCAGAGGTGAGAAGCTGAATTAATTTGTAGGAACACTGTAATTGAGAGTATGGGAGAATGCTTTTACACACACTCTCTGTTGATCTAGTGGATGTGTGCATCGGCAACATCTTCGGGTGCATTTTAAGACGGTGCAGGTTTCTGTGGGTAAGTGCAACGCCCATATCAAAGGGAAAAAGAAAGCACTGCTGACTTATAATTATGAGGGAGAGCGAGAAAGATATTTAGAATTCTCCATCCCATCCCACTTTTGAGATTGCTCTTAATGTAAGTCGTGATTATTCTTAAATGTTAAGCAGCTTTTTGTACAGAAAAGTGCCTCCAATCGTTTTGTGCCATTATGAAGAGCAGCTACAGAGAAATCATCATCTGCAATATCAGCATTCTGCCTTTTCCAGCGTTTCATTATAACGATGCAAATACTGTAAGACAACTATAAAAATGTATCATTTTTGTATAGAAATGCGTCAGCTGCAGAGAAGCTGCTAAGAAGTTAAAACTGATTGGGGTTCAAGTCTCTGTCAAGTCTTAAGAAAAAAACTAATTATGCACTCATTCAGCTGAAGTGGCGGAAAATTAGGTATACATGAAGGACCGCCATCCCCAGAGAGTTAATCAATTCTGCCCATAATACTCCGAACACTCAAACATGGAAATCCATATTTCACAGCTTGTAAAATCAACAGCAAAGCTTATGCCAAACAACCAAAAAGACGATGAGGTCAGCCACTGAAAGAAATTAACTCACAATCAATATCAATGCTGATGAATAAACCGGTAGTTTAACAATTAACTGTCCTTTCCCTTTAACCAACCCTGTTGAGGATGTAGCGATCACTCTGTCTGGGGAAATGAGTTGCGTTTGTTGTTTGAATGCACACGACATCACAACAGCAGTGAGAAGCAAACGGTACAACAGAGAAACTGATCCCTTTTTCTAGAATCGATCTTCAAAAACAAAACATAGGTATTGGTAGTATTGATATTTTCAGAACGCTCCGCCCAACCCTTTCATTTTCCAAAGAGTGCCTATAATCTTGGCAAGGACTCATCTTTAGTTTCCATGCTTATGAATGTAGATGTATACATTTACATCATGTTTTATAGGATCACCTGTCAATGCAAAGTCCAAGATAAATGTGAGCTCAGCTTGTCCAAGCATGCGTCAGTCAAAACGCGACCATCGGTCACAGCGTGTGCCGCCGTCAGTTTATGAGACATTGCTTTGCATTCTTCCCCAGCTCCACGGCACGACTTTCAGCAGGTAAAATTATTCATCCAGGCAACTTCTGCAATCAGAACATTCCCCGTTATTGAGTAAATCTTACAGCTAATCGTGTAATCTGCTGTGCTTGATGTGAATTTGCAAGCATTAGAGAACACGGCGTTCTGCTCCGAGCTGAACTCTGGAGCCTGTTCTTACAATAACCAGCAGCTCTGCTTTGCTGTCTGCTGGGTAATGGAACAAATAAATGATGCATTAAAGAGTTTGTGTGGAGAAAAGAGAGAGAGAGAGAGAGAGAGAGAAAGAGAGAGAGATGGAGGGAAGCTGGGAGTGAGGGAGAGACAAAGACGGGCAGCAGTTGAGCGTATAGTCTCCAGCGTACTTGAGCAGTATAGGTCAAAACTCGGGGAGGGGTGAGGCAGGATGTGTAGTTGATCGATTGTGGCTTCTCCAGGAAACTTAACAGAATAAGAGAGAGAGGAGTCCGCTGACCGCAGACCCAGCTATGAGACTCCAGAGTGCAGCGCAGCCATATACTGTAACACACCGTCTTTTATATAGAAAGTTGAGGAATTGATTTGAAAAACCAAGGTGCCCTGAACTTTCCACACAAACTTATAAGGGTGCTGCTTTTTACCGACGCAAGCAGCACGCAGCGGACTATATAGAGTCGTGAAGCAATATTTTATTTTTATTTGACATTTTCCTTTTCTAGCGGTTTCACCGTGGCAAGACGCCATGAACAGTCAGTGTATAACTGTAAACGTTCTCAGAGGACTTATAGAATATACATCCTGGTGTTCGGGCATTAAGGTCATTCTTTATTGTTATAGGGAGTAGGGACACTCCAAATATCATTAAAAATGTGCACATTAAACTTCAATCAGCTGAGTAGACAGTTTAACTTTCTTACATTATTGAGGCACACTGGGTCTCCAATACACTCTCATTCCCATGCTCTCGAAATAAGTAGGCGAATACAAACTGATAATGTAAATGCTGCAGATAACATAGTATCTTCTAAATAGTTTCTCTCCATCCTTCTCTATCTATCCCTCTCTAAAAGGGTTGAATGCAAAGAGTCTATTGAGCGAGTATGTACTTTTTAGAAGAGGTCTTCAAACGATTAGTGAAGACAGAGGGATTCTGCTGACCGGATTGAGTTGGATAACTCCAGGGACCGCAGAGAAGAAACGTTTAGATTGAGATTTCCTGACTCCCAGTGACAATAGGCAGTGCTCAACAATAGGGATGGCCCACTTGCCCGTCGCTCTAGTAAATCTAGCAACTCACTTGCCTGTAAAAAAATAACTAAACAGTTTTTTTTTCCGGAGCTGATGATGGATGCTCCACATCACTTCATTGGATCTTCAGCAACTCCCTTCACCACCACCACCAGTGTCCAGGGGGGAATATACCTAATCTTACCACGGCATCACTACCCCCTTTAATAGACTATGTCACGATGGAGTCTAATCACCAAAGACTTTACACCATTCATCTTATCATGCATCTTGTAATAAATTATTGTTCATTCACAATGGAGTCTCTCCTGATTGAACTCGCTTCCTTCTCATCTCTGTTGAGATTAATTTACTTAAATAAAGATTAAACATGACAATCAACCTTGGTCTTTGCTGTTATTTGATAACTGCTAATAAATTAAATGGGAATGTGACATCACCGACAAAATGCCATTGTTGGAGGATAATGGGCATGAGTGCCACCCGCTGGCTGTTTACTGCAAGTGTCAAAAGATACACAAAACACTACACAGTGAATAAGATTTGAAAGCTGAATTGTAGTATATACAGCATACAGTCAGACACAAATGTTGGCTAAAATTATGGGTTTCATTTTGCAAGATACCGGTAGATTAAATATGCAGTGTTAGCCGACGTTTTGTTAGTATTCAGTTAACATAACATTAGCTAGCTTATCTTTGTCCGGATGATTGTGTTGTTGGCATTTGGCTTGTAGATCTTAAATGTCATACTTACCTGTTGGTAAATTGGACATGAGCCTCCAAAGATTAACACATTTTGAACTGCTGATGGGTGTTCACTAACGCCAAAACACATCAGTGACTGTAATGTGTCCTCCAGATTTGTAAGGATCGATATCGTAAACCAACTTCAATTTTATAATATATGGCCCCTTTGTATTTGTCTTTCACACGTACTTTATACATTTCCGATGATGAACGATTGACAGATGAATAAACTGGTGACAGATAATGACAGTCTACCGTAGCTCCGTAGCTCAGTCTCTCTTTAAATGTGAACATAGCAGTTCTGTCCCAAGAAAAACACATTTCTAAAAAAAAAACTGCAAAAGCTTTGATCAGACTTTCCTTTTTCATAAAGTGCCATTTTTCATCATCTCACAAAAATATACCCATAATTAATACCCTCAATGATTTCATTCAGGGTTTAATTAGGATACAGCACACTGATCGAGTACCTTTCAAGAGCCAGTAGTTGCCATTGCCTTAATCTCCTCCTCCATTTAAGTACTATACCATCTACTCACACTGCAACCAGCTGTCATTTATTCAGACTTATGAATGTGTTGAAAACACTGCTGTCGACTGTAATAGAAATGCATAAGCAAACATCACGGATGTAGAAACTTTCCCGGCAAATAGTCACACACATGAACACACCCTGACTATATTCTCAGCACGATTCCACAAACGCTCGTTAATCACCTGTGTTCCCGGTCGCAGTGATGTCCCAATCCTCTGCACCGTCACTCGCTTCATGGAGAGGCCTGCATTAAAGAGAAGAGACAGGAAATAGGAATCTGTTCAACCAAGGCTCACTGGCAAATTAGAGTCTCTGCAGAAACTGGCTAACATGCTCATTGCTGAAAATAAGGTTGTAAATGAAAGAAGGATGTGGAGCGGCGGATGCAGAGAAACGGGTAAATGCATTGAAATCAAAAGGACTGTTTTATTTATTAAGCTGCATTTACAATTCGATTTGGTCCCAAATAAGAAATAAATTTAAGAATGGAATGAATTGAAAACCGCTAGTAGCACAGCTCTGAAAAATACCGCCTTGTGGTGGTACTAATGTCGCTCACAGCACAACAATTTATCAGTGCTGTGAATGGTGCGTTTTCTAGCTTCCTTTCACTGTCCAGACCTGTAAGACATTTGTGTCGTCGTGCTTGTAACACACATCTCATCATCTTTACCACAGAACCATCTTAATTTTGGCTATTTTAGACTTAGTCTTAGTCTTAAGACAAAAATGCTTATCAGTTTTAGTCACATTTTAGTCATTTTTATCCTTCATAGTTTTAGTCTAGTTTTAGTCAACAACTCAAAAGGTTTTATTCAAGTTTCAGTCGCCAAAAAGTCATTACATTTTAGTTAACTTTTTGTCAAAAAGTTTTCACTCTTAATTGTGTCAGCTATTTTTTCAGTCTTCTGCAAACTGTCAACTTTATACATTAGAGTAGCACAATTGTCAGGACTGAGGTTTGAGACAAGGACAGAGATGAACTGAGTGCCACCGCCACAGTGCGATGTGTGTGTTTGAGACAGAGAGAGTGACTGTGAGAGGGAAAGAGAAGGTGGAAGGAAAAAAATAAACAGAGATTTTGGTAAAGTTTTAATTTTTTAAACTACATTTTAGTGAATGATATTGTATGTTTGATATCGTCACCGTTAGTGTTTAATGATGGTGCCAATCTTGTCATCGTCTCATGGAAAAAAAACATATTTCTTCATAGTTTTCATTAATGGAATTAACACTGCAACAGAAAACGGTCTGTGGCACAAATGATGGATTCTGTCAAAGAGAACAGTACCAATCTGTATTCATCATTCATAGGTTAAAGGCTAATCAATCCAAATCAGTCTTTGTTTAAATTAGAAGAAATAGTAATTTTAGCAAATACAAAAAGGCCCCATGGATGGAAAAGCTTACGACGGGAATCCTCCGGTCTTATGAGGTCATTAAATTGTAGAAGATACAACCCACTGAGGCATAAATTTCACATCCAGCCATAAAGTGCAGACAGACATTTCTTCTGAGATTTCAGTCTCTCCTCTGAGGAACCTGGCACACACAGGGGTGGCACTGGCATCATATATTGGAGTCGTTCTGTTGCTCAGGGCCCATGACAGTGTGATAACCAGGGACCTAAGGGCTCTCACTACTGATGGAATATAGAGTAGATTACATCACTTGAAATGAGGAAATTTGCACACCCACACTTGCACAGAAAATAAATCCTCCGTCTTCTTTTTTCGGAAATCGCACTCTGATGACCTTCCAGCCGGCCCTTAAAAAAGAAAAACACACATAAGTTAAGCCTGTGACATGTTAAACATATTCTTCCATCTATTCTTGCTATCTCCGGAACAGAGATTGGTTGTAAAATGCCAATCGTGATGTAGGAGCGCTGTGTCCCATCTCCCTAATGGACGACACTCCTTTCATTACCACTGACAAAAAAGTTCTATTTTTAGGAGCTTCAATCTTAAAGGGACACAAAAGGCCCATTTCAGTGAAAGGGGTACAGAGCCACAGCTTGACTTCGCCGTTGACTGCAGAGTTTCATGTGCACACCAAAGCACAGTGCCTTCATCTAATACAGGACACACCGATTTGCCTGACAGTGTTAAACTGTAATGCGTACCCCAGAGGGAACAACATCAGTCCGAACTGTGGAAACAGCCCCAAGCAGGCCCTGCTAAAGCTGCATCAAGTCCAGTGCCGCAAGCTGCTCCGAGGCCAGTCGGTGCGATTGAGGTGGCGGTACTATCCAATCCGCTGAGCCCAATTCCCTGATTACACACCTTCCTACAAATTAATGCATACAGTTATCCAGGTCCACTGGCAAGCACTGTGGCATAGAGACTACATCCCTGTCAGAAGCGCCCATAAAAGATTACTATGTCAGTTCTGCTACCCACAAAAATTGTTATTAACAGCAAAAAGTCAGTTCAAGAAACACACGCAGCCAGAGAGTTGGACCACGACACTCTGCTCACTATACTCTCTCAGGCAGGCTTATGGTTCTCTCTCCTACCTTTTAGGTGGTTAAAGGTAGTGCCTTATGAAATCCATTTTTATCTTTTTCCAGATTCCGTGTTTTCTGTTTAAATTTTTCTGAATTCTGTGTTTTAGGATTTAAGCTTCATCAGAAAATGTGTCTAATCATGTGGTGTATGAATAAAATGTCAACAATTCATAAGAAAATATTAAAAATTTAATGAATATGAATTAATTTGATATAACACAACATTGCACTATTTTTTTTATCAATGAAAGAGCTTCAATACAGTTATAAAACAAAACAGTCCATCCTTTTGTAAAATAAAATGCTCTAAATTTAACTGTTAGTGTCATTTTTTGGGATGACTAACAGGTTTCCCCTCAACGTATGTCTTGCGCTCTCATTGGCTGTAGCTACCCAACAGGTCAGATGTTTAGCCTACGTCTTTGAATAGCGAGCGAGTAAATGATTAATCCCAGCTCAGAGCAGGAAGAAATAAAATGTGTTTTCTTTTCAGAATCTATTTCAGGTATGTTTCTGTATTCACACCTGGGTTGTTTCCCCTCTGGTTGTCCTCAGATCTGCCCCTTCACACTTGGCAAAAGATAGCCATAGACATGGTCAATATAAGGCAATTTTCCAGTGTGCCTCCACTTTCTCTTCCTTCTGAAATCTTGTTGGTCTGAAATCTTTTTGATGGTATGCTGTAGCTCAAGGACATTGATATATGCTCTTTATTCCACTCCCCCAAACACAGAAAATATAAAAATACTGTAGGTCTCATGACATGCAGAGGTCTCATGATATCTGCATTTCAAAGAATACCACTTGCTTACTTGGCACCTTATTTGTAACCATTCCACAAGAGCTAAGACAGAAAAAATGTACTCGCTCGGCCAGCTAGCTGAATATGTGCATTAATGATAAAAATGTTTTACATATAGTAGAGTGTCACCAGCTGGCCCTCTAGTTGAATCTCACCCCAGTCCTTTTCTCAACACGAACTCCTTCACTCTTTCAAGCCTCTCCTGCTGTCACTTCAGTTCACCTTGCGAGTTCTCTGCTGGCTGGAGTTAACTTACAAAAAGGAGAAATCAGAGTCAGCACAGCGCCCAAAGCGTCTCCACATCTTCAGACGAGAGGCCCTTCTAACCTCGCCAACACTGAAAACACTGCATCCCCACATCTCTCTCTCTCTCTGTCGGTCTCTATGTCTGTCTTCCTCTCTCTCTATGTCCCTTTCCTGTCTCTGCTCTTTGAAGTATATAAAACAGATTACTAACTTAGCGACTTCATTTTCCCAATCGTATCATACACTCAGCCTTGAGCTATGCATCATTTTCATAATGCACAATTTCACACTTAAAACTCCAGATGAACCTTAAAGCAAAAGATGACCAAATCTGTTTGTAGTTTTAGGATGTGCATACAATTAAGCAGAAACTAAGTGCATCAACTTTATAGTTGATGTAGTTTCCCGTATCCACCACAAACATTTTATTTTTATTTTAATAAAGAAACTATGTATGAACATCAACAAGGTCCACAAATTGACTATATTATATTTTACAATACAGTGCTGGTTGACACCCCTCTCTCATTTGTTGAAATGGAAATGTAATGTTGAATTTTAACTGTTGACAAAGTTGAGCCAGTGCTGCTAATGAGTAGAAACGTGGTTATCCTTGTGTGTCTTAAAGAACCCGGTGAAACAGTTCCTGCACTCTAAACTAAGGCCTGGATTATCCAGCACATGGGAGAAGTTTGCTTGCCATGATCCTTTCCTAAACCTAACCAAGTAGGTTTGTTGCCTAAACCTAATGAGACATCTGGCAGAAAGGGTTTTCTGGCAGAACTAAAGCACTCTAAACTAAGGCCTGGTTTATCCAGCACATGGGAGAAGTTTGCCTTCAGGGCCTTCTGCCAGAAAACCATGATCTTTTTTCTAAATCTATCCAAGTAGGTTTGTCGCCTAAACCTAAGGAGATTTCTGGCAGAAGGGAGATTTCTGAAGGCAAACTTCTCCCATGTGCTTTTATCCATCCAAGCGTGCTACACTTGCTGAAACCCACACACACCTGAAACCAACAGAAGAAAAGGCAACCGCCATTAAAGAATCTAAAAAAAGATCTTTTTCATAATCATACCGTGTCTTCTCATTTGTGATGGCCCAACTTAAACCTCCTAAACAAAACTAAACAGATATTTACAGGACAAAACTGTGTAATGATGAAACTCATATCCACTACCGTTATGCAAATACATAATTGTTAATGGGTTCATCGAGATAAACAGCGCCAATTATCCAGCTGTTAAACCACCGCTGAGGAAGAGGGCACAATGACATTACGGAAGTGTCATCAAACATCAAATTGTGAAAAAACATGTAGAAAATGTGACGGAAATATGGCATTTGTTGTATTAGTTTGAGGAAGTTACATCGTGTCATCGCTCCACACAGATCTGGTGTTTCGTCTGCCACTATTCTTAGTCTCTTCAGTGATATTTCTTGTGATATTTTGAGTTTTTTTCACCTATTTCGACATTTTCACTGAGGTTTTATTTAAGCGCAAATTGAAAATAGGGACAACATTTTGAGGAATTTCTTCTGGTGGTCTTTACTTCAGAAGAGGTGACTGTGAAAAGCCCCGTCAGAAAAAAAACGGTTAAATATTCAATGTGGATGTGAACTACTACTTAAGACGTTAAGAGCGATTCCAAAGAAAAATGTGGAGCATGCTGTGATATTACTCTTAGTGCCATTAAAGTCACATTATTTCCACTAAAATGTTGTTTACTTTAAGTTTCAGCTTTGTATTAATTTGAGGAAATATTGCAAATTTATTCACTGAAGGAGGTCACAGTAAAGGGTCGATGTGTTTGTTTAGATGGGTGTATTTGTGGAGATGGAGGGGAGACATAAAAATATTTTTTATCTGCAAAAGGGGGGGGCCTGACAGAAAAGGTTTGGGACTATACCTGAGCACCGGGCACAAGCCATACATACTGGACTCACCGGAGCAATCTTCTTTACGTCACTCAAAAAAGTTTGTGGAATCAAAGTTCGTGTCCCCATCTTCCTATCCATGATTTGGTCCTCGTGAGGACAGAAGATTCCTCTCTTACACACAAACACACCATGATTCACATCCCATTCCATTACCTCCCAAAGGAGCTGTTAGACAGATAATGAAGTCAGCAGTCGCAGGGATAACTAGTGGTTCTTCATTGTAAACAAGTCACTGTCACCTCTGCTTTAGAATCCACTTTATTCTATCAAGGATGTCCTCTGAAGCAGCCTGCGGGCTATAAAGTTGGCAACCTAGAACAGCTTGAAAATTCACTTCACTTCAATTCAATTGGGCCAATTGACAGGAGAGAAAGAATGCAGAGTAGAGCAGATTAAGAGTAGCCAAACACAAACAGAGACAGAGAGAAAGACATCTGTCATCCGTTCAAAGTTTGAGTGTATTTTAAGAGACGAAAGGTCAATATTTAATGCCTCCCGTCGTCATCCGAGGCAAACATATCTGTTATCAGGGACTACAGTCCATAGTGGCTGTACCAACGAAAATCACAGGAGGTGCAATCGGAAAATTAATTTCCACAGTTGGTCGCCGCCTCCTGTCAGTTATCTCCCCCCTTCGCTTTCTCTGGATATGAGGCAGAACCAGAAGGCGACAGAGGACTCGCCGCCTCCACGTGCTTTTAACAAGCCAACAAATTAGTAGCAAATAAATCACTTGGAGAGGTGGCACTAAAGGAGCCAGCAGAGATAGAAGCGGGCCAAGGGATCAAAAGAACTGGCAGGCACACAGAGATTAGTTTTCTAAAGTTAAAGACTGGAAGGAATTTAAGTGAAATTGAGCCCCCGTTCGCTTCATCGGTTTGCCGCTGCTCTTTAGCAGAGCAACCCTCTGTGAGGACTTTCCATCTCAGGCTAATTGTTCGCAGTCAAAGATGATTAGTTTTAAACACAACACACCAGACTGTCAACAAACAAAACTGCAGGTGGGGTTAAATATTTGCTTGCCAACAGCTGCTGGAACTGATGGAGCACATCACAGGCTCGTCAAAATGGAAACCAGCTTGAATGGGGAAGTTACTAGATCGCCAACGTCATAGAGCGCTACAGGAATGAGTCCTAAAAACATGCAAGTATCAAACATTTCTTTGCCACTGAGCTTATTTTCTGCAATAATCCAAAACCCAATGGAAAAATCACATTGTTTTTTTTGTCGAGGGAACCCATGGCGATGCTCACTTCCTGGTTGGCCTCCAAAAATACGTCATCCATGGAGCACTCTATAGGCACCTAATAAAAATGCGAGTGCACATTTAACAATATTGCTTAGTGTTAAAAAAATATATACCAGGGGAGAGAAACAATGTTATAAAAAAAAGAAATGTATAGTGGCTTTTGCCCTGCTCTTTCCTACATAAAGCACCTAGGAGGTGACATGATGTTAAAAGGTTATAAAAAACATGTTTATGAGCAATAAGAAAGCTGTTGTAAAAAACACAGGACAAACAATTTCAATAGTCCCAAAGGTGTGAAATGATCACATCCGGAATAACACAGACCCACACACTCTTTCACACCACACACTCGTGCCCACAGCTCTCAAAACTATTCTTATAACTGCCATTGTCATCCAAATGAACCATCCTTCGGTATCAATCAGCCTCTCTCTCATAATGTAATCTACTGCTGCAGCTGCCTCCGCCATCACAGCATCTCTCTCTCCGTTTCCACCGGTCTGACTCAATCCAAGATAGGTTGGAGAGCAGCCCAACAGAGTGTAAATTGATGCCTCACCCCCATCTCCTTTGCTGACTGGACTCCAGCTCTTCAAAGATGAGCACCTTGTGAGCAGCTTGGCTGGGGCTGCCGTGGCTGGTGTGGTGGGATTATGGTGATTACTGCGTGGCAGCCGGTGGCAACCGATGCTGGTTGACTCACTGCCTCGCAGTTAGACATGTGGCTACGATTAGGGAATTGTTTTACAGCAAATTTTTAATTGGAAAGGGACAACAGTCAAAGTGATTTACAGGGCTCCAGACTGCGACCACTTAAGTTGGGCATACACTGTACGATTTTAGCCCGTTTCTGGCACACATTTTGAGCCGCACGACTCATTTTAGAGTCGGACCGAATTTCAGCTTCTTCAATGTCAGCGCCTTTATTTCTACTTTTCTTACAGTAATCAGAGCGCAGCTGTCAAGAAAACAATGTACAATAGATATAGTAAAACGTAGCTAGCTGACCTCCAATTCTGCAAAATGTACAAGCCATACTGTCCACGTCTTCCTAGCCACCTTCGAGTCCATATACGCTGGCGCCTCTTTTTTTTAGACATTTCAGCAGACAGGATGGCCCAGATGATCAAATGCAGCATGTTTCTGCCTTGTTAGCATTGTGACCCGTACAGACCTGAACAGAACTTTACCTGCCTCGGAGCTTTCCTACAAATATTTATTGACAACTGTCAGCAGCCAGAACGGCCCTCAGGGGCCAACGGGCCATGTTTTATTTTCTTCTATTTTACATGTACAGTGTGAGTACTCAGGTCGTGGCTGACAATTGGACCGTACAGTGTGAACACATAAATCGTGAGCTGTGGCTTTACATCGCAAACGATCTACTCGTACAGTAGCAGTAGGAATTACACAACAACTTTTCTAAAATCTTACAATGTATGCCCAGCTTTAGTCACATTTTGCCATCTCTAGAGACAGTGCTCCTAAATGTTATAACTAGGAGCACCAGTGCAACTTGCAAATATGCCCCCCATTTTTTTTTTTTTTTTTTTTAAAATCATCATTGTACATCATGTGACAATTTCACATATGATAACATAACACCAAGAGGGAGCGAGTGTGTGTTTGTGTCTCGTTCACACCAACACTGGGGCTTACGGTGGCACTGATTGCATTCACTGAGTACCTTATAAGTAATTCTGATTTATCAACTGTGCGCTGATTGTTTTTGCGATTGCAACTGAGGGTGGACACTACGGCTGTCACAAGCAATCCCAAAACAATTGTCATCGGTTTGGATAGTTGTAATTGCATATAGTCTCTGGACAGCACGCACCAGAGAGAGAGAGAGAAAGACAGGGAGAGGGAGAGAAGGAGCGAGAGAGACAAACACAGTATTACGTTCTATGGAACGCACTCATTTCTGGCGAAAGGACATCATGATTGATAGATGACAGACATCCTTTATCTGTAATGATGGATATGGCTCCCGTAGCAGGTTTTGTGCTCATGATGAGTCTGGTTGACTCGTGCAGCCCCAGTCCGCTCAGCACTCAGTAACGCAGCGCGGCAGAGGAGAGACAGTCAGACCCATACAGACGTGAGAGCAAGATGTCTGAATATTATTTCATTAATATCAGTTTTGAACTCAAAACACATCATCACAGTTCAGTCAGTTAAAACTATAGTACCTGTAGTAACCCACAAGACTCAATCACACAATGTATTATCTGGTGTGTCTATGTTTAAAAATAAACACTATTTCACTTAAAATCATTTATATTATATTACTATTATTATTACGATTTTATATTTGGTGTTGGTGCTGCTAAATTTTCAGTAGGAAGCACCAGTGCTCCTTAAGGCTGCACAATTAATCAAATATTAATCGCTATCATGATTTTTGCTTCCCACAATTTAAGGAACATGATCGCCTGCGATATTGACATATAAAATGCGTGCTCCGCTCATAGAGAACTCCGCTTCATGTCAAATCAAGCTCTCCCCGAACTAACAGCCAGCCACCAGGGGGCTTCACTTTTGGGGAGCTGTCAAGCCGTCTTATTTTGATGCAAACATTTGTTAATTAGCAGGAGTGTAGCACATCGTGAAAGTGTAAGCAGTGCTCTGTTGATTTCATTTTGGGTATAAAGTTTGGGTACATTTTTAAGCAGTGCTCTGATGTTTTAAATAGTGCAAAGTGCAATACAAATATTTTGTCTCTGATATCAATGAATAATTGTGATAATCGTGATCTCAATATTCATCAAAATAATATCATTTTGGCCATAATCGTGCAGCCCTATTGCTCCTGGTGGAAAAACTTATTCTGGAGTCCTTGAAAATACTGTGGGCAAACAGACAACATCTGTCATACAGGGCATCAGATTTCTAAACTAATATATATTTATAGGATTGGATAGGACAGGATAGGACAGGATAGAATAGGATAGAATAGGATCATAAAAATAAATGACCTAACAATTGTCTTTGTCTGATCTGTCATCATCTCCATCTTTAATATCGCTCGTGCCACATTAAATTGATTGTAAAACGGAGCCCTCATTTACACTGACCCTCTCGGCCTGCTGTTTCTATGAAGTGGCTTGATTAACGAAGGAGGGAACAGGCTCGTCAGCCTATTGTGTCTGTTTGTTAGAGGTCAGAGATACTCTCCATGCAGCACGGGGGTCCAAGGAGCTATTACTGTGCTAGTGTTGCTGCATAAATCGTTACTATTAGAATGACATTTTGTCAAGAAAGCTGCATGTGGAATAACTTTTTCTGCAATCCTGAGTTGCCCTCAGTTAAAGACGGATGTGTACATCCATTTAAAGCTCTTACATTTAAGCACAAACAGTACATTATGATTATATAAATAGATTTAAGAGGGCCACTATTTTATATCCATACACTTTGCTATTGATTTGATTCAATTCTTAAAGTGGGCTGGTCATGGTTACGGTGGATGCATTACCATATCTGCAAGGATAAAATGTTCTATTTTGAACTACAGCAACCTCTATGTTACGCATATAAACTTATTTTGAGTAGTGGCTTTTCCGCCCAGGAAGGAGCCACGGGTTGCATCTCTCTTCACAGCAGAAAGCCAATGGATTTCATTTTTGGTGTGCTACACATTTCTAACCGTAACAATTGCAAATACATTGTAAGGAGCGTAAAATGCAACACATGCAGAGTGGAGGCTGTGCAGGAAACAGCAGTGTGTGCACTTCAGTCACTCTCGCCCTACAGGTTTGTAAGAAAAGGACAAGTCGTGAGTAGAGTAGAAGACAAAAGACTAGGGATGTCGCAATACCAGACATTTTGTAGTCAATACCAGTGAACTTCCACGATTCTCGATACCAATCCAATATCACGGTAAAATACAAAAGTTAAAACAATAAATCCCATGTACTTCAACATGCACCTCCTTCATTACCATCACAATTCCCTCTCCAAAACATCTCCTTCAAACAACTGTATCTATTCAAGTTTCTCGCCAAAAACTACATCTACACATCATGATGACGTTTTACATTTATAGAATTTACCTTGGCCCAATTAAATAGAGCCTGAACGCATCGTAATGTAAATCAATGGAACCTCCCATTTACATTAGCTGTTAGCTCCGTGCAGGACTGTGCTGCTTACTGGCTGCTACCAGGTAACGTTAACTAGCTCTTGTCTTGTCGATTTCAACACTGATTTGTTGTTCATAATGTAGCATTATCAGGGAATAAAATAGGGTGGCATCGATAGTGAGTTTACTGCATCCCAAACACATTTTCTATAGTCCCCATGACGACAGGACACCGTTAGTCTCGAGCCCTGACGGTACCTACAGTACCTGCCATAATGTAGAAGAACGAGTACCGTCACGTTTTCAGAATTTTGGCACCGACTTGGTACCAAAGTATCTGTCATCGTGACATCCCTAAAAAAGGCAATTCAATTTCTCGGAATAACTGTCGTATAAACCTATGATATGTACGATGATTTGTAGTTTTCATCCTGGAAAGGGCAATATGTGCCAAATTGTGATTCATAGAACAAAAAATAAAGAGTTAAATATGTGAACAAGCCAGATTCATGTCTATACACAACAAGGTGCAACAGAGATGGTAGAATACCGTAGTTTTACCGTAGCTAAAGCAACAACTTTGCAGGAAAAAGATTTGTTCAGGGTTGGCAACAGTTTGCATTCTTTGCATTTAGTTATATTTAATCAAACAGGTTAAGATTAAGCACAAATTGTTAATTATTATAAAATCTATCTTGAGGGCACAAATGTGTGCTGTAAAGGAAAGACAAATTGCAGTCAACGCTGGAAGAAAGGAAATTGCGGAATAGACAGTAAGAAGTAGATAAAAGATAACTAACTACTAGGGCTGTCCTCGACCAATTCTTTGTCGACTAAACGATTTGTTGATTTAATCGACAGATCTGTAAAAGTGAGTTTCTCCGCAAAGAATCACACAAAAGCATCACTTTAAATCTTGTGTTTACCAGAGATGTGCTCATAAGTTTCTTGGAAATAAAACATTAAAAAAGCATATAAAATGACTCATTGACTAAAGAAATCTTAGTTGACTAAGATGACTTATTGAATAAGAGGGGGCAGCCCTAACAACTATAAGCAGCAAAAATACCAAACAGACAGAAATATATACCGGAGGTGAAAGACAAAGGAGAACAAATATATATATTCATCAGTCATCCTTCAGATCAGCTAAGGAATAACATCCTTCATATTTACATTGTGCGAGACAGATGGTGGTGGGAGCTCATATAATCAGCAGAGAGTTAATAAAACAAACATAAAGTCAGCTCAGTGAGGGAGCTACTGAGATGATTACCAATGAAGCAACGCGGTAAGTCTGCACTGTAGTCACGCACGACTCCAGCTGATGAGCATCAGCTGACATACAAAACACCAATCACATTCATTGAAGACAATGAGCCATGCTTTATAATCTGCGCTCAGCTCTGCTGGTAACGCTTTGCTGCTACCTGCTGCACACTGATTTCTCCCTCCAACACTGCATCTCCTCCAGCACTTATTACCACACGCAGCTAGCATATCTTGTGCAATATGCCATATCTCGGTGTTATGTGTCTTTTGGGTTCTGGTCTGTATGGCCCCCGTGTGGGTTTTTGCGCTCCCCGCTGAATCATACACTGCTGTTTAGATTCCCTGAGGAGCACCTTCAGGAGAAGTGCCTATTGCGCCAAATAGAAGTGTAGAACCATTCATGGGATGAATAGTCTTCCTCCTCTCTGATATGATTCTCTGAAAGAACAACAAATATGCAAGAGAACGCCATATCTTATTTCTTTAAGGCAGAGATAACGTAGACGTTTTACAAGATTTCAATCTACAAGTCATTATCAGCACAGGAGTCAAGAGGAATTAATGATCTCTGAATTATAATTGGCAAAATATTAGGGCTGACCCGAATGCGTCAAAGCTTCGAAAACGATTTGAAGGCTTCGTTTTTGTTTTATGTATGTATGTATGTATGTATGTATGTATGTATGTGTATATATATATATATATATATATATATATATATATATATATATATATATAACCCTAATCCCAAAATAGCCCATAAAATAAGGAATAATCCCGTAACATTATTCATTATTCATATTCAACATTTATTATTTTTAGTTATTCTAAGACAGATATCGCTGTTTGTTATGTTTAGAGGCGCATGTGTGTACAGTAGTGTGGCAGCAACGCTTTCCCGAAGCTTAAAATACCTTTGAATATTCCTCACTTTGGAAAATTGTATTTGTGACAGCCCTACAAAATATAGAGAAACAACATGGAGCACTATGCATTCCAATACAGTTACACTATTTTCACACATAACATTGTTTACATACTGAGAGAGAAATTAATTCCAGTTTCCTGGTGGATAAACTTTGGCTTGCAAGTTTCTAAATTCCACCATCCACTTAGGAGGCGTTTTAGTTTGGAGATCGATTTTGCCTACACACCCATTTTTGACTGATAAATATTCAGTGTGTGATGAATCTTTTTTTGCATTTGCTGCAGGATGAGTTAAGTTCTGTTTGAGATTGTGATTACACTGGCCTGTGTTTGTTTAGGGGGGAGACATTTTGCTCTCTGTCCTTTTTTAAACTTAAATGATTTAACTTGCCCTTTGGATTCAGGACACAATGCATGTTTTAGTTGCTCTTTTGCCCTCTTTGCGCCTGCACCATAAAACATGCAGTGTCTAGATTTTTTTTTTAATCAAATAATGGCTGTGAAATTAGTTGGTAACATATGCAAATACTAATATAAGAATATGTTGATGTTCTGAGCAGCAGCCTTGAGGAAACTGCTTCATGCATTCAGTTGATACATTTTTTGGAGTTTATGGATTTGATTTTCCATTTAGAATTTAAAAAATCCTTTTAGTGGTGAGCTGCAACAACAGTGTAGCATAATGTAAATGGTGGTGGCAATGAAAATTCACTTAAGAAAGATTTAGTTGAGAAAAATATGCAGATTACCTCAATTACCCTCACAAAGTATGTTAGGTAACACTGTTTTTACTATTTTTTATTCCACACAGACGTGCAGCACGGTCAATCTTAAAACCAGACTGTATACAGTTTATGTGATTATTGCATCTCTCAAAATATTGTGATTGCATACATTTGTTTTCAGTAAAAACCTAACAATCCTGGTGAGAACTGGTGCTGTCATTGTTTTGCTTTTAGTCCATTTATCTTGGCCTTCCTAGGAGCGTTGAACTATTGTCATACTACAACATACTACACTTGAGGATACTAAAGTTAGACAAGTCATCCAAACAAAACAACAAAAGTTGTTTGTTACTGCATCCATAAATGACCCATGTCTAAAACATGTCTGTATCTTTGTACACTACTACATAACTTTACAGTGTGCACAGTTCAGACATCACTGTGATAAACCAATAGTTCCTGAATTATCTCCATAAATTTCAACCTGATTACACTCTCTGTGTCTCGTGGTAGTATAGGATTTGTATTCTCCCGTCATGCGCATGAACACAGACATGTCTGTATCTTTTTTCTGCCAGTCAAAAAACACGTCTGTATCTTTTTCTGCCAGTCAAATGTACGCTACTACATAGCTTTACCCTGTGCACAGTTCAGACATCACTTTGGTGAACCAATAGTTCCTGAATTATCTCCATAAATTTCAACCTGATTACACTCTCTGTGTCTCGTGGTAGTATAGGATTTGTATTCTCCCGTCATGCACATGAACACAGAATGCCAGTCAAGCCTCCAGAATGGGAATTGGGAGGCAGTAAAAGGAGCTATCTTTGAGTGTGCTTGAAAAGCAATGGGGAGACTTTAATTTGTTCTTTAACTTCTTGAATCTCTCTCTCTCTCTCTCCTCTACCTCTCTCAGCATGAGCAGGTGTGCAGACTGGGAATGGATAGATTCATTAGAAGTCTCTACAAAACTCAGAGGTGGAATCCAGGGATGTAATTTGAAAGATTCGTCACAGTTTTAGTGTCTCTTTGAGACCCCAGACTAAGAATGCTTTTAGCGGCCTATTCTGGGTGTTTCCATATAGACTAGACCCAGCACACTGTGATAAACAATGTTGGAAGGAGTACTAAAATATTGTACTCAAGTAAAAGTACTGTTACTTTAAAAAAAAATGTAATTAAATACAAGTAAATTACTTTGGTAAAAATGTACTTAGATAAAAGTAAAAAGTAGGTCAAATGTACTGGTTACATTTTTAAAAAGGGAAAGGGTTAGAGAGAGAGTAAAGAAAAGAATATATGATGATAACGTTGGATCTACTGAAGTAAAGTACACATTTATACAACATAGAGTAACATGTCAATGTATGTACACCACACCACAAACAAACAAATGATAAATTCCTTCTAGATGGCACTTAGCAGCCCTTAAATACAACTGATTGCCAATAATACAGCCGCCTTCTTCAAAGTAGCCTTACTAGAATTAATCAGAATAACTCAATGAAACAAACATGACCAACAATAGATCACAAGGACACCACAGCAGGTCAAGAAGCATTATTAAGTTACAGAAATCAATACAAATATTATTAATATGCATACTATTAATTAACCGCTTCCCAGAGGAGTATATAGCGAGCAATGGACATAAATTGAAGTTAAAAAAATCCATCACAAAGATTTTAAGAGCAATCTTAAACTTTTCATGTCAAGGACCTCCAAAATAGTTGGACACTAGACCACAGATCATGGATGTATAAGAGGTTGTGCCCTGTGCTTTTACCCTGCGTATTAGTAAATAGCCCGCAACTACATTAGATTCTGTTTATGTCATGCTACTAGTCCTACTAGCTACTGGATGATAGCCAGTTGTTTGGGAACAGAGATGTTAATACATCCACCACGGTACAGGCTTACAGCAAACAGCCTGTGGTTGAATTAAAAGATCATAAAATTGATGAATTATGGCCAATATATCCATTATTACAGCCGCATACAGCACAGGGGTCAGCAACCTTTACTATCAAAAGAGCCATTTTTGGCCAAAAAATAAATAAAAAAATCTGTCTGATGCATTGTGATGTTTATAGTCTAATATAGTATAAGTCTAATGCAGTGAGGGCCAAAGTGCAAATGTACTATGGAGTATTAGGGCCACATTGAGGGAAAAAACATCTGAGATTTCCAGAATAAAGTCATAATATTACGAGAAAAAAGTTGTAATATTACGAGAATAAAGTCGGAATATTGAGAGAATGAAGTCGTAATATTACGAGAATAAAGTCGTAATGTAACGAGAATAAAGTCATAACTTAACGAGAAAAAAAGTCGTAATGTTACGAGAATAAAGTGATAACTTTAAAAGAAAGAAAGTTGTAATATTAAGAGAATAAAGTCATGATATTACGAGAAAAAAGTCGTAATGTTACGAGAATAAAGTGATAACTTTACAAGAAAGAAAGTTGCAATATTAAGAGAATACAGCCATAATATTGCGAGAAAAAAGTCGTAATGTTACGAGAATAGAGTCATAACTTTACAAGAAAAAAAGTTGTAATATTAAGAGAATAAAGTCATAATCTTACGAGAAAAAAGTCGTAATGTTACGAGAATAAAGTGATAATTTTACAAGAAAAAAGTCGTAATGTTACGAGAATAAAGTGATAATTTTACAAGAAAAAAGTCGTAATGTTACGAGAATAAAGTGATAATTTTACAAGAAAAAAGTCGTAATGTTACGAGAATAAAGTGATCATTTTACAAGAAAAAAGTTGTAATATTACGAGAATAAAGTCGTAATATTATGAGAATGAAGTCGTAATATTACGAGAATAAAGTCGTAATGTAACGAGAATAAAGTCATAACTTAACGAGAAAAAAAGTCGTAATGTTACGAGAATAAAGTGATAACTTTAAAAGAAAGAAAGTTGTAATATTAAGAGAATAAAGTCATGATATTACGAGAAAAAAGTCGTAATGTTACGAGAATAAAGTGATAACTTTACAAGAAAGAAAGTTGCAATATTAAGAGAATACAGCCATAATATTACGAGAAAAAAGTCGTAATGTTACGAGAATAGAGTCATAACTTTACAAGAAAAAAAGTTGTAATATTAAGAGAATAAAGTCATAATCTTACGAGAAAAAAGTCGTAATGTTACGAGAATAAAGTGATAATTTTACAAGAAAAAAGTCGTAATGTTACGAGAATAAAGTGATCATTTTACAAGAAAAAAGTCGTAATGTTACGAGAATAAAGTGATAATTTTACAAGAAAAAAGTCGTAATGTTACGAGAATAAAGTGAATAAACTGCAGTCCAGGTGTGATGCGCTGTGCATTATGTCGAGGAAAATAACTCTGGATTCAGCTATTAGTGAATTTTACAACTTTTAAGGACATAATAATGATTTAAATGAGGGCTGTAAGTGTGCATAGCAGGAAGTTTATTCACCTAAAACAAACTATCCTCTGATTTGACCATGACCACAGACTCATTAGCGTTTTCAATTAAAAATGGCGTCGCATCGCAGCGCCATCTAGCGGTGGTTGTAAAAAATAAAAAAGCACATAAACACGTGTTTATGTGCTTTTTTATTTTTTGTGTACACATGTGTACACATTAAAGCACAAACAGAGCTGCACCATGTTTACATAACGTGCGGGTGCACACTCACGCGCACATTCAGTCTCTACAGTACGTTTATGTTTATGTCCTCCATTGAAGAGTCTACAGGTATGCTAAGTACACAGTTAGCTTGTTGTAACGTTACTCACCTTGTCTGAACGTCTTCTGTGAGCCTGGAGCACCGCGAAATCCTCCTCAGTCTGCTGCAGGTTCAACTCCTCTGCTCGTTCAGTCTCAAAGCATTAATGTAACCAGCTTCTCTGTGCCATTGGAACCAGTCCACTCAGCCTCTCTTCCTCACAAAGGCCTCACATAACGCACCTATTGGGTGTGTTTGATTTGTGTGACGTAACGTGCTGGGTGGGCGGGGCATAAATCACTGATTAAGGTAGACCTTTTTTTCACTATACAATAATGCGCAGTAGCCTAACCCAGGGGTCTCGGAGCAACCTGCATCTCTAGCCACATGTGTCTCTTTAGCTCCTCTCCAGTGGCTCCCTGTGGTTCTCTAAAAATGGAAATGAATAAGTGTTTATCGTTTACATTTTCATTTTTATTTATCATTGTTGTAGGTCTATGGTACGACAGAGTATTAGGGCCACATTGAGTAAAAATAAATAAATCTGAGATTTTGAGAATAAAGTCATAATATAACTAGAGAAAAGTCAAAAGTTCATGAGAAAAAAAGTCGTAGTATTATGAGAATAAAGTCAATATTATAAAGTAGTAATTTTACGAGTTATGATTTTATTCTCGTAATATTAAAAAAAGAAATCTCGTAAAGTTATGACTTTATTCTCGTAATATTACGACTTTATTCTCGTAAAGTTATGACTTTATTCTCGTAATATTACGACTTTATTTTCGTAAAGTTATGGCTTTATTCTTGTAATATTACGACTTTGTTTCTCGTAAAGTTATGACTTTATTCTCGTAATATTATGACTTTTTTTCTCGTAAAGTTATGACTTTATTCTCGTAATATTACGACTTTATTTTCGTAAAGTTATGGCTTTATTCTTGTAATATTACGACTTTGTTTCTCGTAAAGTTATGACTTTATTCTCGTAATATTATGACTTTTTTTCTCGTAAAGTTATGACTTTATTCTCGTAACATTACGATTTTTTTTTCTCGTAAAGTTATGACTTTATTCTCGTAACATTACGATTTTTTTTCTCTTAAAGTTATGACTTTATTCTGGAAATTTCAGATTTCTTTTCCCTCAATGTGGCCCTAATACTCCGTCGCACATTTGAACTGTGGCCCTCACTGCATTAGACTTATATACTATATACTTAGACTAAAACCTTCATCACATGATCAAATGTTTTGTGGCTCCAGATAGATTTTTTTTTAATTTTTTTTATTTTGACTAAAATGGCTCTTTTGATAGTAAAGGTTGTCGACCCCTGGCCTAGTGGCATGTTACTGTAGTGTACATTTACTCAAGTACTGTACTTAAGTACAAATTTGAGGTATTTATAGACTAATTTACTTGAGTTTTTTTCCATTTTATGCTATGATACTTTATACTTCTACCCCACTACACCTCAGAGGCAGATATCCTATTCACTCCACTATATTGTTCGTTCCCTGTCCAGGGAAAATCATATATTTCCAATTTTGGTGATTTTTTTATTTTCTAATGTACTGAATTAGAGTGTTCCCTTATGGGTTGAGAACATTACCCTATTTCTTGAGCTAAATAAACTATTTAGAAACCCTCGTGGATTAACTGCAAAATGCATCATCATAAAGTAAATAATAGTAAACACTGAAAGGGAACATTTACTGCACAATGAGTACAGTTACATTTACCATTTTACTGATATTACTTACATACTTACAAAGTGTCAATGTTGTACAAACACAGTGATATTCGATAGTGTAATCTCATTTGCTAATACAAGGTACCCTAGCATCCATAATGCATCAAGTACAATTATACCGCAAGGTAGAAAACCCAACACCCGCAGGAAGACAACATCAAGACAGAACTCACGGGTCCTCTTACATCGTGGAGGTGCTTTCTCTGTGGTCATGACATCAGGAGATCAAAAACATTATCTTTTTTTAAATCCTATGTGGAATTTGTATTTGTTTTTTGTTTTTGTATAAGTGTTTAAAGAGTATGTGAATTTATCATATGTGAAATTGTATTAAATGTTTGTACTGAATATGTGAAATTGATATTTCCTTAAGCACACATTTTTTATCTGTTCAAAATGTACCTTAAAGGAAATTTGTAAAGTATTTTATGCTCTTATCAACATGGGAGTGGGCAAATATGCTTGCTTTATACTAATTTATGTATATGTTTATTGGAAATCAATTACCAACACAAAACTATTGTCCAGAAACCCTCACAGGTACTGCATTTAGCATAGGAAAATATGCTGATGGATTCAATTTACAGTGAATACACAATGAATTTATTACAATGAATGATGTTCACATGAGATTATTTACAAACATTTAAAATGTACATTAACTTTAACTTGACATGACCGTCTGTTTCTTGAAAATAATACGATGTAATGATAATGAAATCACAAAAAAAAACTATTATTTAATTTAAATAAATGTACTGAACATGATACTAAAATGAATACCATGTATTTGATCCTTATTGACATCAGAATAAATACATTATACACTTACTTAGACAATACTGTCAGAAGTGTGAGACCAAATAATAATGAATACAATAAAAACACACAAAGCACTAGAAAAATGTTACTGACCTTGATAACATAGATATGTACCTATTTCATAACATTTGACTTCTCTGTTGCATAGATCCGTTCCACTCCTCCTCCCGTAAAGAGGTCAGAGGTCAGGATCAGCTAACAGGAGCGTTTTGCAAAACGATGCTTCAGCCGGGTCGAAGCTTGCTGAGATGGAGGCTTAAAGTCTGATCCATCCACTGAAGGGTGGTCTCTCTAATCACTACACCACCCTGCTGCTCCAACAAAGCCAATGAACAGGACTGGTAATGTGTCTGTGGCCTGTTACTACCTGATTATATTTAGCTCCTGCTGTTGTTCACTCACTTGGCAGGGTGAAAGGTCCGTAGACCAGCATTAATGCCAAGTAAAAAGCTCAAAAAGGTGAGTTACTGGTGATGTACACAAGAGCGAATCATCCATTATGTGTAGAGAAACAAAAGGAAAGTGATGGAGAGGGAGAGAGTTAAAGAGACACGCGCTTGCAGATTAGATGTGGCTCACTTCCCCACACTGTGCAAAAATATTCCTGTATGAGAGTTTATGATTAATGTATACCCACTCTGCTCCCAGTCTGCTTCCCGTGTCGTATATTACAAATGGGCTATACGAGATCACAGATATATCTATAAAGCATCATAAATGATGATGCTGCCACCGGGGGAAAGTCTTTCCCTCTATATTCATAAGCCATTGTTTGCTTGCTGCTGTGATTAAACAGGCCATTATTTGATAATGGAGATCTCAAATAAATGACAATTTTATGTAATGTTGCACGATATATCACAAGAATAGCAGATACACGTGTGTGGGCAGTGTGTGTCCACCCACTGTAGTGCGATAAACAAAAGTCAAGTGAGGGAATGAGTCTGTAGAAGCCTGCGAGATATTTGCTGTATTGCTTTGAAGAATTGTAAAACTGTAGACGGGTTAAGAGCTCTGTGTTACTAATCGACATACAATAAAACATTACTATCTACTCAGGCAAGTCATATTCATTGATAAGTTTTACCAAGCACACACTGGTTTATAACTCCCAAACTTTGTTAGGCAGAACAGTCAATGTTTCAACAAAAAGCCATTTTTTTATCATAAGTGTAAGTGCACTGAGGTCATGACCCTAAAAAGAGGTATGGATTATGAATAACGAGAAACTCTCCAGATTTATATTCTCCGTATCCTGTCTCCCAACGTTGTCAGAGGGGATTCTGATATTGTAAATCTCCCTTTACTATTAAATATTGTACAATGTTATCATTTCATGCTCTATTCCCCCATTAAAATGTAATCTTTTATTAAGTATTTCTGTGTCTCTTTTTGGGGGGGATTTCTTTGACCAATATTTTTGCAACATTTTTCTTCTAGAAAGAGTTTCATTTAGTTTACTATGACATCAGCATGATGTGCTTACGTACACCTGACTTGCACTTTGTCATCTTGGCCATTTGCCTGATGTGTTGAAACACTGCCTGTTAATACTAATAAAGTTTTAATAATTCTGAAAATATCGGAAGAGGAACTACAAAGTGTGTGATCTTCATGCTCCAGCGATTCTCTATATTTGTCTGAATTCCCCTTTTCTTTTACCTGTTTCTCTTATCGCTGCTGTAGATCAGGGATGCTGAACTTGCATTGCCCGGGGGCCACTTTTGCAAAATGACAGGAGGACCAGTTGGTAAAAAAACATTAATATTTGTCAGGAAAAAAAGGACCAAACAAAGGTCTATAACTCATCTTGTTCTTGGATTTGAGGATATTCAGGGCTTTCCTGACCTCTGTTGGGGGTCTGGGAGAATCCTCCCCTGGCACTTTTTTTTTGATAAACAAGTTCTATTCGTCTATTTTGATGCTTTCGTATGCACTCTGGAACCTTATTTACAAAAAAAATCACAATGTGAATCAATGTATTTTCATTGTGAATTATAAAAATGGTTGTAAATTGAGTATCTCTGCTGTAGATCCTGCGAGACAGAGGAGGCCAGGAACAGTTCTGTGACCCAATTTTGCCTCACTTTGGCTCCCTTGAGGAATACTGAGTGAGAACGGGAGCAGAAATGACAAAGCTCAGTTTTAACTTCAGTGTGGGTGGCAGATTTTTAAGCAAACCAGTCAGACAGAAAGAGAGAGAGAGAGTAAAATGAAAAAGAGGCTGCAGTTTCAGGTTCCCCTTCTCATCCCAGAAATAGCAGGCATTAGATTGCTGATGGGGCTTTTGGCCAGGCGGCTGATAAGCCACACTGTCTGCTCTTTAACTGAGTGTGAGCCTATCTCACATAATGAGACAAAATAATGGAAATGCCAGCACAAAGATAGGTATAGGGGTATCAGGGATAGTGGGCTGTAATGGTCTGGGGGTGCTTGTTCTGGTGTGACTTTGGGCCACCGACACCTTAGAGGATGTGGTCAGTGCTTTCAACTGCTACCACTGATTTTGATTGATCATCCCTGCCTTGCAGCATAAGGATAGTGGTGAAAAATGCCATCTCAGCAGCCACTGCAAAATATCCTCTGGGCTCAGTGCAGCTCATATCTGATCACCGGGCAGGTAGGCATATTAGAAAAGCTTTGTATTGTTTTGAAAAAGTTAAACTGGTAACTCCACCTACACCCAACTGCAAACAGAAGTCAAATGATGTGGTTAACATCACTATCTAATGTAAATGCTTGTAATGGGTTGATGTAATCCTGGAAGATGCAGATGGAAATGCACAATTGCATGAAGTTGATCGTCAGCGAGGCAATATTATTGATTCCTTTTCTGTTAAATCAACCCAAAGTGGCACGACACAAAACATTGTGGTTGATTGCAGTTGTAATGACTGGGAATTATGCAGCGTGTTCCTTTTTTTTTTATTAATTGTTACATTTAATTTAGTTTTCAAGCTGGGAACACACAAATAAACATCCCTAGCCCACTGTGAAAACACATCAAACATTTAAGTAATGACTTTCACACATTACAGTCACAGACGTCGCTGTTAGAATTACGATGCTGCTCCGACAACAGGGCGCGTTTAGCCATAAAAGTCAAACATGTTTGATAAGAAAGTGACACTTCTGACTGATCCGAAGCTTGGTGAAGAAGCAGGAAAACATAAACATAAAGTGACGGTCTATGACCTTCACTATCTACTACATTGAATCATTGTCTTCATCATCATCGTGGACATTGTTGGGGTTATGCTGATATGATAATCCTGTGTTAATAACCCAATACAAAATAAATAAAGCACAGCAGTGGATGGAGACAATAAAAAGAGGCATTGAAAAATGTATTAGGTGATTTATTTCATTCATATACCAAAACTGTGTGGGTAAAAATTTGAAAACAAATAACCTGAGAATGAGATTATCAATAAAAAAAAGAATTGCCTACAGTAATATTGTCATTTATTTAACTGTTATATACGCATATCGCCATTGTTTGTTGGAGTGCACATTAATCATTGATCAAATTCAATTTATTTTGTTACCATTTATGCAATTGTCTCCTTTTGACTCTTTATCTCCCAGAAGGGCTTTAAGGAAAGCATCAGTTACCCTCATACAGTACATCATGTTGGGATGTAAAAGAGTTTATTCCCTCTGGTGAATATAGAGGGGATATAGTTTACAGGGCAGCATTCCCAGTAGATGAAAATAAAAAGCAATACGTTTGCATCGTTTTAATAAAACTGATAACTCTGTCGTGGAACCCGGTTTTATCAGGAAGAAGGGGCGCAGATGCAAAATAATGTGACAACAAAAAAGTGATTATGTGTTTGTGTTATCGCAAGCCATGTTCACTGCACACAGTAATTGTATTTTACGATTTTGTGCCCGCTGCACAGTTTATAATTCCCCTTTCCAATGATGGCTTATGTTTCCTAGTAGTGCTCCGAAACGCCCCACCAAGAACACTTTGGATTGGAGCGATATTGCCGCTGAGACAATTGTGACAAACCCATAGCACATCGGGCGTGCACTCACTCACAGCTACACACTCGTTCACTCACTCATTCACTGTCTCTCTCTCTCTCTCTCTCTCTCTCTCTCTCTCTCTGCCAGACATGGGTGTCAGCCAAACGGTGCTATTTGCTGGAGCAGGACTGGCACTTCTCCAGACCATGGGGGTAGCAGGCTTGGCAACGCAGATCACTGATGGACTCATTGAAGCGGTTCGCCAGCATGGACAGCTTGCTGCCGTGACACAGAGAGCAGGGAGCGCAGCCCGAACCGCCACAATGCTGGCAGCTGTCGGCCTCCTGGAGACAGAAGAAACACATTAGAGGGGAGAAGAGGAGGAGAAAGAGGAGGTGAAAGAGAGGAACTGTGAGGTTAGGCAAAGGGTAGAAAAGGGAGGGAGAGGTTGGAATGGCAAGAAACATATTGATGGAGACTGAGCTGAAAAGGGAAGTTGGAAAGGGAGTTTTGTCAGCCATATCTAAACAATTGCTGTATATATGTATGTATTTAAATGTAGTGTCAAATGCATCAATAATCTATATTAAACCACCATTTCACTTTAAAATATATTGCTAATATTTACGCTGCAACTGTTTCAAAGCTGATTAACTTGCAACACCTTTAGCCAGTTCATAAACAGCGGCAATTAACAGCTATCTAGTTTTACTGGCCGGCCTGCTGGCAAACTCTAAACAACCTTTACGACATGGAGAATTTTCCAATATTATTTACAATTAAAGGCTTCTGGTAAGTAGCTGTGAAGAGCCTGTCGGTCATTTATACAGCCTGCTGGTCATTGCAATTAAATTTATAATAACGCGGAGCTGCCTGTAGTTTATTGATTACACAACAGAAGATGTAAATCTACTACATGTTGTTAATCAGTAGAGAATTGTTTTCAGTGAAAACTTTGCACGGAGGCTGTGAATTATCCTTGGCAACCAGGATGTTGTTGTTGAGATTGTAAGAGTAGTTAAATATTTAGGAGCCACAAACTAAATGCCATTCACATCTGACCCTTTAGGATTTCCTTTGGGAAGAAGGAAGCTTTTTAAAAGACGGAGATAGACTGCTTAGCAATGCATGCTAGAGTGCTTCAGAGGAAGATGCTCTGAATCTAAAAATAGTGGCACGGAAAAAGTGTTTCTAAAATCCTGTTTAACAAATTTATTTACAAAAAGTAAAATAGAAAAGGGGTGAAAGTAAGCAAGGTATTATTGAGTTTGGATAATCCTTTTGTTAAGACTACTGGTTACACTTAGAATCAGACAACCGGTAGCCATTGGACCACCATTGCAGTGATAGGCTACCCCAGTGGCTCCCAACATATTTTCCTTGAATTCCCCCTATATGCATCTAAGAAAAGCGCACCCCCTTAATACAGGTGCATCCTTTATGTGCGGCATGCGGGAGAGCAAATTGTTTATGAAAGGCTAAACACCATCAAATATGGATTGAATCAGAATATTTCATTAGAGAAAAGGCTAAACGCCAACAAATATGGATTGAATCAGAATATTTCATTAGAGAAAAGGCTAAACGCCAACAAATATGGATTGAATCAGAATATTTCATTAGAGAAAAACACGTTGTGAATTTTGGAATTGATTACATCCATCTTTTTCCAATAAATGTGGACTTTACAACGCCCCAGAGTTATTGTAAATGTTTTGATCACACGAGTCAGAAACAATTCTACGTAGCCACCACTAGAATCTAATTATGCAGACAGTATAATACTAATGATATTAGTGGAGCATGCTTTATCTGCAACTGTGCAGAAATACCAGGTTTAAACAGAATGTGGCCTACTAAGTCGCAAAAAAAATTATCTTTTTAAATAGTTTTATATACAGACTTTTGTAAAAAATTATCCAGTAAGTGTGTTATTATGATTTGTGCATTTGTGATATGTGCAAATCTAATTTTGAACTGCGTCAGAGCAGAAAAAAATTGTGGTGCAACCCCCTAAAAGGGGCCCAGGTAGGGAACCACTGGCCTACCCAACAAGCAAATGTTTGCAGTTGAAATCCACCACAAACTCTCACTAAATTTCACTGCACACAAGGTTTTTCTTTAAATGAAACTTGATGTTTGACTTACAATTCTGGTGCATCGAAACCTACATTAGTTTAAGCTGCACATACAGGTTATATTCACCCACTATATTGTGATCGTCAGCAGTTGTAGTGAAACCTGCTTCCAGATTGGGTAAACAGCAACATTTGTGCACGCTTATAAATCTAAGCCTGTGTTAGAAATAAAGAAACAAAGACAGTGAAACATTAACTACCATGGGGTGTGGGCAACAAAGGCAAAGATGATAAAGAAAATAAAGTAACAAAGAGGAGTGAGATTGCCAAATAATGAAAAAAAAAAAAGCTGAGAATGAACTTTTTTTTTTTCTATAGAGGCAGAGAAAATGAGAAAATAACGAGAGGGGGTGAGAAAAGAATGGCGGGAGTGAGGGGAAGAGAACAGTAATCAGCCAAGGAGGTGAGAGGGAGGGGATAATAGCGAGCTGGGTATCCTTGCGGGGCTGGCAAGTGGCAGGCAAATGCTGCAAGGGCAGAGTAAAAGTGTGGACTCATCAGTATGTGTTCACAGTTGACAGATAACACTGGGACAATGGGGCGTTGCAGCGGGAGGGGGCAACAGGAGAAGAAAAGTGAAGGGGCACAAATATAGTGGCAGTTACAAGGAAACGCAGAGGAGATTGTGGGATGAGACTAAACACCCCTCTGTGAACAGTTTCAAATTACAACAATATGGCTGCACAGGTGATCCTGCAGTTACGCTCTTGAAAGCACAGATAAAGTGAAGAAAGGATGGCTGGAGACATATGCACAGAGAGAGAGAGAGAGGGGGTAATGAGAACGGAGAAGGACATGGTGAGAGAGAAGAAACAGAAGCAGGGTGATAAAAAGCCTACCACACCACTGAGAATAATTTGGCCAAGGATCATTACCTTGTTCTCTGTGTCGCTGATCTGTTTCTCCTCCTTTTCCTCCCCGTCCTGTATACAAAGAGCTTTAGCCCTCCTCCTGCTCCCCCTCTCCCTGGCCTTTGGGTATCCCTCTAAGTCCACAGGAGGCACCGTGAGGTGCCGCACCACTTCAGGCTTCCTCGGTGGCGCTCTGATGATGCGCAGGTTGCTGGTATAGATGATTATCTTGCCAAAGTCCAACACTGAGGACTGAAGGAAGCAGAACGTGTGAGCTAATCTGCATCAGCTACAACAACTGGTGCATCCTAAGATTAAGTATTTTTAATTAGCCTCTACTTGTGTTAGATATTTCCAACAATTCCCAGAGTCCATTCCTGGAACTAGAGAGCGTGCCCACATTTAACTGTGGGCTTTTTGTGTGGGTGAGAGGAGGTTGTCTGTATGCAGCTGACAAGTCACACCTCTTGTGCAAAACACTGGTGGTGGAGAAAGTGGAAACAATACTTCCTCTTCTAAAAACACAGATTTTCTCCAGTGTGATTATCTAGAGTCTGGAGAGAAACCCTTGATCTTTGATACCAGCAATGTATTTATTGCATTTAATTCAATCTTTATAATCTACATTTGATTGTCCATGGAAATGAAACAACCAAGTTTTTTTATATAAAGGTATAAGAGTATAAGGTGTACATTTTTCTTGAAGGATGCAGAATGTGATGACCATAAAGTGTACCACGTATCCTCACACAACGGTTCGTATATCTTACGAAAAATTATTCCTCATTTTTCATGCGTTTTCCTATGAATGTCCAGCAACATGTGTCAATTTCCGCTTGTTACATGCATGACGTCTTTTCAAAATAAAACTTCCGTCTCCACAGAAAACAACTTGGCTAGGTTTAGGCAATAAAACTACTTAGTTAGGTTTAGGAAAAAGCCGTGGTTTGGGTTAAAATAACTCCGGAAGTGGCGTAAGTACGGATGTTACGTGACAAATAAATCAACGGTGACTTCTGGTTTCACACGGGATACAAATACCGGTCTCCCGGGCGACAGTCCGGTGTTTTTTGACTCCTCCCTACGCAGGTTTGTCACTTGTTATACTTTCTGGTTCACGATTACGTGAATTACATCCGAATTGTTTCATGAAATATATATGAAGTACAGTGCCTTACTTTTCGTAGGTATAGCTAAAAACGGTCTATGAGAATAGCCTATAGGTTTTTATAATGATATCAATCATGATGGACAGCTCAAAATACCCATGTGCCTCAGCTGCTGTTGCCATGGAGAAAAAGCTAGTCAGAAGCACGAAATATAGCAAATTAAGAATGCAAAACACAGCACCATAGTTGCTGAATTAATCCAAAATTGAGCCAGAACGTTAACAGAAGAGTCGTAGTTAACTTCTACAGCCTGACAGTTTTTATGTACACAGGCAACCTTTTTAATCAAAAGACCAGTTAATGTTTAACACAGTTTGTTTATCTTTTGCACTGATGATTTAACTGGAAGAGTTTCATACCGTTCCAAGCCGTAGATGTGCTCCAACGGTAAGTCAATTAACATCGTCTATGGGGAAAATTTATCAGAAAAATTAATGTTTATGGTGAAGAAGTTATCTGATTTTTACTTACGGATCCATATCGGCAGGGCTGCATTGTTGATTGCCAACAACTCGGTGATTACTTCGCTAATCCCTGACATTTCTGACTTTCCAAACTCATTTGTAGTGTTTTGGAACTTTTTAAAATGATCTGATAGGTGGCATTTTTCAAACATTCAGAAATTAAAATCAGATAAAGAGCGTTTTTTTTGTCAGTGAATCCCTGAGTCTTATTATAAAACAGACAGAGAAAGCATTGAAGTCGTATACAGTATGGAGGAACTCATTAGTCCTTGTACAGTAGGGGTGCTCCTCCAGGACCACCGTGCCAGCCTTTAAATAATGCCCTAAAAGGATAAACTAAATCCAAATTGCTGTTTTGAACTGATAAATGTGATAAACACTGGCCTTGGTCACCAGGGCCAAGCGTGCCTTTGTTTAGAGGATAAAAGAATGAAACTGACACTAAGCCAGCAGGCGATGTAGCTGACCTCCCGCTCAGCCTGCTGCACTAATGAAGCCACTGCCATAGCAGCTCAGTGAGGCTTTTTCCTTTCAAATGAACAATTTTGTAGTTCAATTTTAATTGTTGGCCAATTTTTCACGGAACAGCATGCAGTTGGTGCTTTAATTACCCCAGGATTCTTCTCATTTTCTATTTTAAGCCTTGATTGCTTGCTCTGTTCTAAAGATGTATGAATTCATTATTAAATGGCTTTGCGTTGGCTGGTAATTGTGTGTGTTTTTTTTGGCGTGTCTGTTTGCATTTCAGCATATGTACCTTGCAATGCTCTGCGGGGTTTATAAAATAAATACCAACTCTTCCAAGGAGCTGTTATTATAATTCCCCTTATATAAGTATATCCAAAGAGACGCTGCATGCTCCAAAATGAGTAACTTAGCATTTATAGAGGTGTTAACCGCCTTTTTCTGTAGGTGTTGTTTGAAATAACAGACAATAATGCTTCCATAAATAAGTACATATGTTGAACCGACAATGCTGGTGCTACAGTACATCACAATCTTTATTACCAAACTGTTGTTTTAAGATCACATTAAAGCCTAGCCTCGAGATCGGCATTTTGGCCTATTTTATTTTTAATGTAACCATAATTTACTAAATGAACATCATGCTGTATTGAAGAAGACTTGGAACTAGCGATTGAGACCATAAAACTCATGTTTACAATGTTTACTGAGGTAATAAATCAAGTGAGAAGTAGGCTCATTTTCTCATAGACTTCTATACAATCAGACTTCTTTTTGCAACCAGAGGAGTCGCCCCCTGCTGGCTATTAGAGAGAATGCAAGTTGAAAACACTTCACTTTTCAGACCCCTAGGTTGCCCTCTGCATTAAAGTAAACTGCTGCCATGGTGGACATTTTAATTGGCGAAACATTCAGCAAAATCGTATTATTTTCGCAGTGGAGAATGAATTAAGACAATGAAGTTAGGTCTCAGTATACGTGACATTCAGACGGATGAAACTGACACTGCTAGTGTCTCTAATCTAAGCTTATCTTGATTTAATATAAAAATTTAGAAAGTCAAAACCAGAGAGCAGCATTGCTTACTTTGGCGTCTCCCTCTGCGCCGTCCGTCTGGCCTGCAGCTGGCTTGTAGCTTCCCATCCCTCTGTACACGTTTATTCTCTGGGCAATGAGCCCTGTTGGAGGATAGGCTCCTGGATACAGAACAAAACATGTTGTCAGAATAGAGTGAGATCTTACAAGTACTAGATATTTCAGACTCAGGTCCAGGTTTGATCCACAAACAGCATGGATTTCTTACACTTTGATGTGCTTGTCTGAATTCTTATAAGTCTTTCTAAACTCTGAAACAACAACAGCCTACAATGACCAATCCTAAATTACCAGTCTCTACCTGACTAACTGAGACCACCCAGGCCAGCTGTGTAAGCACCTAGCTTTACCAAATCCTTCGTCTTAGCAACTTTCTACTTCTACTCGTGTTTTTTAAGAAAGTAGTGCATTCTCTCTAGAAACACGAACAAAAATATAAATATAATAAAAACTTTTTAACGAGCATACTAACATTTCTGGGACCATTTGCCAGGCAACCAGCGGAGACTCCAGGAAGTTACTGGTCCCTGGTTCGAGGTTGTTTCTAGAAGGTAACCCGCAAATTGCAAAATCTGATCTGAGATCTGCAAAAATTTGCAAAAACTCTTGCGGGACTCGCTGCCCTACGTCCTATCCTAATATTAACTATTCTCGATCAATGCCTAACCTTAACCATTCAAGGTCAATGCCTAACCTTAACCATTCAAGGTCAATGCTTAACCTTAACCATTCAAGGTCAATGCCTAACCTTAACCATTCTCGATCAATGCCTAACCTTAACTATTCTTGAACCATGCCTAACCTTAACTATTCTTGATCAATGCCTAACCTTAACCATTCAAGGTCAATGCCTAACCTTCAAGATCCATGCTTAACCTTAACTATTCAAGGTCAATGCCCAACCTTAACCATCTCGCTTGCAGGTTCCCTTCCAAAGAAGATTATACCCCCCTAAGCTATTCCATCAATTACACACTATACACTAATTCTAACAATGAATGAGTAGAGCATTCTATATCTTATATCTAATTATATCATAAGCATACTGAAATAGCCCAGTATTTCAACATTTCATCTTCAAAATTGGTAGTGTTCCAAGTTCACAGTTTGGTTGACATCCTCTGGTGCATGCTGCTATAATATCTTGCCAAAATAATGATCTGTAATAAACATTTGCACTCAGGAATCAGATTTTATTTTAGCTAGATTGTTAACTCCATCATCACAGCAGAGAAAATATCTGTTTTATACAACTGGGTGATGTTTAAGGTCAGCGTGTAATTCTTCGCCTATATGACTGCAGATCACAATATGATCAGTGCACATATAGGAGGGCTATTGAGCCTGTAATTGAACAGCCTTGAGACGTTCCCCATCAACATCACAAAGGTTGCTTTAACACTTAGTATTTGAGATGTTTGTAAGCACATTGGCAGTTTTACTGTGCACACACAAACACATTCTACGGCATAGTCTCAATCATGCAACATGCCAAAACAATTTCATGGAAACCACTCCATTTTACAGGCTGGAGAACCATCTACAAATGTAATATACCCATCATGTTGGTCTCCTTGGTTACTGGCTCACATCCCACACAAACAAACCTCAGTGCAGTCATGCATATAAAGCAAGACACGGTGGTAGTGTGTTGCACAATGATAAAAACCCACCCGGTTGGTCCCCGTGAGCATCCTCAAACCCACAGAGCTGCTCCACCTCCAAGTGGCTGGGAGGGATCTTGCGGTGGACGAAGCTGTGAGGGTATTTCTCCTCTGGACTGTCCAGCTCCTGACCGTCCTCGTACACGTGCTTCAGCACCCGGCCGCTGTAGGACGACGCCAGCTTGAACCGCACCTGTGGGTTCGAGTAGAAGCTGACAGGTTTTTACTCCACTCCCCTAAAGGTTTTCACATGATGGCATGTTAACTTCTGTTTAGTGAGATTTAGAGGTAATTTGCATACAAAAAGGAGATTTAACTGCTGTTTGATAAAACAAGAGGGGTGCATACAGACTTTTGCAGCATGTCAACATACAAGCCAACATCCTGCTTCATTCGGTTTGCAGTTTGACATCAGATGCAATTATAGGCTCAGCACACCAGCTTCAGTTAGCTGTGTGCTATAATATAATGCAATATGCCACTGACATTAAAGCATCTGCATGAAAAAAGTGTAAACAGAAAGCTCGGTAATGACCTCAATATGTCTTTTACTCACATCAAGTACTTCAAAACCCCATGAATTTGAAAGACATGTCAATCACCAGGTAGCCACGCCCCTAAAAGCATACCTTCCTTTATGGTCTATTTGACTCTAAATAGGACCATAATTTACTAAATGAACATCATGCTGTATTGAAAAATACTTGAAATTAGCGATTGAGACCATAAACTCATGTTTACAATGTTTACTGAGGTAATAAATCAAGTGAGAAGTAGGGCAAAGAACATATATTGCCAAGAAGGGAAAGTCTATTGGTCGGCTGTTGTAAAAAAAAAAAAAAACACCAGTTTCGTCTCTTTGCTTCTTTACTCTTTGAGTAGGGTCATTTTCTCATAGACTTCTATACAATCAGACTTCTTTTTGCAACCAGAGGAGTCGCCTCCTGCTGGCTATTAGAAAGAATGCAAGTTTAAGACACTTCAGCATTGGCTTCATTTTTCAGACCCAGAGATTGCCCACTGTATTAAAGTGTTGCCATGGTGGACATTTTAATTAACATTAACAATAAAATGTAAACAGAAAGCTTGGTAATGACCTCAGTATGCCTTTTACTCAACATTTATTAAAAAGTACTTCAAAACCCAATGAATTTGAAAGAAAGCGTTGGTGTATAACTCACCTTTCTGGGCTTGGTGCCTTCATAGCGTTGATTCAGTTTTCTCTGGAGCTCCTCCATGGTGGCTGATTGAGTAAGGGACGCCGAGAGACCAGTCAGTCCATCCAAGAAGTTCCTTTCCTGGGGCGGATTGACATCAGCCGGACACCGTGGCGAATGGTGCGATGAAAGGATGGATTGAAATACAGCTTGATTGAAGCACAGGGCACAAGAGCCCGACTGCGTGTAAGGAGTGGGTGGACGACTGGATGAGATAAGGCTCTCTCTCCGAGTGTCCTGCGTCCTGAGATGGAATGCACCTGCTGTTTTAAGGGACCACCTTTCTGGCTCCCCGTGCTAAATTATTCAAAGCGGGATCGTGTGTACTAACGGATTGGTTGAGAAACTAGAAGCTCCGTCATCAAATAATTATGATCACCAGAATAGAAGGTAGTTGGAGCCCGTGTGGAGCACTGTGTGTTTGTGTGTGTGTGAGGGAAAGAAAGAGAGAGTGAGGCTGTGTATGTGTGTGCGTGGGAGTTGTTAGATGGTTGTACTGCCTGTCATTGGACTGGAGCCGAGTGCATCCATGTTGAAAAGTAAACATGACATTTGATGTCTGCTCCTGTCATACTGAAAAATGTAAAATATATCTATAATTACTGAGCTTAGAGTTGCATCACATCGACATTGCTTTTAGTGTCTTGCTTTGTTTATACATGTGTGTTTCTTGTGTTTGTGCAAGTTGAGTAGTCTTATTGAGCAAGAAAACTTCTGCGTTTTAGTCTTACTTCATGGCTCAGAGGAGTCTGAGTCAGACTCTTTGAAAGTCTAATCTAAAGAAGTATCTGTTACGGTATAGATCTCAGGTAAAACATGAAGACAAAAAGTTGGTTTTCACACACTTGAGAATGACTGAGAAGTTTTCTCCAGCAGATAACGCTCAGGGACTTCGTCTAGAAGATTCACAGACATCAAAAAGACTTAAATCACAAATGCAAGTCCTTTAGACAACACAGACAAAACATGAGAAAGCTTTTTCAGTCCGAACCATACCAAAACTTATGTGTAACTTACATTATCTTGTGGATCTAGCCCCGTTTCCGGGGAACATGCTCTAAAAAAAATACTTAAAGTAAAATTCAACATGACTGATATTTGCAATGGTTCATTCACAGCCAAAGTACTTTGTGAGAATAATAAGAAATAACATGAAAAATATTTCAGCTGAGGTGGAAAGAATAGAAAGGATCTAATCTCATTTATTATTTCAATTTAAGGGAATCCTTGAAAGTATACAATTAGACACTTTTCCCCTCTTAATCCTACATTGTAATTACTTTAACTGATGAGTCATACAATTAGTGTTTTAACTAAATCACCATGTGCTAAGTGTTTTCCTGTCTGGTGTAATGGCTTTAATTATTTGGTAAATTACGTATCCCTGTTTTGTACTTAACTTGAAATTACCCACTACTTAGTGTGACTAATAGGAAGGGTTGCCATGCAGTAGACACAGCGTAAAGACTCACATTCACATTTTTCCAAGTACGGCTTATAGGAATCTTCAGACTTGAATAAATGTGAGTCAGCCTTTAAAGCTGAAGTAGGCGACATTGGAGAAAATATGATTAAAAAAAGTTATTTTTATAAATGGTCGCTTTATCGTTACAGTAGTACATGAAACAGGTAACCTGAAAAAAATCATGTGCCTCTGTCCTCCGGTGTCTTGCTCATCAGGATCTCATCTAAATACTCATTCACACCCAGATGGCACAATTCAGGAGCAATTTGGGGTAAAGTATCTTGCCCGAGGACACTTTGACATGTGACCGGAGGAGCCGGAGATCAAACCACCGATATTCTGATTGGTGGACGACCTGCTCTACCTCTGAGTCAAAGCCTGTCCGGCTATGTCAACAAAGCACGAAGAAGCTCGGATTACAACACCCAGAGGGAGAGTGACTTCATTCTCTGCTCAGGTAGACATTACTCCACTATATCTTTACATAGCAAATAGTTGTTTGCTGCTATATTAACGCTCTGGATGTAGTATAAAGTTGTTTACTTTATCAATGAGCTGTACATTATAGAACTAATACATTTGACTCACAACTTGTATTATTGCAGTCAAATGACCCATGTCGTGGAATATTTTCTTTTGAAAATGAGAGTGCTTTATTATCTATATCTATAAAACCTTAAGGAATCAGGAGTAACTCACTGTCCCAATTTATGACCTTTAAATACTGTTTTAATGAGCAGCTCCCTGAATTAAAAGTGTGTGAAGCGGGAAAACCAGAATTTTGTGCCAAATAGTGGGTGAGATTAGACGATAGTAGTCTAATCATTGGCCTTTGATTTTTTTTTTCCTATTTAATGTTTGCATCACATAAAAGTATCACTCACATCTCTAATTTTGCTCTATGTCATTTCCAGAATTGGCCCGTCTGACTCTTATTAAGCCTAATAGGGTATGATTCATGCTGTCAGCATCCTTTTAAGCATCATTTTATCACCGGATCAGAGACTAATTTAATATTTCAATCACATCTATGAGTGCCAGCACGGAAATCTGCATCACTTTCTCCTGAGTAAGTCAGGTCACATCCTGGCATCATGTGTTAGACGTTTGTGTGTGTCAGTTGGTGTGCATCGGTTTTGTGTTTGTGAGTGCATGAGTAAATATGTATGCAATGCCCAAATCCATAAATGCATACGTTCAGCATTTGAATTATTCAATTTACAGGAGGTTTGGAAAGTGCTATTATCTTTATTTTCAAACTGCTGATGGCAGCGGCAACTTTTTTCTGCATCTGCAAGAGGCCATTTCATAAAACAAACACTAATCTAACAAATGGATGCCATTAGCCCCGTGCATGTCGAGATCAATCTCGCAATTATCCTTACAGATGACTGTTATTAAGCTGAGAGTGAACGGATGGTTTAAAAAGCGAGAGAGTGGAGAGAGAGAGACCCTCTATTGAATCTTGCCTGACCGAGAGTCGGCTTAATCAGATTGCAGAACAAGCAAGTACGGTCACTCAAGCGAGAAATTGTTTTGGGCGCATCGCAGTGGAGGAATCGTTTAATGTGCCAGGATTCTCGCTGCTTTCGGTTTAAATGATTGCCGCTGTAAATCTGTCTCTCTGTGTCTCCACATTAACAGTTCGTGTGTATTCTATCGTCCCCATTATCCTCCCTAAATACAATATGCAATATGAGCTTCATTGCTCAGGTACAGTACATGCTCTCTGCTAGCTATAGATCTTCACCTAATCCAATTTCAGTGCTCCGGCGGAACAGATCGAAACGGAGAAATAATAGTTTTGGTTTCACCGTGCTGGTTGACGATGCATTTGGACCCGAGTGCGCAAAGATGAGCCTCATTGAGCCGCAAATTTAAACACAAATGGAAGTCAATTCTCCAGATGGCCTGATGCAGTCTCTACGTGCTAACTGTTCTGGATGAGTAAATTAGAATCGAAACTCTATTTTATGCCGTCTCCATGAACCAGGTATATGAACATGATGAGTGGAGGCTCTCTAAATCTTTTTGATCTACTTCTGGTTGTTCTTCCAGTTGTCTATGCCTCAAACCCTCTGGAGCTACTGTACGACACCCTACTGTACCTTAACCTGGCGTCAGTGGGTGTTCATTATAGTAGGACTGTGTATTGGCAAGAATACTGCGATACGATACATATCATGATACAGGGTTACGATTCAATATATTGTGATCCTGTAAGCAAGGCAATATGTTGCGATTTCTTAAATCAAATTTTAGGAAAACTGTCATAGTATAAAGAACACACCACCATATGCATAGAATCAGAGTAAAAAAAATACTTTTTATGCAATCATTTATAACACTTTCTCACTCCCAACTCTTCAAATACTGCCGCTTGGTCTAGTGTACCTTGGCATCGGAGACTGACGCACGAGGTACCCCTCTTGTGTTACTTTTTGACAGACCAGGGATGGGGTGTCAATATCCGCTTGTTTTGCATAGTGTCCTTTCAAAATAAACTTCCGTTTTCACAGGAAGTTAGGTTTAGGCAACACAACCTCTTAGGTAAGGTTAGGAAACGGTTGTGGTTGACGTTAACTTCACTGACTACTGACTCACGGGACTGACGATACAAAACGACTCAAGTGACTCACGGGACTGACGACACTAACGACTCACTGGACTCACGACACTAACGACACTAACGATTCACATTACTGATAATACTTACGACTCATGTGACTCACGGGACTGACGATCACATGGGACAAGAACACCAGTCTCTGGTTGTTGCTCTGATCGTTGAATAATGGCGCGGCTGGATTTACATTGGAGTTGGTTGAAAGCCCGGTTCGTCACATAAATGTTGCTAAAGGGTGTCTCGATGCGATGGTTTCCAATGCGGAGGGGAACTTACCAAATGGCGGTATTTGACGAGTTGGGAGTGAGAACAGGTTGTGCAATCAGAACAGTGGGATCTGCATTTGCATTTGTTACAGTCTCTGTAACATCATAGCACTACTTTGAGAGGACACATATCTTTGCAAATGAAATAAAGGAGTTTATCTCTGCATGTAAACTATTAATTAAATATTGATGCAATGTTTTTGAGATTTGATACAGTATCACAAAATATAATATCGCAATACTCAATATTTTTTATATTTTCTTACACTTCTACATTATAGTAGCCGTTTTGCGTTTATAGGAGCATGTGTGTGTTGATTATATCCCCCCTAAGGGTCCAAGAGCACCCTGGAGGTGTGTGTATCATACTTATCAAGCAGCATACATCCTTGCCCATATCTCTGTTGTACTCTCCCTCTTCTCTCTAGCTCTCCCTCTTCTCTCTCAACTTTTGCGATGTATAAGTAAAAAAAAAAAAAAAAAAAAAAAAAAGGAAGGTGAAACTCTCAATTTTTAAAGACACCTATTCATTGTTTTGTCTGCACTATTTCTGACACCCTCCCAAGGGGATTAGTATTGACTGACTCTCATATCAGCAGCATCTATTTTCAGGCAACAACGGAGCAGAGATCAGTCAGAAACACTGGTTTAAATTTCTCCATAGCGGTCATTATCCTGAAGTCACATGGGAGCCACATTTTTTGGGGAGAGGTGGAATCACTCAACGTCTCATACGAGGAGTTTCTAACGATGAACTGTCCCTTCAGGTCAGCAGACTGTGGCGAGGAGGTAATGATCGCCTGTTGTTTTGCCATTTTAAACGGAAACCACTACCCTCTCTCTATTTCTCTGCCCATTTCAGCACCAAACTCATGTACTTTTTTGACTCTGCCCTCAGGTGGCTTACAGACAGGAGGGAGGAGGGATATGAGAGGAAGAGGACGAGGGGGGGAAGACAGAGATGGAAGGAGGGAGAAAGTGAAAGGCTGAAATCAAGAGATGGATGGTACTATGAGAGGGAACCAAGGAGAGACAAGAGAGGAGCGATGAAGCTACAGATGAATGTGAAGGACCATATTTGTCTTAAATCATATCTGCAGACACTGATGTCACATCCTCTCTAAAGGTTACAGACAAAAAAAGAGGAACGATCGGCAGCTCAGACGATATATTAATGCTGTGGTTCATCTAATCCACAAGTGTCTTTCTCACTATAGTTTTATTACCTCTGTTACGGCTAGAACCAAATGGGATATAATTATCCATATGTTCTTCATGGACAGGGCCCAAGTTTACAAGCTGTTCATAAATGATGATATAAGACGCTATATGTAAGACCTAAATAATGAGATAGAAGAAGATACGTTTTTTTTTTTCTCTCTTTTTTTATAATGGGAGTTTGTATTACTATGTTCAAGGTATGGCTGTCAAAGATAATGTGATAGTAACGCAATCAATATTTTGAAGGTTGTAGCGGGCTCACTTTTAAAGCAGAGTGGAGATACTGGCATCATTTGAAACTAGAAAACCTGAGGAATCCATACTGTCATACTAGCTTGTTGTGAAGGAGGATAAATAATGCTCAAAGCTTTGGGGAGGAAAAACTAGCATGGCCATTTTCAAAGGGATCCCTTGACCTCTGCCCTCAGGATATGTGAATGAAAATGGGTTCTGTGGGTACCCACGAGTCTCCTTTTTACACACATAACCACTTTATGATACTCACATGCAGTTTGGGGCAAGTCATAGTCAAGACAGCACACTGACACACTGACAGCTGTTGTTGCCTGTTGGGCTGCAGTTTGCCATGTTATTATATGAGCATATTTTTATGCTAAATGCAGTACCTGTGAGGGTTTAAAATTAATCATTGTTTTGTGTTGTTAATTGATTTCCAATAATAGATATAAACACACATTTGCATAAAGCAATCATATTTGCCCACTCCCATGCTGATAACAGTATCAAATACTTGACAAATCTCCCTTTAAAATACATTTTGAACAGATAAAAATGTGTGATTAATTTGCAATTAATATAGTTTAATCATGGACAATCATGTGATTAATCGCGATTAAATATTTTAATTGATTGACAGCCCTTAAAAATAAACGTGGTTTGTCCATGCCCTCTAGAACAAATCATAGCAGTGTTTACTGATCTGATGCCATAACAAAGAGGACATCATACATCATGTCATAAACACTACCTAAACATTTTTTGACACTACAGTGAATGCCTAAAATGCTTTGGCCAGCAAAAGTGACAGACTGAATATGACTATGAGGAGATGTGACTACAATTTTAAAGTGGTTTGACTTGGAAATGTTCAAGGACTATTTCGAAAAGCATTCGGCTTAATTAACAGTGATGAAATAAAATAAAAACCCTGATACAGCATAAGTTGTCCAAGTTTACCGAGGCACTTAAATGATGAATTTGAACACTGAATTTCATTAAAAAAAAAAAAAAATCAGTTCCACAGCAGCAATGTTTTAAATAGAACTACTAATGCATTTAAACATCATTATCGTAATTACTGTGCCTATCAAATGATAGATGTTGCAAATCACAGTCAAGTTAATATTTAATATTTCTCTCGGACTGATTTTCTCTGGGCTGTATTATCATTTTAATTAGCTGTATGGTGGTGATGGTGTTCGACTCTCATGAAACCCTGAGACACAAGCTTCCACCTGTGACCTCTCCACCCCACTTTAATTTCATCTTCAGAAAAAAAGTCCCTCTCAAAAAAATTATGCATGACTACCAACTGCGATCCCAGCCTATGTGAGAACAGCAGCAGCAAAAACAAGATAAGAAAAGAAGTTGAGATAAAGATTTTAATAAGATTAAGCGCTCTATTTTCATGAACCCTGCGGTGCGGCTCAGATCGCAGTCAAGTGTGTCCTGCCCAGTCTGTCGGAGGTGTGCCGAGCGCAATCTTAGTCATGCCACTAACATGGCTAAAAAACATGAAATGCTCTTATGGGTATTTCTTTTTAAAGCAAACTAAAGGAACAATGAGGTCTTTGTAGCTGACAACAGCTCCTAACCCACCTGACACCTGGAACTGATGGGTAGGCTACAAACCAAACTATACTGCTCCAGTACAAATCCCATGTTTTCGTATTTAACTGCTAATGGAAAACAGTTTCTGAAATTGGTCCAGTATTGAGGGAGAGTGCTGTAGATGGCAGCTGCTCACAGGCTGCAATATGGTGCTATTGGGGCAAGCTGGCAGCATCATTTACGTCCACTAAAAGTGCTTGTTTTTGCCATGACAGGCTCTGATTGTTATTATAAGTGTCTGACAACATTATGGAAAGAGTCTCGCTCAAGGAGAAGTCTCGTTCTGAAATCTGGCGAGGTGATGTGTTACCGGAAAACAACGGTGGAATAGTGGAATACATCCATGGTGGAAACGCAAGTGCCGGCCAGGCAGTTTGCTGTGTTGGAGTACAGAAACTGTAACTTAGTGTTATCTAAAAGATTTTCATTTAGATGATTTTGACAATGTGGATGAGGTCTTTGAATTAAATCTTTTTGAGCCGGATATTCAGATTTCACAACGACACTTCCCCTTGAGTGGACACAATAAACAGACCAGATCAAGCTAAAGGTAAGAAAATGTTTTTTATTTCTCTGTACGGTCCTTTCCATAATGTTAATAATACCAATCTGAGTCTGTCAGTGGCAAAAACAAATGCTTTTAGCGGACGTAATGTTATATTGACTCACTTGCCCTCGCAGCTTGTTTCACGGCTGCTGTCTACAGCACTCTCCCTATATTGTGACTTTAATTGCTTGTAGGTAACATTTTCATTTCAGCAAGCTCTATATGCAAGGAATAACACACACACACATACACTCATACTTGCATACACACGGAGAAACAGTCATGAGAATGAATATGCATTCAGAAAAAAAGTACATGTGCTGACACATGCATCTTTAATTTACATGAATAATGATGACCCCTGTTTTTCACCTTAACAACTGACCTCCCTTTTCTCAGAAATTGTTGTCCCTATTACTCAGTTAAACACAAAAAACATGGGAAAATAGGGTCCAGGTTGAAAAAAAAGCGAATTTACCCTTTAAAGCTCAGTGGTGGGGACTCCCCCACACGCAGAGCAGCTCTTACTAGTGAAGAGGATGACAGAGAGAAAGAGCAGGACTTTGTACTCACCAGTGGGTCCAAAGAATGGATAACGAGAATTTCACTCCAACTCCACCAAAATCAGGCAAGTGGGACTCCATTACACAGCTGGGCTGTCCAAGCCTGAGTCCTAAAGTCACAAGGAATTAACAAGATGTCTTGCAGTACCTATAGTGCCATTGGGGTAAGGCAGTTCCTTGGGGTTGTTGGAAGAAGGTCAAAACTTTGGAGCTGCATGGTTCTTTGGGAAATCCTCACAGTCACTATAAAAACACAGCAGGAGGAGGTCAATGAGACAACAAAAGTAAACACCATTGAAGCAAATATATATACTGTATATTATTGACAGGGATTATTTTTAACTTTCTTCTTGTCTTTCTATTCCAAACCGCTGTGCCGTTGTATCAGCCAAAATTGAGACAGGCAAACCTGTCTTATTAGCATAATAAAGGTTATCAGAGACAAACGCATAATCCATCATTGTTGAACCTGGGTATTAAAATGTCACACTATTTCTGTAGGCCAATTTAGACAATTTTTGGAAGCAATGTAAATGTGCAGTGAAGTATTTCTGAATTGACATAACACTTAAACTACTTAGATGGCTCAAATTTACTCAGACAGTAATTTAGGCAGAGCCAAAAATCTATTTGAAATAATGTTTGATTAAAGGATCAGTGCAAACGGGGGCCATTCCTTGCAAGACCCAGTGTACTACAGTGTTACTGGATATATGGGTTTATAATAGTAACAAAATAAATCAGTAGAAATTGGACTATTTGATGAAACAGGCAGAAGATAATTTATCTAAGACTGCAATATTAACAGGTGGTTTAAATAATACCATGCTTTACCGTTTTTTTTGCCTACCATTAAGCAGAAATGCTAGCATCATGGGAGTAACGGGTATCCCCCGAATGTCTCTGGCCAATCAGATTACCTGGCTGAAAAGCCTAATGAATGAGAAAACAACTCAGATTCACTGTATACTGTGCAAAAAAGGAATCCAATAGCGGATATGGGAAAAATCTGAGTGGGGCTGATAACTTTTTGTCTGATAACTAACAATATCGATCCATTCAGCAACCTGAGCTGATTGAGCCGCGCACAAGCCTCGACATGTTTGCAGGAAGGGGAGGAAATGAGCGGTCAAGGTCAAGTTCGACGAGGCGATTTATTTTTAATTTAATTTTTTATTTTTAATTGAACGTCAGTGTGTTGTTGTTTGCTTTGTGCTGTGCCAGCTACTTTAATTGCTGTTTGCTTCCAAAAATAACTAAAGGAGCAAAGGAAATTGAGTAGGCCAAATGCTCTCCATCTAATGTTTTTCTTCTTGGCTTTTATAGGAGACCCTCGTTTCAAGAGGGTCTGGCTGCCTTGCAAAGAGAAAACGGCCGTGACAGATGTCTCTCGAAAAGATGGAGTTTACTCTGGAGTGAAATGAAGTGAACAGCCAATCTTTAATCCAATATAAGCACACTGGCGGCCCACAGGGAGTTGATGATTAGAGTGAATGTCCAGCACCACCACAGGCATAGATTGAAAAAATACCAGAGGAGATATCTGCATTTTTACATATTTGGATACATGGCATCGATAAAGAGCCCTCAGTCTTTGTGCTTTACACTGAACTCCTCCAGTAATACTTGATTTAGCTTGTTTGATAAACATGATAGGAGCTTAACATTTGATAGGGGTTTAATATTTGAACTTTGAACTCTGTTTCAAAGAAAATGTTTTACATCAATTCATAAATCCATTACTAAATTTGTGTGTAAAGCTTGGCTAAAAGCTCAAGATAACTGTTTTTACTAAAGTAAATTCCAAGACCCGCAAACTAAATGAGCACACAGCAAAATTGTCATTAATTAATGTCATTATGAAAGCACAGTCACTCTACAACCAAAACTCACTGAACCATTAGCCAAAAGCAAAAACCTTCACTTCATACAGTCATAACCATAAATTATGTCTTTCCTTTACTGTTTTGTGATCAAAAGGTTTGTGACCCGTATCAATGCTAACCTGACCCGTCAGACGGTTTGTTACACAGAACCATCTGAGAAGTTTAAAAGCTAGTTTTAAAGTGACAATTTATGAAATCAGGTTGCAGTAATGACCGTCTTTTCAGGTTCACAGTTTTTCAAGTCTGACTTAAAACAACAACACTTGTGTGCTTACATGTGCAATAAAAGACTTTTTGGGCCCTGTAATCATGACTCCCGTCTATACTGACCGTGTAGAGATCCCTTCCTAATATGATTCTAATGTAAGTAATGTGGCACAAAACCAACAGTCCTAATTCTCAGCAAAAATACATTTTAAAGTTCAACCAAAGCTAATACAAGGCTTCTATCGGAGCTCAGCAAGAACACACTGTTTGGGGAAACTAAAAAGAGGACATTTTGCACTAAAGGCAGTAACTTTATAAGTAGGCTAAGTTTCACTGAACAGCTGGCACAACTGGCTCCGGATGAAGAGATCCATGTGAGAGGAAGTGCTCCACAATGAATGTCAAGGCACAAAGGACTTCTGCACACTGTTAGGCTCCAAATAAATAGTTTATTTCTCTCTTCAAGGCAACATTTTGATCTACAAGATCTTCCCCAGGCCCACAATGAATGTCAGAAATTAATTAACTTCGGTAATGAAGTCTTCACACCTTTTGCAGAGCCTGCTCGCTATATTGTCATACATTGCCTACCACAACAAGTATATGCAAAGTTCTGGTACTTTGTGATTATGCAATATTTGCAAATTAATTCCCCGAGGTGTCACGTTTGTTTTTCAACCTCACTGTCTTTCCTAATCTCTCTTTTCCCCTTTCCCATCCAGCATTATAATTGGTCTAATAATGGCGTAGATGACAGCCTGTGGCTGGGGCTCTGCGCTCCTTCTATTCAGTCTAACGCAGCGCTTCCACCTGTCATTGATTTCCATTATTCATCGTAGGGAGAACCGATAGTGCTCTCTCTGCAGGACCCTTCTCCAGAGATCACCTTTCACTCGGTTTGTTCGCTGCCACAAGAACGCCACACACAAATCTGTTTCATTCTTTTTATTTTAAGAAACATTTAGAGATTAATAAAAGACAGGCTAATTTTCTCATTTTTATGTATTGTTCTAACTGAATTTGCTCCATTTAAAGCAAGTTTACTGCAAAAGAATAAATAGCCTGAAAACTCATCTTCCTCTCAGCTGTGTTTACATCCCATTGGTTATTACAGGATCCAAACAAATCCACTGATGACCTTTAGAGGGATATCACTGCACATTTATAATAACATGAGCATGCACAATGGGATTATGCCAGAGAAATGACAATATAACAAGCATCACCTCATATTTATTATAGCAGAGGCTGCTGAATCTTATCGCTGCAGGTTTTTTTCAGTTTCAACCTCCTCGGGAAATCTCACTTCACCTTCAAAATCCTTAACCCCAAATACAATTATATTTATTAGATTAATTGTTTTGTGATTCATGTATGTGAATGATTGAAAACTGTAAGTATGAGACATTTTCTCAATCCTTGACACAAGCAACACAGAGATAGAAACGCTTCTGGAGCTGGTAAGCCTCTGAACCACGATGCTTGACTGGGTAGAAGAGCGACAACGCAGTGAGGCAAGCAGTTTGCTATTTTTCGTACTCCCTGTCTAACTAAGTCTTTCAGTGTGTGTATGTGTGCTCGCACATCTACCTTTGTGAGGACCAATTTGAGTTTTTAGACCATCAGAGTGAGGACATTTTTGGAATGTGAGGACATTTTGGCCGGTTCTTGGTTTTAAGGTCAAGTTAAAATTAGATTTAGGTAAGGGTAATGGTTAGGCATTTAGTTGTGATGGTTAAGGTTATGATGAGGGGCTAGGGAATGCATTATGTCAATGAGTGTCCTCACAAAGATAGAAGTACAGGAATGTGTGTGTGTGTGTGTGTTTGTGTGTCCCCTTGTCCCTGTTTTCTTGTAGTGAATTTTTTTTCTTCTGCAAAACAAAAAGCAGCTTACCATCTCTTGGTTGGCTCCGTTGTCTGCTTGCACATTCTATCTACTTAGGCCGTCCATCTCCTCCTGAATCCTGTACATAAGCCCAAAACAAGAGATGTCACCACACACATGCACAAACTCTCAACACACAAAAGGACATCTGAATAAAATAATTCAGAAAGACCTGCAACAATGGAAGCAACAGCTAAAGCGAAGCAAGTTTTGGTGTGCCAAAAAGGAATCGGTGCAAGGGCGATTAAACCGCTATACAGCTTGCCTGCTGGAAGCATATAAAAATGAAACAATGAAACACATATGCACATGTGTGCACATATATTAATTATATCCCAAGTAATAGCTTGCTAATACATTTTAACAATGCTAAAGTACATGAAAGGTGTTATGTGCTTCAAAGCAGCAAAAACATGTATAACAACTGTAAACACCGTGGAAGGGAGTGATGGACCTGTTGTTTTATCCACATTGTAAAGATGTTGATGTTTTTCCATCAAGGCTCGTTGGCAGGAAATGAAAAAATACAAGACAAAGCCAGAAGAGGGAGACATGCCAAGAGGGCCTGCAATTTCGGCAGCCATTTTGGAATAAAACCACAGACTTGAATTTACAATGGGAAAAACTGTATTTTGAAATAGAGATGATGCTACAACAAAAGTTTCACACAAAACCAGCAAAGGGTACAATTTTTTTCTGTAATCTATCATGCAGTGTTGGTTTAGCCCTGAGTTTAGTTTAGCTTTACTTCAGGAACACTATGAACCTTTTAACCATAATGATAACCATGCAGGCTGTTCTCGTACACCCTACGAAAAGTAATGCACTGTATTTCGTATATGTAATCCATGTAATCATGAACCAGGAAGTATTAAGAGCGACAAACGCGACGTACGTAGGAGGTTGGGGTGGAACGGCGGGTCAAAAAAACACCGGACTTTTGCCCTGGAGACCGGTGTTTATATTTTCTGTGTGAAACCAAAAGTCAACGTTGATTTATTTGTCACGCCACTTCCGTCTGTAGTTATATTAACCAAAACCATGATCCTTTCCTTAACCTAACTAAGTACTTTTGTTGACTGTTAGTAGCTGAAATTGACACGTGTTGCTGTACATTCGTAGGAAAACGCACAAAATAAGTTGCGGAAGATATCGTACAAACTATTGTATGAGGATACGTTGAACCATGATATTACTTAAATAACAATTTTCCTGTTTTTGGAGCATGGGCTGCTAAGGATGTATGTTCGAACTGACACCTACACTCAGTAGGCGATTTGTTAACAGGGGGGACGCACCCAGTTCGTTTTGTTCACCCGCAACTAGGGAACCTAAGGGATGAAGAGGGGGAGTGCCAGGTTAACAAGGGGCATGCATTTTGTTAATTTTGCAACTGCCTGCACTTCTTAAATACATATCCACACTGTAGCAAAAGCTACCGTTTATCATCTTTCCAGTCCACTGATACATTTTGACAGAACAGAGCCGAACACACTCCTGTTAACACCATGCCAGATGATGTTGTCTCTCAACTCTTTTCCTCCCCACACCTCCTCCCCCACCCTGACCTCCATTTCTGCTCTCCTCCCTTCAGGCACCCATCTTTTCTCTCTTCTCCCCCCTCCAAACCCTGATCTGCCTGTCACACCATCACATCCCCCAGCAGGTCTCTTCTTCTTCCTCCCCCCGTTCCTCACTCAGTCCATCTCTTTTTGTACTCTCAGTAACTGTTCTTCTGACTTAGACATTAGATTTATCTGATACTCTGGGCCTTCCCTTACAAAGCTGGGGCTTCCTGGACCCATGACTTGAATATTGCACCTACCCCTCTCCCACACAAGTCGCTTCAATTACACATGGTTGTCTGCATGATTACCGAGCACAGATAGAGTATGACACAAAGCCATAGTGACAGATCACATAACGAGGGGGGAGAAGCAGCAGAGTGGGGGAGAAATGAAGGTAGGGATGGTTAGAAAATGAGGCAGAAAGAGATAGAGGATGGACCAACGGAGAAATATTTGTCCCGAGGTCCTTAGAAAGTTTAAATCAGCTCTTGTTTTCATAAAACAAATTATGATAATCTACACGGTTTGACAGTTACCTTTTCCAATTGATGAGCTTTCTGTCTCTGAAACTACGTGGACATGCACTCTAATCAGACTGAGGCAATATTCTGATTATTGCAGCCGTCAAATATCACCTTAACCAGATTATTTTATTTGCATTAATGTCTTAATCAGAGCATATTGTTTCTGTCAATTAGCACAACAGAAGACTGCTGGGGCATGTGGGACTGTGCCGGACAGCATTCGCTTCACGTCGTAAAGGTAGAAGAAAGCAGTTGAAGTCGTACTTGATTTTCAATATCATTTACACTGTTTGCTTGTTTCATTTGGCCCATTTGCTCCACAATAAATGGCACGCTGCAGTTTAGTAATGCCATGACAAGCACCAAGGGAATCACTTCATACACTCCAGTTTTTGACTTAAAATGTACAAGTTGACAAAGGAGTGCCGTAGTACCTCATGCCGAGCGCACCCAAAAAGCACCTGAGCGGACACCATCCCTTTATCTCTAGCGCCATACATAGAATAAAATTTATAAGACACATTCGACATAAAAGCCTGTCTGTCCTTAGGTTAGGTCAGGTTAGGTAATTATACAATCTTGTTATGAAAGTTAGATATATGGGTCATTCTTTATCAAAGGCAAAGTTTAACAAACACGGTTAATATTCAACTTTTAACAATTTTGCTACCCAAATGGGGACTGAAGCTGGTTATCGGTTATATGGTTATATGGTTATAAAAATTGTTAGTATGTCTAATCATTAACAAATGTTTTAATGCTAAATCACCAGTTGGTCATCCACCGCAGCCACAATGGAAAACAGATCCTGTGCACTTTGGCCTTAAGCATCATATAGCTGTAAACTCATTGAGATTGAAATCTCTTTTCCTAGAATGACCAGGCCAAGAGGGCAGCACAGACATTGTTACAACAATAAAAGACAAACAAAACAAGCAGACAAATACAACTGTCACGCACCAAAGTCAACATCTCTACGTTTGACCAACAACCGCATGAATGCCTCACAATAACAATCACGTAGGTGAAAATTCAGCATATCATGCTGTGATTGATCAAACTGGTCTAAAAAAATGTACATTCATTGTCACATAAACAAGTATACGGTGCACAAAGAAAGTGCGTGAGTGTGTTGTGGAGTGTTCAAATTATTGTTTCAGTCCATTAATGTATACAGGTGGAAAAAAAATGTATAACAGTCCCCAAAAATGACAAACAGATTGAATCAACATCTCTCTATTTTAGCATACCATTGGGAGGAGTGTGTGTGCTGATCACTATAGCTACTGACAGCCTTTCATTTACCTTGATGATTCTCTTTACAGCTATCTGGAGGCTGCAGGTATCTGTTCCATCTGCAGTCTGTGAGGGGAGTCATGATTATTATTATTTCTTTTAAATGATGTATTATTTTATGACATGTCTGTTTCATTTTGCTGGCTTTGTGAAGCACTTTGTACCGTGGATTTTGAAAACAATGTGAGAATTAAATAGATTTTTTTTATCAGATGCTGAAATTATGAAGAAGCTCAGCTGAATCAGCTTAACCCACCTACCATATTTAACATGCAAGGACTACCAACTGGGGTCCCTGAGCTTTGATTTAGTTTTCAGTAATTGTTTTTGTTATAATTATATTGTGAAACCAACCGGGCTCATTTTGATCCCAATATAGAATAATTGAAATAATCCCACAGTCATTCAAATTTAAACACTTTTTTAGATTTGTCTTTTATTACAGGATTATCAGGACACACCCATACAATTGTTATTATTCAGGAAGATGATTGCATGGTTTGAAAACTTGACACAAAATGCAGAAACAATTTCCAGAATTTTTCAATATGAGGTCAGCGAGGTCATTGACAGGCAGTATGACAAGGTAAATGATTCAACTATACAGGTTCATCAGTAACTTTAGCAGTGGAACTTTAACATTGAAGTTGTCTCATTCATGATATTAATACCTTTATTTGAGTTGATCTTGAAAGTCTTAACATACTACAAAACCAAAAAACATACATATTGTGGTGTTATTGATAATCAAGAGGAATATCATTGTGGAGTTTCCAAGAAACTTTAGTCAAACTAAAGTTTACTTACTGAAAATCAGAAAATGTTTTCTCTAAAAAAGGAAACATGGGTGTGATCATTGGTCAGAATCTGAGTCTGTACCGAAACTGAATGTCTTTTACGGGACGAGCCGCTCCAATGCCCAGTTGACTGGCAACAGTACCAGGTGTTTCTTCATGGGGATTCTTCAGTTCAAACTCAAAGTAGACCAGCATGAGGACGATAAACTGTTTTAGCTCATTGTTGGCAAAGAACCTGCCAGGACACATGGAGGTCCCTGCACCACAGGGCATGGTGTAGTACTTCACCTTCTTCCCTGCTTTGTAGAAATCAGTTTTCTTGCTCCTGTCTGGATTCAGAAAGCGGTCATATTTGAATGAATGTGGGTCAGGGTGGATCTCCGGGTCAGTGTGGATGACAATGTAAGGAAGCACTGCCAATCTGTCGCCCTTGCGAATATGGTATTTGCAACCATCTGCCATGTTGAGAGTCAGATCCTGGTGCACTGCTCTGTTGAGCATCGAAACGGCAATGAGTCGAAGGGTCTCCTCTACAGTGCTATCCAGGATTGGCATTTTCATCAGCATGTCATAGGTCAGGTTTATCAAAGGGCCATCACGTAGCACCTCCTGGCCAGACTCCTTCAGAACCTCATCTACCTCGCCCTTCACAGCCGTCATGGCCTCAGGGTGCTTCATGAGGAAGAGGAGCAGCCAGAATGCAGAAGGCCCTGTGTTGCCTTGGGAAACCCAAAGAAGCACAAGCATGTACTTGTCAATCATTGACTCCTTTATACCCAACTCCTGTCTGCCCCGCTGCATGTCCAACACCCAGGGACTTATGTTGTCTCTGGTCTTCATCTTCTGTATTGACAGAGCATTCCAGAAGAAAGCCTTTAGCCTCTCTGCCTCCATCTTTTCCTTCGGGGGCAGGACTCCATAAGCCAGATCGAGAAAGAAGCGGTCAAATTCACAGAATTTGTAAAATAAGGCTTCTGATTCAGCTCTGTCTATGCTTTCTCCAGATTTGTCTGACGCATTTCCAAAAAGGGACAAATAGCCAGCCCTAAAAATCGCATTGAAGCTGTACTTAAACAGACTGTCTTCTATCCAGGTCTTTTGAACTGCAGATGAGCCAATGTTCTGCAACATCACTTTCTGCAAATTACCCATCATGGAGTGTGTCAACATCTCCAGCCGAGGCCCCCTCAGGTGTTTGTGGCTGGTTGCCATGAGAAGCTGGTGCTCATTCCCTAAAGATTTGTAACCAAAGACTCATTGCACCAGCTGCCTGACAAACTGGTTGAAGTACAGTGTTTCTCGAGTGTCCTTAACAAATGCCCCCACTGATAAAGGGTCCATAATGAATGTGATGTACGTGCCTCCGAGCAGTACTGTGAATACATCACCGTGCTTTTGCTTCATCCTCTCTAGGAACTTCAGTGCGTCCTTGCGAACCCCTTATCCAAAGGGGGTTCTCCTGGTCGCCGCTGTCGAAACACCCCCAGAAGGTACAGGCCTCCAATCAAAAAGGTAAGAAAACCAAGAAGGATTGGTAGCAGCAAAGCCATGACTGATTCCTCTTGCAGCCACAGAGTAATCTGAGGTGACAGTTCACATAGTGCATTATAAATACCCTTTTGCTCCTCCCTTTGCTCATGGGATCATTTATAATGGGACAGAGCCACACTCACATTAAAAATTGAAGGAAAAATTGCAAACATTAACAGACACATTATTGTGGGGGTGTGAAGTACAGGTGAGGAACTCTATCACCAATCATCCACCATCAAATAACTGAAATAGAATGAACCCTCTGGAATCACCTCCCCCAATCTATCAGAGCGGCTGAATCTCTTCTAAAAACCCATCTTTATAGGCAAGCCTTTAGGTCTCATCCACATATGGGTTTGTTTGTTTTAGTTTGGTCGGGCTCTCATTGTTCTGTGTTTCATATTGTAATTATTCTCAATAAAGTTTTCTTACGGACCCGAAGAACTATCCACTAAATAAAGAGGCTCTTAAATTGGTGATGGTTCTTTGTAGAAACAGAAAGCCTTTTAGACAACCATTATTTTTCTGTGAGTAACATATTTTCTGTTTGTCTTAAGCACCGTAAGAAAACTGGCTTAGTTGGTTGCGAAAACCTTTATATTCCGATTGCATCTGGATGCTTATTTCATCCAAACTATTCCCAAGATATGGTCCCGTATATCAAACGGAGAGAGAGAGAGAGAGAGAGAGAGAGAGAGAGAGAGACCAAAGGTGATGGATTATGCCATTATCTACAAACAGGTTTCTGCACCAAAATTTGTCATATTCCTGACCTTGGCTGCTGAAATGAATAGTACCCTTAACTTGCCATGTCAAGAAAACTTTTTTTCCCCTCGACATCTTCTGCTCTGTCTTCCTATACTGTCCTGTTATGACCATTAAATACCTCACAGGAACCACAATCCCTGTAGTGTAATATTTGAATAAATCAGTATGTACTGGATGCAGTACAGCATATTGCACTGAAGCCCAATGGGATTAAGTTAATGGACTTGTTATTGAATAAAACTAAATTGGCGTGCCGGAAATCACTCTTCCAAACTCTTAAATGACTTCATGTTCAAATCAGTTCCTGTGGGAAAAACTTTGTTTAAACTCATATTATATCTATCCTGGATGTTAGAGCTAACTTTATGTACTCTGATTGGCATTTTGTTTGAAAAAAAATACAGAAAAAATCTATGCATAAGCAGCTGTAATTGTAAGAAAAAGAAGTAATATGGTAATGCTTTATAGTTATCACACACACACCAGATAACAAAGGCTAAGGCATTGCCGTTTAGCTTGTCCTTTTACACAGCAGCCTCATTTTAGCCAGTTATAGCGGCTATAACTACTTATATTCCCTTTTAAAAGGGCCAATCAGGGTTAAACTGCTGCAGGGATGTGATCATGTTCAGGCAGAAAGAGAGCAGATAAGGATGCTCAAGGACAGTTGAATTGAAAGGCACTATTTGAAGTTATTGATTTGTTCCCTCCTTCGCACGTCTTAGTGCTCATTTGAATGACCTTGTGATGATGGCGTACCGATCATCAGCTTGCAGATTCCCATGTATTTTACTGGTTAAACAATTAGTGACTAGAAAATTAGCCTCACTAACATGTATATGTAAACATTAGATGTTAAATAGCAGCAAGAAAAGAGTTTGCTTTTTATTACCGTCCCTTCCTCCCAACTTTATCTAATTCCTTGACCTTTCTCCGCCTCCATTTCTTATTCTTCACGCACAGTCTGTAGATATCTCTCTCAGCTTGCCATTACTATGGCATAGTGTGGAGAAAAGGTGGGGTCTTCGTAATAAATTACAGCATAGGGCATTTCATGGAAGCATTAGTGTAAAATGCCTTGCAGTACCAGGGCGAAATCCATATTTCTGGCATGGTTGTCTCCAGTGGAAAACAGACTGTAAACCCTTTGGTGCCACATTCTCTCCATTCAGCTGCATTTTTCATGCACAGTGCAATGCAGGTAATGTGGTCTTGCAAGGCCATAATGTGTGTGTTTATATGGACAGTACATCTAGAGTCAACTGTGGGGGGTTTTAGCTAAAAAATGTGTAGGAACAATAAAAGTCAAATTTCACACCTGGTGAAAGTGGTCTCGAAACTAGAATGGAGCAAATTCACCCACAACCCCAGATTTAAAGGATAGCTTCACAATTTTTCAAATTTGTCTTAAAGAAATAATCGGGTCAATTGAAACAGTACTGAATGAAGAAATCCATTCCTAATGCACACATAATTTGAGGCTGACTTAGACAAATCAAGTGGGTTTCTTCTAAAGTTACAAGGCCCTATCTTACACCGATAGCGCAGCGCGACTGTCATTGCTAGTTTCAGACCGACACAGTTGTCAGTTTCATGCCCAGCTCCCACGTTGTGTAATAGCCAAAGTTCTTGCGCCCATCTGTGTGCCCATGGGCGTGTTGGTTTTAAAATGAGGTGTGGTCAGGTGCATTGTTGTTGCATTGCTATCTTGATTGAACAGAAAGCAATTGCGTCATTGGCGCAGTATTTGCCCCTTGCGCCTTACTTTGCACCCAGATTATGCACTGCTTAACTAGCAAAAGTAGAGTTGGACACGCCCTAAATCCACTTGCACCATGCACTTTAGACGATGTGCTAAGGATTGTTTAAATAGGGCCCACTGTATTTTTAGTATGAATGTAGTAGTTCAATACTGTGTCTCCATGTAATGCCTCAGCAGATGCAGGTTTGAACCCAAAAGCATGACCCAGAGATCAAGCAGATAAACAATAAAGTTTGTCTCGTAGTCAAAAAACAGACAGGGGTCAGGAGGAAACAACAACAAACGACAACAACAAAAGGCAAACTTACCCAGGCAGGGGGCAGCCTAAAAGGTTAACCTTTAATAGATGTCTCCATATTTGTTCATTTCATTCATTCATGACATTTTATTTCGTGGTATTTTATGTTTAAAGGAGCAGTGTGTAGGATCTGGTGATATCCAGCAACACATTCTCACTCCCAACTCGTCAAATACCGCCGCTTAGTCAGTGCCCCTCGGCATCGGAGATCGACGCACAGGATACCCCTCTCGCATTACTGTTGGACGGACCAGGGACGGCATGTCAATATACGCTGGTTACATGAACAGTGTCCTTTCAAAATAAACTTCCGTTTTCACAGGAAGTTAGGTTTAGGCAACACAACCACTTAGGTAGGGTTAGGGGGCGGTCGTGGGTGACGTTAACTTCACTGAATAACGACTCAATCGACTCACGTGACTGACGATACTAACGAGTCATGTGACTAACGATTCAAGTGACTCATGGGACTGACGATACCAATATTTCTGCCAATAGATCCCCTAATTGTTACACACTGGTCCTTTAAGAGCAGCAGTCTATTATTAATTCTGTGTTTTAAACGTACAGGGTTGTGTCGTCAGCATGTCGCAAATCACCGAGGTTCATAAACACTTGTCTTAGTTGTAATCTTCCAGACCTGACAAAGCAGTGCATCATCCGACGCACCTGATCATCTAGTCTTGTCATCCCTAAAATAACTGATGTGTCTCGCAAGGCTGCGTAGAGAGCATGACAGTGCAGATGCTTAAAGGTCAACACCCTCTGGAATAAAACCAGAACTTGTTGTCCCGGGGAATTATAGAATCCCTAACCCATTAACATAAGCTGTTACTGACTAAAGGTGCTAAAGTGACTCATTAACATCCAAAGGATAAGAGTAACACTTTGGCCTGATAGCTTTAACAAATCTAACACAGTTTTGTAATCCACAGGTCTAATCCTCTTACCTGTGCATTTTTTTTTCAGCAACATAGTATCAATTCTATTATAAATCTCAGGGGTTACCGTTTACTAACTGAGTAAAATGAGTAGTTTAGAGCCCCGTGAGTTAGGAGCCGAGACTCCCCAGGAGTCCAGCGATACATGCCTGCAGGATGCGGTCGCTGGTCTCCTCAAGCTCTCCCTCGAGGAGAAAGAAAATCTACAGCTAGTGCTAGCACTGTAGAAAGTAAGCTAACAGAGCTGGTTGAGTTTACCGTCCCGGATGTGCTCGGTCAATTAGTCTTGTTGTACGACCGCAAAGCGCAGCTGCAAGCTGCCGAGCACCAGGCGCAGCTCCAAGCTGCAGAGCGCGATAATTCCAACCTGTAAGGGGAGATTCGGAGATACCGGTTCGAGGTCTCCCGAACACAGGAATGCATAAAAAGCATGAGTCCTCGAGAGACTATTACAGACGCCTGAGAGCCGCTTACTTGCAGGGACGTAGCGCCCCGGGCCTGGAGGAAGAACAAACTTTCAAGTCCCTGTTCCTGCACAACCTCCACGAAAGTGTGCGTTATGATGTCACGATGTCCAGCAGGTCAAACAACCTCAGCATGCATGAGATCAGGAAGTATGCGCAGATGGCCTGGGAGACACAGACACGCCCTGTTAGGTGGCCAGAAGACGACGCCGCCCGTGTCCTGGGGATTCAGTCCTCTGAGAGCAATGACCTGGCACTCGAAGGCAACGAAATGCCTCGTGCTTGGGAAAATGCCAGGGTGACTTACCAGGGACGCCAACCACTTCGCCAGTATGGTAGCCAACCACCTCTCCAGCATGGTAACCAACAGAACCAGGGGGGTGGTAACCAAGGCTACTTCCACAATCAGGCCAGGCCAAGGCAACCTGATACCTTCCAACCGAAGAGGGTTCAGTACGACCAAAACCCCAAGCAAAGAGGTAAGTATAATGATGTAGTCCCAAACCACCCCAGAGGGGAGGGTTGGCAAGAAATGGAAAACAGGATTCGAAAGTGTTTCAAGGAAGCGATGAGACAGTTTGGGACAGCCAGTCAACAACCAGCGCTGCCGGACTCTCCAAAGAAGTCCGACGACAGCCCCCCACCAGTATGACATGGCCGGATCCCATTCTCTTCTACCACCAAAGTTTACGTCGTAAGCTGGAGAAGGGAACCAAAGGAGCCCACGTTGCTCCCTGGGACCGCCACACCGAACGTACCGCAACCTCCATTCTTGACCTCCTTGGCAACCTCGTCCGCAAGGATAATGCCACATGCATATACACCTCAGTATTCATAGGGAGCTGTATCAGCACCCTTGATCTGCTTGACTCCGGTTTTGAACTAAACCTTATGTGTTCCAACACTTGGGTTCCATCACTCTTCAGGGGATGACTCTCGTGCATCCCATTTGCATCTGCACTCATGATGCAGAGCCCGTGCTCATCGGTCAGACGGACAAGCCGCCGTCATCCAGGAGTCCAGAGGACCCCCACCGATGCTCATGCCTTTTCCAGAACCTGATCCAGGTTCTGATCTTTCCTTCTGGATCCACACGGACCAGATAACCTTAAGCCTTTTGCACTTCCAAGAGAGAGGGCAGCCTCCACACCCGAAAGGGGGGGGGGCAGTCCCCACTCTCAGAGGAAGAGAACACACCCATGTACACCTTAGAACACCACCAACCATTGCCTACCACGATGATGACCCATCTCTCTACCTCATTCCCAACCTGAACATGTGTGCCAAAACAAAGGACATACACTGGGTTTGCGCAAGCAACCCCTTTGTTCAAGATGTAACAAACTACTTCTGCGAATATTATTTATTAATTAGCTAATAACAAACCTGTCCCATTTGTAAATCCCCTACATTGTCTTAGATCAGGTGTTCACGTACAAGTTAGTCAGCTAGTCACGCAGGTCCATTTAGTAGATTTACTGTTATTATCACTGGGAGACAAAGGAAATGCTTTAAATGCACCAGTGTTCCCACCTTCCTGTCTGTCATGTGTAAGATCTGAGGAGCTCATACACTATAGCTGTCATTTGTTTTTCCTGCATTTGAGTCTCTGTTTCTCTGTGCTTCATGTCTCCTTGTCTTCTTTCTTTCTGATCCTCACCGGCTCATTCCCTTTCCCACATTGTTCCACCAGATGTCTACTTTGAAATGTCAACTTTTCCTCCCCTCTCAGATTGTCAATGAAACTCAGAGAGGAAGCTGTGGAGCACGTCAGTGGCTTCATCTTCCTTTCCCCTCTCATCTCTCTTTTACATAAATATTTGTCTGTTTCTGCCTTGCTATTTTTATATCGCGGTCGTCTTTTCTTTTGGTCTCCCCTGTCGCTTTTCTGTCCTTTACTTTGTCTCTCTCTATCCTCGCACAGCTCTCAGCTGTACTAATGAAAGGATGACTGATGTAGGTGTTGGCTGGGAGATGGAGCCTGTCATTTATTTTCCGTTTTTTCTGCGGGGCTTGCCCGGGGCCAGATTCGCCTCGACCACAGACGTTACCATGAGAGCTTTTAGTCCATGCTGAAATAGCACACACATACGTACTGCATCCATACATATGGACATAGTGCTCCCGCCCTGCTGTTGCCACTTGCTGGTGTCCCAGGGAGTGGGAGTCAAAACAATACCCAGTAATTGAATCCCTGTTGCCAGTGTGTACCTCACTCCATGTCTCTCATTGTGGCAACAATCTCTCACAGTCAATCTCTCTTGAAGGCTGTTTGCTTCTTTGCTGCCTGTCTTCCTATGTCTCTTCACCCTCTCTTCTCCATTTCCCTCAGATCTAGTGTCCTTTGAGAGGCTACTTCTTCCTTTCACTATTTGCTTGTGTGAATGGTATGGCACATACTGTATGCATGAGTTGGGTATCTCCTACTGGGGAAAATAATTTAAACCGGTGTGTTTTCTGCCTCAGGTCATGCACACCACTTGTGCAAATAACCATGTTTGCGCGTTTGTGTCTCGTATAATATGTGTGTGTCCTCTGCGCGCTGAATGACACCTCAACCAGTCGGCCTCCTCCATGCCTCATCGCTCTCCATTGTTTTCCTGTTGGTTTGACTGACATGTCATCCTCAAAAGATGTTTGCATCGCCTAGGCGCTCTAGATTGGACACGCTCGCGCGCTCCCAGCCCGGGCTGCGTTTGAAGAAAGACAGGCAGTTTTGATTCTGGTTTATTTATAGTCTCCCACACTTGTTCACACACTCTGGAGACTATGTTTTGATTAGACGTCTCACACAGGGAGATCAGGGCCTCAGTAGTTACACATTATCTGTAATATTTGTTCTAATGTTCTCGGATTGGGGAGGTGAGTCCGCTTCTGGAAAGTTTTCCGTTACAGGGAGACATTAACAGCGAGCATTAAGTTTGGACTGTTTGTTCTTGGATGCAACCACACCACACATTTCATCAGCGTACAACATACACAATAAAATCAAAAAGCAACCAAATATAGCTCATGATTTAGGTCACTTTAAACTAACACATAGACGGGGCCAGGAAGGACATCTTGTTCATCAGCATCACTCACTTCACTTTGAAATGTAAGATAATCCAGGTTATAGTCCCAGAATGCTGGAAGGCACTACTGAGCTTTATTAAAGGCCTTGAATGTTGACTCAAAAAATAGAACTATGTTCCCAGGGAATGAATTCCCATGTTAGTATATTTATTAGGTTTTTTTAGACACTATCAGCATCCCTCTGCAGATGGCAATCTCCAGAGATTTTGGAGAAAGTATTGGACGGATTGCCATGAAATTCTGCACAGACATTCATGGTCCCCAGGGGATGAATCCTAATGACATGGTGATCCCTTGACTTTTCCTCTATTGCCCACATGAGTTTCACATTTTGTGGTTTTGAATGAAATGTCTCAGCAGCCAGCCCTGTCTCCTAAAAGTTACATTCCCATACAACTAAACTGCATTCTCAATTATGTTTGGAAGGAAATATATGTTGTTGCCGATTACATTTGGGTTTTACGTATCACAAATAAGTCTGCGGATGGCCGCAGCAAGTGACGTAGTATAACAAGCGACTCGCAGCTAATAGCCTTCATCATTGCCAATGGAACTACTTTTTACTAGGGCTGTCGAAGTTAACGAAATAATAATAATGCGTAAACGCAAATTAATTTAACACCACTAATTTCTTAAACACAATAACGCAATCGTTCTTTCGGAGGTTATAGCGGGCTCAGTTTTAAAGCTAGAGTGAAGGAGGTTAAATAACGCTCCAAACTTGCGCTAAATTTTGAAGAGGAAAGATTGTCATGGCCATTTTCAAAGGGGTCCCTTGACCTCTGACCTCAAGATATGTGAATGAAAAGGGGTTCTATCGGTACCCACGAGGCTTCCCTATACAGACATGCCCACTTTATGATAATCACATGCAGTTTGGGGCAAGTCATAGTCAAGTCAGCACACTGACACGCTGACAGCTGTTGTTGCCTGTTGGGCTTGAGTTGGCCATGTTATGATTCAAGCATATTTTTTAATACTAAATGCAGTACCTGTGAGGGTTTCTGGACAACATCCATCATTGTTTTATGGTGTTAATTGATTTCCAGTAATAAATGTATACATACATTTGCATAAAGCAGCATATTTGCCCACTCCCATGATGATAAGAGTGTTAAATACTTGACAAATCTCCCTTTAAGGTACATTTTGAACAGATAAAAAAAATGTGATTAATTTGTGATTAAATATTTTAATTGATTGACAGCCCTACTTTTGAATCAACTGAACCGGTGATCCAGCCTTTTAAAAAAAATGTTAATTACCTCTTAAAGAAAGCGGTATATATAATTTCTGACCATTTTGAGGCACGTGGGTCGATTGTGGGTGAGAGCAGAGTGAGGGATGGGGACAAGTGAAAAAGAGCAGTAACCAACCAACCTGTAAGGAACATCCTCTGGTCATATCTCTAAGTGACAACTGTGACGAGCATACACACACACACACTCGTCTAGAGGTCTGTGATGAGTTAATCCATTTACTGGTGGGGGCTAGTATCCTGCTATCATGCTGAATGATGGAGACCAGCTTTCATCCTTCAACTCTCTCCCCCTGTACTGTAACTCTGCACACACATTTTATCATTTTCAAGGATTAATCATCTTATGCGTATATGTAGGTGGTGAGAAGAAAAACTCAGCCACACAAAGATAAGCAGTTGACTGTTTTAGCTTGAGCCAGTAGGCAGGTGTGATGTAATTCAATCCCAGTATAATTTCATTCTGAGGACGTTGGACATTATGGAGGGACATTTTTAAAATAAAGCAGGTTAATAATGACGCACAGAAAATATTTAGATTTGGAAAGACGGAAGAGTCAGGAACATTTACCGACACAGCACCTGTCGCAGAAGAGGAGCTTCCGACATTTAGTTTTGTGTTGGATATCTTTAAATGAAGCCATCTGTCATCATGCGTATGTGTCTTAATGAGCTCCATAGAGCTACTTGTTGTTTTGATGTTTTATTCCATTCTGTTTATTCTATTGAAATCTAGTGCATTTGGCACCATGCAGATTTCTTCTTTTTTCGTGTGTGTATCTGCGTCTGTGGGTGTATAAATACGCATTGGCCCTTTATTTGTTGCTAATTAATTTTTCTTGATGTTTTGGACATGGAAGCCGATTGACTAATGCTCCAGTTATAGTCCCAGAGGAAATTCAAATCAACAAACAAGGACCTTATTATGAAAAAACATAGAACAGGCAGCCTGCAGCTTGATCTCATGCTAATTCTTAGAAAATCCTTGAGAGAAGCACTGAATCTGGTTTCATCACTGTAAATATGTGATTGGAAAATCCACATCCGCAAATAAAAGGCAATAGTTGAATGGGACGCTTGACCGTCAAAACCGAAAGGCAAACGGAACAGAGGTAATGGTACTCAGTGTACTTCAATGAATTAATAATTAAAGGGTCCTTTAACCCCATTGGCAGATAGTGTGCTGAAGATGTGCCGAGTGGGAAATAGATGACTCATCAAACAACGTTTCTGTTTTCCATTGCTCACGGGTTCAGGTTTGCATTCCTCACATCCATGGATGGATTTCGGAATACATCAAACTGGCACATACGTGTACTTTGCAAAAAGTCAAGGCCACGCCCACTTTTGGGGGAAAACAAACTGAAAATCCCATAAACTTCAATGCAATTTGACATGTTTTCGGATTTTAATTTTGACAAGTTCGTATCTCTTGTTATACAAATGTTTGTTTTATACGCGTCTAATAATTATTTTGCGATCTTGCCTGAACCTGAGTGTTCGCGATACCTTCATAAATTGAGGTCGATCACCATCATGTCCCTTCAGTCTTCCCTCGTCCAACACAGTGGCCGGATATCATTTATCCAGACATCTATACATATTTGATTGAATCACGTTCGGCTAAGTCTGTAAATAACCAACCTGCTAATAGCCAACTGTTTGATCTGTAGGCTGAGTCTTAGTTGGAGACGACAATCTGATGCTGCTATAACGTGAATGTATGACTGTATTACTGCAGCAGCCTCACACTCAAGCCAACGCTCATGCTAGTCATTGTCACCAGCATCATTTCACCATTTACCACACTGACAGTGAATATTCACGTATCGCATGTGCCTCAAATCTCAGTGTGAAAGCCTCGGTTAACCTGCTACACAACAGCTTTTCAGCATTTTCTCTCCTGTGACAGCGAGCTTTCTTTCCGCCAAATGGGAGCACAGCCTCGGCGATGACGCAATGCTGGTCTGGTCTATAGCTTGGAGCCATAAAGCCCCTCTATTATATCTTTGCTAGGCATTTTGGATTTATTGTTGGTGCAACCAACTACACAGCAACTGTTCGGCATAGAATTATTATTACGGGTTTGTTTAAAGTAGAAGTTTAGAGACATGTTTCAACTTCTTCTGTTTACGCTGTTACTGACTATGAGGGACACGGGATTGTTTTCTCCCAAAAGGGACTGGGTCATGCGAGCCTACTCTGGATGACGTATTGCCGGTCTGATGTATGGGCCTGATCAGAGGCCCTGGAGGTCAAGGGGCCCCTACAAGCAAGAGTCTCTGTGTGAGGTGACTGTTGTTAAGATCTCTCATTGCACAGTGAAATGCCAAGAAGACCTTCTAGCGAACTGAAGGAATGACCTAAACATTCACTTTGAAGTGGTCACAAGAAAGAAGCCATCGTGACACCTTCAGAGGTGAGTGTTCATCCCCTCAGGCTTCCTGTTGGACATTTGGGACTAGTGCTCCGTACTGATAATATCTGTCCTCCAGGCCTGCAGGGAGAAATAAAAAAGGGACCTTATTATGAAAAACACAGAACAGGCAGCCTGCAGCTTGATCTCATCGTAATTCTTAGAAAGTCCTTGAAGAAGCAGTGAATCTGGTTTCATCACTGTGTGAATACTTGATTAGGAAAATCCAATCGACAAATATAAAGCAATGGTTGAATTGGACATTGATCAGCATTCTCAGAATGTACTTAAAAGTGCAGTAGGCAGAATGTGTTTGGCATCATTTGGCTCATGACGGAAGACTTTGACCAATCACATGTCATTTGAGAGAGAGCGTTCCTATTGGCTGTACTCCGGACAAACGGATAAATGGCTGAGATTGATGTTAAGTGCCTGACAACGACTTGTTGTGAAGTAAATGCAATGGGACGCTGGAGGGAGAATGCAACATTTATTGGCTGATAAATAAATGTAATTTAATGTAATGTTCCGTCCCTTACATTGTTTATTTATGAACACACATTTTTATAGACATGCTTTTATTGGATGTCGTCCTTTTATCGCGTTTTTATTATTTGTATTACTTTTTTCATTTTATTTGTATTTATTAAATAGATTTTTTTTATTGTTTTATATATTGTAATGTTTTACCTGTGTAAGTTTTGTCTTGCTTTTGTATAGCTTTCTGTTGTCATATTTCATTTTATCGTGCTTTTGCTTGCTTTGTCTAGTCAAAGCACTTTGTAAACTCTGTTTTTAGTGGCGCTATAAATCAAGTGATTATTATTATTATTACTCTCTCAGCTACAAACACTATGTGCCTCCAGTGGAGCTATGTGCCATTTAACAAGTGACGATTTTTCTCTTAAAAAGACATCTTTGTACATGTCCCACGATGTTGAAGCTATACAGCTCAGTATTCATGAATGAAGTCACAAGGTTATACAACTGTGGCATCATGGGAGAAACATTAGGTTTGCGGTAGAGAGACTGTGACATTTTAACACTATGCGTAGGACGCGTCTTCGGCCATTAATCACTGTCTGTAGCATGAAGATAGTACTATTAATGGAACAGTCCACCCATGTAAACATCCTAATCGGAGCGATGCCTTGCTCTGATTATTGGCCATAATGTGATTATTATATGCATGTAAACATAGCCATTGTCTTGGTCTATTTCCCCTCACTCATTTTGCAATGCATGTCGTATGTAATTAGATCTTTAAAATTGGCTTGAAATTAAATCATGTGCCAGCTAACAATAACGCCCCAAATACACAGACATGAGCCGCAAGCAGAAACCACCACTTGCTGCCAGTACAGTTTCCCAAAGTTTGCATTGGAATCAGCTGAAATAAGAGATTTTGAGGCTCAATATTATACAGAGTTATTTAGGATTTTGTTTTTTTCTTGCAGTGAATTGTTTTTACATACTTATACAAGCTTAAACTTAGATAAAACATTTCAATTTGTGAGCTTTTGAGTAGATTTTGTTACCTTTGGACGGAGCCAAGCTAGCTGTTTCCCATCTCTATACCAAGCTAACCAGCTACTGGCTGTCGCTTAGTTTAGTTTAGTTTATTTGAGAAGGGACAGTGCAAATTAATAAATAAACATGGTAATAAAAAATGCCAGAATTAGCCAAAAGCCTATTTTTCATCTGTTGTCCCTGGTTAAGGTGTTACAAAGGGGGTTCCTATAGCTTCAAATTTAATGGACAAATATGAGAATGGTTTTAATCTTTTCATCTCCCCAACAGAAAGTGATAAGCGTATTTACCAAAATGCCAAACTGTTGCTTTAAGTAAAGAGAGACAATTAACGTAGCTTATCATAAAGATTGTAAGCTGGAACTATTTCTTAGCTGGAAAAAGAAAAACTGAACACCAAAGGGCCTTTTTGAAATGACTAAAGAGCCACATTTTGCACATGACACAAGTAGCCCGATATTTCTAAAATAAAAAGAATGCCCCCACATATTCTGACTATGAATAGGCTTTCCTTTTATAGATACATTTACACTCACACATTAGCCGGTTTGCTGATGTGACACATGAATGACAGAATGACAATGATTTGTCATATGGGCCAATTATTTGCAGAAGGAACACTATATATACAACACCAAAACATCTCACTCCTATATTTCCAATGAGCTCATGTGTATAACCACATGAATTAACATGTATGTTGGAGGCTATTATAGATTACTACTGATATAATTATCACGCCAGCAGTTGCACAAAAGAGCCAGAGGTTTCCTATAGTTTAATCATCGGTGTCTCTCCTACCGATATGTTTGTAGTTAAGATGAGAAATGTCTCCGGACCACATCTGAAGCTGCTACACAAGAGAGGAATGAGGCAGGGGAGGACGACGGATGGAGCGAGGGAGGGAGGGTGGAGAAGGACGAAGGATGGAGAAGACGAAATCCCAAAGACTTTGCATCATTCGTTCTCTCGCACTCGCTCTCTTTCCCTCTCCGCACCGTTGCAACTGCCTTCACAGCGCACTACACCTACACATTTTTCCACACTTACTGAGGCACTGCAGACTTTTGACATGTAGTAATCACACACGCACACGCACACACACACACACACGCATACGCACGCACGCACTTTTGAGGTGCCAGATGAAAGAACACCTACATCAATGGCAGGACTGTGGAAGCGTGTGTGTCGCAGAGATAAAAGCATTATGCAACACATGCCAGCCTGTAACAACCCTTCATGTCATGTCAGCTATGATGCACCCTTCGCACGCACACACACACACAAACACACACACACTTATACATACAGTATACATACTTATAGGTCACGTGATTTTAGGTATGGAGAGACATATAGAAGACAGGAAAACCAATGTGACAGGACTGACAGATTGAAAACGGCCTGTAGGAGTTTCCTAAGATGACGGCAGAAACAGAATTATTGACTCAGACCGCATCATGATGTAACTAACGGATAATGCGGAGTAAATATTAGCTTGTTTGTTTGTGTGAGATGGTTTGAGACTGACAGGTATAGGCAGGTATGAAGCCAGACAGGAAAATAAAAATAATTCACAATAGAGATTTTTTTCTCTCTTGTTTTTCTCAGGGAAATCAATCACATGCAAAATTCATGATGCCGAATAAGATGCCACTCTCCGTAGCATATGTCCTGGCCTACATGTTGACTGACAGTTGTTTTTAAACCTTTATTTATCCAAGTCAATGCAGCACATTTGACCTTTTCCAGCAAGCCGTCTTGCACTGTTGCCCACCGACTGTACAGAGATATTACAGGATACAAGCCCCCAGAGCTTAAAATGAAGCATCAGTCTGTCAGAGCTGCATGCCATCTACCCTCCTGTGTCACATCAGCCAGCAGGGAATAGAGAGGATAATGAGAAGTAAATCTCCTGGGACAACGTTAGGTCTTGTCTGCAGTGACAACTCTGTGCTGTGTTATTTGGAGCAACAAAATCTTTTTTTTTAAGTCATATTGAGTAATATTTTTAGGTGGGGGGTGTTCTGTTTCCAATGCAAATGTGAAAAATACATCAAATATGAAAATAATTATGACAATAAATAGTAGAGTAGAGTTATTTCCAAACATTGCAGCATTCTTTTACATTAACTTCCTCCGGATGGCAACGCAAAGGTTCTTTGAAAAGACCGTATTGTTGTTATTTGCTGCCAACTCACTGCATTAATGAGTTGCAAACAATTCAATTCGCAGCAAAATTGTGAAGAAATATGTTAAGTTTAAAGCTTATATAAATACCTTATAAGCCTTTACACGTGTATATTACATTCATAAATTATGCATACTGTGTAATGGCATTGAGATGGTCAATAAGTGACAGACGTTTTACGACGGAGTATTACTTTTTATTATTGCATGCTGATCTCAGCTTCACACCTGTAAGGTTTCGTGACTGCATCTTAACACGGTTGCAACACTATTGCAGTGACAAAATCTGTCCACAGAAATATAAACACCTGTTAAAGTCCTCAAAAGCACCCCTGTGGTATAGTTCCTGTTACAGCAGGTGTCTCCATGACCACGTTTTGCCATGACAACTCACACGCAGACTCACAAGGTGAAAACAATACCAGCGTCGCTGTCGCAGCTGGTAACCATACACAAACAGAAGTGTAAAAATGATAAGCTGTTTTACACAAAGACTCCAGGAAGTCACTACCACTGTTCACCAAGAAATAGATACAGCTCATACACATATTTCCCAAGATGTCGAACTATTCATTTAAAGAAAAGATTATGTGCATGATACAAAATGACCTATTTAAAAAAAAAACTAAACATACAGTATATGATGCTTAAAGGCCTGCAAGACAACCTCAGTCCACTCGGATTTACAGTATGTCATACGAATCCTCATCTGTCTGGGATACCTGACTATCTTCACGGGGCAAAAAAGTCTCGGTCTTTGAGGAATGAAGGAGAAAGAAATCTAGTTCACGGATTTTAAATAGAAAGTATGTTTACATCTGGTGACTGGGGAGGCATGAAGGACACCCGACATCACTCTGGTGTTTATACGACCATATTTGAATTGTTTAGCAGTGTGTGTTTGGCGGGGGAATATTATCAGCTATAGTGTGCAAACATCTACCAGGTTCTTTAGCTATTATATGCAGAACAATCAGAAACATCCCATCTGGCAGACAGTGTGCTGAATGTAAAAATGTGTCGAGTGGGAAATAGACGACTCATCCGATCACGTTACTGTTTTGCATTGCTCATGGGTTCAGGTTTCATGGATGGATTTCTGACCGAGCCTACCAGGCACAGATCAGAGGGAGGGGGGGTCAAGGGGCTCCTATAAGCAGGAGTCTCTGAGTGAAGTGACTGCTATTAAGATTTCTCATTGCAAAGTGAAATGCCAAAAAGTCCCTCTAGCCTAAACATTCACTTTGAAGTTGTCATGAGAAAGAAACCATCATGGCACCTTCAAAGGGAGCGTTCATCCCCTCAGGTTTCCTCTTGGACGTTTAGGACTAGTGCTCCGTCCTGGCATCATGCAATATTGGTCCTCAAATCCTGCAGGGAGAAATCAAGGACCCTCTCTCATGTCTTTTCAGAATGCACGCTCACATCAAAATATGCATGTTTTTTAGCACGAGGAAGACTCAAAAAGCCAGTGGTAGTTGTGAGCATTTGGGTTTCTGTATTGGAACGCCACAGGAGCTCAAAGAAATGGTGGAAAATTACACCTCTGCAAGAATAGCAAGACATTTATAAAGCAGCATCCTGGCACAACTGTGAGTATTGATAGAATCTATGCAGGAGGCCGAGAAGAAATCAAGAAAACTGGCGTCTTTGGAGCGTTCAAACAAGAATGAGTGACGAATTCAACAGAGAGGCATTTCTGTTCCTCAAAAATGCAAGTGTTGAGAGGCTTTTAATACTCACAGTTGTGCTGAGAGGCCTTGAATTGTCTTGCCAGTCTCCTTTTATTTTCTATTTCCTTGAGCACCAGATAGAGAAACTGACTCTGTGTTCCAATACCCATATTATCATACTATTTAGTATGCCAGAAAAAGATTTAGTATGTCAAATGCAGTATGCCAAAAAATACCAGGATGCATCTTGCAGTATGCAAGCCAGCATGCTTTTCTGGCTATTCTGACCCACAATCCTGCCGTAAAAAAGTGCTGTAACTTAAGTACGGTAGTTCCATGAGAAAAACTACTTAGTTAGCTTTACAAAAAGATTGCAGTTTGGGTTCAAATAACTCTGGAAGTGTCGTAACTAAAACACAGAAGTTAAGTGGCAAATAAATCAACTTTGACTTGTGGTTTTCAAACGGGACACGAACACCGGTCTCCTCACAAAAAAAGAAATTTGTCTCTATGTATACGAATCAATACATTCAATTTTGTGACTATTTCACGAACATCTGTGCGACTGAGCTGGCATACTGTTAGCAACAGTATGTACTTTGTAAGGACAGCTGCAGTATGTACTAAAAGTAAAAAGAAAAGGTATTTGTAGGTTAGTTTTGAGGCTGTGCTTTACTGGTGTTAAGACATTGTCCTGATTTGTATCCTGGTGGATTATTTGCAACTTGCATGTCTTGATCCTTCTTCTAAATGTGGGGTCTGTGTTCAATGGTTTTCAAGACTCTTTGCACATTAAAGATTTTTTTATTTTTTTTACGTTACAAGAAACCTCATAAACTATTTGGCCTCTTTTGACCTCTATTTCTTGCCTCGTATTGCTTCAGCTCACTCATAAATGTGGTCCTTTGAAGTCCACACATACCTCTAATTGAAACTTTGAAGTCAAATTTGGTGTTTCTGCTTGGTTTTATATTAACTGTTTCAACATTCAGTTACGATGTACAAATCCATTCTTCACCTCTGGGTACTGGGTGTCCAACCGTAGCATGTGACCAATACTAATGTGCAACTGTTAATATAAGTAACGCATTGTTGTTACTCAATTAAAGCTGCAGTGGATAGAAATGGAGCAAATATGATTAAAAAAAGTTATTTTTATAAAACGGTCACTATACCCTGACTGTAGTACATGAGACAGGTAAGCTAAAAAAAATCATGTACCTCTGTGTCCTCCAGTGCTCTTAATGGCATCTGCAAGATTTCACAGACCGGAGGAAAACAACCAATCAGAGCCGAGCTGGAGCCTTGCCGTCTCTGAGCAGCTGTCAATCACTCGCGAACTCTGATCAAACGGTCAAACCAGGCAGCGCTGATGAATCAATATTATGTTAATGTAATGCCTATTTATTACCTCAAATGTTTTCAGAAACATATTATAGTGTGCGGTTTAGCTGTAAAAATGAGAAAGTTTGTGACCCGGCAACCGTGTTGAGATCTGCTGAGGAAATACCAAGCACCGCCCAGCAGCCGGAGCACAGCCAATAGGAACGCTCTCTCTCAATGAAACGACTTGTGATTGGTCAAAATCTCCCGTCACAGGCTAGATTATTTAAAGCCTGAAAACAGAGCCATGATGAGGTGCAGAAGTCAAGTTTTCTCTCAGAACACTTGAATTACAATGTGCTGAAAGGTTATTATGGAGTTTTTGCCCAGTGATGCCAAAAACATGTTGCCTACTGAAGCTTTAATCATCAACTGGTTTCAATGTTTTCATTCTTACCACATAATTCAGTATGATCCATGACAGCATTGTAAACATATTTGTTTCTTTTAATTAACGCTAGAGAGAAAAAAAAGCCATCTGCCATGTTTTTCTAGTTCTGGTACGTTTTAATGACCTCGAAGGACACACAGCTTATATATTGTTAAAAAAAAAAAAAAAAAAATCCTCCCTTTTCTTGTCACCCAAGGAATTTAAGGATAAATTCTTTAGCAGAGAGGAATATAGTCCTGCCGAGGAACAAAGGCTACAAGCAAATCTCTAGTATTATAATCCCCGGGTATGACTGGTTTTTGGAAGTCAAATCATTCCTACAATGAAATCCTCCCCCTGTCTGTCTGTCTGTCTGTCTTCGGGATGGAAAAATCTATAAAACCGCCTGCTTATAGTCTGAGGAGCCGAGCGGTGCCAACAGATTCCAAACCTCCATCATCACATACAACCCCAAAACAGTATAGCAGAGCACACAGACTCCTGTACAAACTGCCAAGGCTTCTAGCTGCAGGCTAACCAGCAGCTGAACCCCCCATCCCCACCCCCCCGCCTCCTCCATGATGTGTGAGAGAAAGACAGAATGGAAAACAGAGAGAGACATAGGAAGGGCAAGGATTAAACAAAAGAGTATCAGAGAGAAAGTGATATGAAGAGAGAGTGTGAGGAAGTGTGTGTTATGTAAACCCCAGGTGGTGCTTGTTGTCCTGGATAGATGTATCACCAGGGGGACGACTGCTCCAGCTTTGCAGGTCTCTCCACACCTCTTTCCCTCTCTCTCTTTCCTTCTCTCCTCACAAAAACACACTCACAGGCAGGAAGAAGAGAAATAAATAAAAAGAGGGCAAGGTGAAGGGAGGAGAAGACATGAGATTATTGAGGGGAAAAGAGGAGGGGGTGGAGGGAAGAATGAGAAGACGAACCAGAGGAAATACATGCAGGAGACGACCGAGAAGTGAAATGCATTAAAAAGCCATTTCAGAAAATGTCGATGTGTAGTTTGGGGGGAAAGCACAAACACTCCACCTTCAGCTGGTTCTTATTCAGTCATGTATGCAGCTCGGGAAACGTATGATCTATTTCCCCCCTGTGCTGTGTATTTTATCTGTTTACTGGTGGTTTCTCTATAGCAGTAACAGCTCGCAATGAGCACAATCATGGGGAGAACCTTTCTGGATACATCTGCATACATCACACACACATTTCCACACCCACATAAACACAGCTCCCCGAGGGGCTGTTGTCGATAACAGCCTGTGCTCTCTACACCTGATGCATCTGCGGGGAAAGTCGTCTTCGTGCTGAAACAGCAGGAAAGAACATCAGCGGAGATGTTTTATGGTCCCTGTACGACTGCTGACTTAGGATGGGCTCCACTGTTCCAAAAACTTGACCTCTACTACTGCTGCGGAAATCCAAACTCTGACCCCAGATCAGCACTTAAGAGTATAAGCAGCTGTGGGAATAGAAAACAAACAACAGGGGTCCAGACCCGGGGCAACACTGCCCCCTAATGGTTCAGGCGTGGAGGTGTATCTGGGAGAGATGACGTAAGGCCACAAGGTGTAAATGGGTTTAATTGTAAGCACATGGATCATTCATTCACTCTATTTTGGGTTTTGTTCTATGAAACAGCAGTAAATCACACATAATTAAAAGGTCAATTCAGCCCAAATTAGATATGTAAAAGTAGAAATCTGGTGCTTACTTTGGACACAGTCCATAAGTCATGCGTTATGTATCGCTGAGGCAGGGAAAACAGACTTTTATGGGGGCTTGGGAGAATAGTTAAATGTCCCCTTGTAATGGCCGGCACTACTTTGGAAGGAAAAATCTGTGTAAATATAGATAAAAAGTTGGAAAGAGCATGTAGGACATTTTAAGGGTGTATTTGATTTGCAAGGCAAATAGATTTCCAATTTACCAACCCAATTTAAAGCTATTGATGCTGAAGCAATAACATTTGGTCATTGCACAGGGAGGGAGAGATGTTACCAGAGTGCCTGAAGGCAGCTCTGCTCAAGGCAGATCCCGCTCTCTAACAACCCCCAGTAGGCAGAGAGCAGCGGAGATGCAGGAAGATTTATCCAACCAGGAAACACTGGAGCCTAATGCAGACATAAGCAAGATCCCGCTGACCTTATTACTGCAGTGGCCGTCTGGAACTCACAGTATGTTACAGCTGTCATGAAACTTACATAATGGATTTTTACTTCAACACGTACGTGAGGACTGAAAACAATGCAGCAGAACTTGGAAACAACAGCTAACATTGCAGGGAGGGCAGCTATTAGCCAGGAACGTTTAGTCCCTGGAACTACTTTTCAAGGAACTAAAAGGTTCCTTCAGCCCACTGTTGTCTGCTTTCCCACCGTGGTCTAAAGACCTGCAAAGATTAGGCAAATTGGTCCGCTGACATATGAAAAAGCAACATGAAAAAATAAACGGTTTTGTCTCACTGCGATGGCATTTACTGATGCATAAATTTACTGACGCACTTTGGGTGTAGGCTAATAAATGAAATGTAGGGGAGGAAAATGAAAAAATGAAAAGAGCGTTGGTCTCCACAGTAAATCATCTGTTGAGTGTTTGATGGTTATTTATTTGTGCTTTAGAACGTAACCGCCGTGAAACAATCAGAAAATAACTTTTCTTTCTCTCATTCACCGCCGCGATGTCTCCCTCTTCTAACGTTACCGCTCGTCCTTGCAATCTCTTGCTCTCTTTTTCTCTCTGTCTTTTATGAGTCGGGACGAAAAAAGGCCCCATAAAATTTAGACCCTGGTCCCTGCAGTTGAAACGCAATGAGTTCCTCAAATGGTTCTTAGTTCTGGGGGTAAAGTTCCTGCGGTGGAAACGGGGCTATAGCAGCTTAAACTGGGTAGTTTTACCAATCTGTGCCGGTATGCTATATTTTAGTCTATAGAAATGGGAACATATTATTCTAAAAATGTTTTTCAGCTTGGAATTTGTAAACTGCAAAATGCGTGTCTGTTCACGGATGTTTCTTTGATGTGCATGGGTACACAGCAGGGGTTGTCCTTAGTCCTCTGTGTAGAGGGTGAATTAAAAATATCCTCAGCAGGACATAAACTGGTGGATGAAATCCCCCATAAGGCAAAGCAAAATGGTATATTCTCACTAAAGCTAGCAGCATATATAGGCAGAAATAGAACGCACACCACTGTGTCGGATTGTATGGTGCAAGTCTATAATGTGAAATAATTTGTCCTCACTGAATGCGGGTCACCTTTACTTAAGATTCTGTCATTCTGACACTTCATCCGTCTTTACTTGAGTAACACTGTTGGTTAAGGAAGAGGACTTCCGATTTACTCAAAATCAACAACAAAATAGTCAGATAAGAGATAAGTGTACCTATAAATGTGTGAAGAATTGCAATGATTTCAAAAGATTTATTTTCACAATGTGCAGTGTACTGTACAGTATGTCAAATATGATTATATTTTATCATTCACATCTCTCGACACCAAACCCATTTTCTCTTTTTCCCCATTTCGTTTGAAGCAGCTGCCAGGTAGGGGACCACATCCGTAAGAGTTAACAAATTACATATTTGCCCTTTGAGGACCCATCTGCTTTGTGTAGAAATAACATTTTCCTCACCCAGTCTCGCTGGTTGGCATTTCGGGTTCAGGGAACCACAGCAGTCAGGACTGGATTAATAATATGATTGAATGCCTGAGGTGAACCAAGGAATGGAAGGATAAAAGAAAATCAGAAATATGGAAATGGGATTTATTATCATCAGACTGTACTTGAACTGTTGACTGTAATCGGAGCTACGCTGCGGCCTGTTTGCCGGGTGATCAGACGAGTGGTTCTGCATACTGAACGGACTGGCAAACTGGTTTCATCCCACACTCTAAAAATAAATAAAACAACCCTCAACACCAATGAGGTTTGCTTCAGAAACCAAATGACTGTTCATATCAAATTGAGCTGACTTGGGTTTTTGTGCTTCTTCGGATTTCCTTGGACGCTGAAAATGAGATTTATTAGTCTGATTTCTAATGTTGAGTTATGTCCCCATTTCACAATTTGTGCCTCAAGCTCTTGAAAGTTTTATGTTTCCCCACTTCCTCTCCCCTTCATGTCTGAGAGGGACGATGTCTGGTGACCTTTGGGATGCGAGACAAAATTAAAGGGTCGGTTCACCCGGTTCACTTTTCTCACTTCATTTTTACCACTTTCTATCAAAGAAATTGTCCCTATGAACTGTTGTCAGTGAGTTTCATTGAATATTCAGAGCACAAGGGACATTGTTTTTTGGAAAGACAGTTTTTAAATGTTAATTTTTTTGAGCAGCACAAACAAAACATTATATTGGGGAGGTCACAGACGTTTCTGAGGCTGATATTCAAATAATACTGAAACTAAGTACATGCCTAGATAACACTAGTGGTAACTGAGAAATTGTTTTTTCAGGATTTAGGTGAACTGACCTTTTTTAGAAATCTGTCGATGATGTTATAATGCTTCAAGGAATCAAAATGTCCAACAATATTCAATAGATATAAAACTTGTTTTGATTATGTTAGCTAGCTTTCTAGCTGTGTGGTTGCAGATTGCAACCAACTGAGTACCCCTCCGCTCACTCCTCCTTTTCCAAGCTGTGGTAACGTGAGCCGCTGAGTGCAAAACCGTGGTTAAGCCTTTCAACTCTGTCAGATAACACTACTTTAGGAGCAACGGAAATCAGACGGCGGATGGCCGTACCATGGTTTTGCACTCTGCGGTAACGTAAAAATGTTGAAGGCTCTCTCTAGATCCAGTGTTTGGTTTGTCCATTCTGGGCCACTGTAGAAACATGGCAGAGCAACATGGCAGACTCTGTGAAGAGGACCCGCTCCCTATGTAGATATGAAGGAGTCATTCTAAGATAACGAAAACTATTCTTAGTTTTAGGTGATTATACACGAATGAAGACATAGTTATGAATATTATATTCCATTTCTGCTAATAGATCCCCCGAAATGTTACACATTATTCCATTAACATTGCCAGAAAAGCTACTTCAGTTTTCAGTAGTTGGAGTACTGCCTTTTTGGATAAAGATAGAATAAACTGCGTGCATTTAAATGTTCAGGATTAAAGACAGCTGGCTGGTTTTTGAAAGTTTCTGGTGTCTGACTGAGAGTTCTACCAGATGTTTAGAGCTGTCTGCTGACAGTGACAGCTACTGAAACCAAATAAGCGTGCGTCTTGCCACCTGCTTTTCACCCAGCTTGATATCTACTTGATGAGTTCTTGCCTCTGCGAGAAAAGCAGAATATTGTTATCCGGTTTATTCATAATATCCTCTCTAAATAGACAGCAGTTTAAAGATAGTTCTAAACCCTATACACACTGATTCAGACTTCACAGCTCTGACTCTTTGCTATTTATGCTATTAATGAAAGTTCGTAGGTTGTAGGATAGGCTTCCCTTAGGGCATTCAAAACCTTATAGTATTGATTCTTTGTGCTATTCATACAGTAATCTCAGTTGGCCCTCACCAGGCCTCATTTACTGTCTAGAGTTTCTTCAGGAGCATTCGAGGGCAGTGGACACATGATAGGTCTGTGTCTTCATCCTCCGCTTCATCTCTCTTATCATCTGACACACAGCCAGAGGGTAACAGCAATACACTGTGGTCCAGTCCTCACACACACTCCCCTGTGGATAAGCATGCGGACAGGCACACATGCAAACACACATAGAAGAAGCGCAGACACAACAGCGCAGCAGGAACACACCCAGAACCATCAGGTACATGTACATGAATACAGCAATTCACTCGCACAAATTAAAGTGAACCATTTTGTATATTCTACCTATTGGTGCATTCAAGGATGCTCCAACTTGCTATTGACAGATATGTTTTTGCACTTGAGTGAATACACTCACCCGTATCTTGTAGCGCTCCCTGATCCCAACTCGCATGGCAAAAGTGGATCCCGGCAGCAAAGGCATGCACAGACACTCGCCATACTGGTGAGCTAGACTCAGGTCCAAACAGCATGGCACCAGAGCCCCGAGGACACCTGCAAACACAATGTGTGTGAATGATGTGTGTTTGTTTGTAACAGGCAAAAAAAAACAACTTTTAAATTTCTCTGTGAGATACGAGACTAAACTAAGAACAGAACAAATATTAGGGCTGTCAAAGTTAACGCAATAATAAATGCTGCAAACTTGCGCTAAATTTTGGCGAGGAAAAACTGTCGTGGCCATTTTCAAAGGGGTTCCTTGACCTCTGACCTCAAGATATGTGAATGAAAATGGGGAAAGTCATAGTCAAGTCAGCACACTGATGCGCTGACAGCTGTTGTTGCCTGTTTCCGGACAATATTCGTCATTGTTCTGTGTTGTTAATTGATTTTTATTAAGAAATATATAAATACAATTGCATAAAGCAGCATATTTGCCCACTCCCATGTTGATAAGAGTATTAAATACTTGACAAATCTCCCTTTAAGGCACATTTTGAACAGATATTAATCGAGATTAATCATGGACAATCATGCGATTAATTACAATTCAATATTTTAATTGATTAACAGCCCTAAAAGTTATTATTATTATTATTAAAGTTCTGGTGATTTCATACATGTAGTCTTGTCTCCGCAGACGTCAAACAGGCCGGTGCTCCAGTCTCCTCCCGTCTGCGTGATGGTGGTGATGGTTGTCGTGGTGACGCCGAGACCAGGCTGTGTGAGTACTGGGTCTGTCACTGCAGGGCCTTTGTCTGACCTCAAGTCATCTTCACTTCCTGCGGTGAAGCCCCCCACTTCCTCCTCTAGAAACGCTGATACTGAGGCTTCGGTGACTGACAGCCTCGGTCTGAAATTAAATTTATTTTCGCATGTATCGGTCTTTGGATAGATGGTTGACAAAGATGATGGCTTGTCAAGCGTCTAACTGCAGGCTTAATATTAAAAGAGTCTTAAATTAGAAAAATACGCTTCCCTGTAAGCAGAAATTTAATTAATTTCATTCATTCAGCTAATTTCATTTTCCTAGAGCAACATGTTTTGTACTCAGCTGGCCTATGAAATTTTATCAGCATGCCACCACAATTACACTAATACCCCACTAACATTATCCCACCACTGGATGTGATACAGAATTTATTCTGGCATTCAAGTGATTAAGGCCTTCAGCAACACTTTAATCACTGCACATTTTAGTGAAGGCAAAATAAGTTAACGGTTTAGTACGCAGCAACAATAGATTTAAGAAATATTCCTGTTTAATTTGCATTATCATTTAGACATAAAAGAAGATGAAACAAAGCAGCAATAAAATAGCAGAATGAGATAAGTGAGCTGTTTGCTGTAATTCCATTGTGCTCAGTGTGCTGGTAGGGACAACAAAGCACTTACTGGTGTGTGACTGTCATCTCCTCCATGACTAGAAGCTCCTGGCATCCAGAGAGAGGGGTGAGGCGAGGAGAGGAGAGGAGAGGGTGAGCAGGGAGTCAGCAGGAATGAGGAGGTGGAGGGGGGCGCGGAGTGACACTTCCCCAGCGAGAGGGTGTGTGTCGGAGCAGATAAACCAGCAGTCGAATGGCTCGGCCAGAAGCTGTGTGACAGAGATAAGTCTTGTAGTTGTCTTCTGTCTGCGACTTTACTGCGCCCCCGCTAATACAGCAAATGCAGAGAGGGCAGATACACATCATGGTGCATGAACATGAACGAAAAAGAAAAATAATCAGATGTGAACGCATGCATACACTCACACACACACACACACCGGCAGGACAGAACAGGCTGTAAGAAGCCTATTTAGCTCTGATTACTTGTAGAGTAAACATAGATACACTGCACATCTTAAATATGAGAAATTAAATAAAGTCAGACACATTTAAGTCAAAATTATAGATGTCAAACATGAGCTCAACACACATTAAATCAACTCTAAAAGTTTGTTTGACCCTTGACATTCATTGTTTGATGAATTCAAAAAGACTTACCCAGAAGGCAGGGACAGACTCATACAGTGAAGAGCTGGGAAGTGAAAGATGCGTTTTAGAAGCAAAGAAATACCAGTGGTTCATATTTAAAGGGGGGTTGTCTGCATTTCCTGTGCTCTGACATTGACCTTTATATTTAGGCTGATGAACAGTGTGTGTGTGAGTGGGTGGGTGGGTGGGTGACAGAAAGAGAGAAGTGAGGGGAGCTGTACGTGGTGGAAGGACACGTAGTGCAACTATCGTGGGTTTGGAGGCTCAGACAGTTTCGTCGCTTTTCTAGCTTCCTTCTCAGGACGATGAAAATGTATTTAGTGGCATTAATTCTTAGCATCAAAAAAGGATTACAGTTTAATGGGATGTTTGAAACAAGAAATGAATGCTTTTTCTGAAAATGAAGCTGATTTGCATTTGATTATTGGCAGTTGTTTGACTAATTCATCCCTGGTGGAAAGTCACTCTCTCCCAAAAGCCTTTGAAGCAGAGAAGCACAGAGCCAAACCCCTGGAGCAGCTCTGAAACTGAAAGATATGATTGCAAAGTCTATTCTGTGCAACAATTAAAACAAAATGGAATTGGTAGATACATTTGTGACTTGAAATATAGTCGTACTACTCGTAAATCATCACTTTTTAAACACCTGGTTAGTGTGCCATTTGTGCCAGTATCAAAACAAACTGAAACATGAGGCATTAATTCACTTGCAAGTTGAGCTCCAACAAACATCCTTTTTTTTCATGTACCATACCATGTTAGTTGTACAGTATTTGGTTTCCGCTATAGGGCTGTTACTTTCACGTTAAACAAAGAAAAGCTCGTCATTTTTGCCTTCCTGCCTTAAGCTAACACTAGATGACCATTTCTTAACTGGGACCAGTTACCAGGCTACCAACGGAGAATCCCGATTACATAACCCACGAAAGTGAATAAGTGCATTTCCCTAAATGTTGAACTTTTCCTTTAAAGTTCCAGTGTGTATAATATGGAGGCATCTAGCGGTGTGGTTGCAGATTGCAACCAACTGAGTACCCCTCCGCTCACTCCTCCCTTTCCAAGACTGCGGTAACGCCTTTCGCCTCGCTCAGAAGTCATCCTTACCATAATAACACTACTTTAGGAGCAACGGAAGTCAGACGGCAGCTGGCGGTACAACGGTTTTGCACTATGCGGCTCACGTTACCACAGTTTTACAAGCGTGTTGGAGAACTATGGTGAACTTTAGGTAACGTAAAAACAGTAGACATGAAGGACTCATTCCAAGTTAACGAAAACACAACAATTCTTAGTTTCAGGTGATTATACACTAATGAAAACATAGTTATGTATATATTCCATTTCTGCCAATACACTGTATACACACTGTTCCTTTAAGAGTATCTTAACCTGGATAATAAGAAAGAACAATATAGTATTGCTAATATTTTATTTATTCACTCAACTGAAGGAGTTTATTGGCTATTCCATCTTTTTTCCATATCCCCACTCCAAGTCAGCAATAAATATTTCCTGTAGGTGTCTTTATGCTGAATTCTTACAACCTGTAACCCCTCACAGCTACACTTTGTTCACATCGTCTTATCAGAAGAATGCACACACTGCAAGCTCCTCACCATCTACACTATAGGGGCAAAGATCCGATGGCTTCTCCAAAACCACGACACACACTACACATCTTAATTCTTGTGGGAAACATCGTCGTTTTATTTATGTCCTTAGGAAAAAAATAAAAACAGCACGGAGAGGATAGCGAGAAACAATAAACAAGGAGCCTGAATATTTCATAGGTTTTATTATTTCTCTGCAAAGCCCAAGTCAGACGAGCACCAACCGCAGCTAGAAAATAGGGAAGCCGTCTGACAGGCTGACAAAACATGAGGGAATGATATGCCTCTCACCTTCGATGTATAAAACAACACAGCAGACACATTACCATCTATATGAAAACAACAGGCGTTCAGGAGGACGCGGGAGCAGTGTCACGATGCAATAACGTTGGCCAGCGACAAAATAGGACATGATGGTAGATGTTTGTTCATCGCCTTTAAAAAAAAAAAAAAACTTTACTTCAAAGCTTCATTATACAGATAACCGATTATTTATTTTGTCCTTTCAAACAGGAAAAAGAGCAGCCCGTAGAGAAAAATTAAACTTAAACAGACAATGAAAAGACGGAAGAATACAAATTCTGGTGTCCCCCCCCCCATACCATATCCTTAAGGGAAAGTTTAACATTCAACATTGGTTTTTTTCCACACCATTAAAAGAACCTAATTTAAGTACCAAAGACCCATTAGACTCAGAATGATATCGACGGGATAAAGGCCCTGAACCATCTCTGTTTTGTGCAGACCAAACCCAGGTCTGTACTGTATGTATTTTTAAGGGGAGGACAGAATTTAAGGTCCCATTAGTTTCAGATATTCCCTTAGGTCGCATTTAGCAGTGAAAGGTTTGCAAAACACTGAAAACCTTTGTATCTGTCAAATCTAACACCATGAGCGGTAGCATTGGTGCAGAAACATGAATTATAAAACATACACATATGTCTGAGGTTGTAATCTATGGCTTTGAGTCAATCTACCCATTTTGTTGCAACATTTAATGATGCATGTGAGCCTTTCACAAATAACTCACTGCTGTGCCTGTGTGAGTGAATGTTACTCTAATGAACCAGATAAACCAGAGCGTCCCCGATGTCCACGGTGAGGCCGTTGTCGGCCAGAGTGACCCTCTTCTCCTCCAGATTGATGTCGAACACAGATTTGTTGGAGATGGGCAGTTTGCCCTGCTCCTCGTGTCCCAGGACAGGCACCCGGCGAGGCCCCAGAACAGGGTCCTCGTACCTCATCAACTTGACTCTGGACAGATCTGGTGGAGGGGGAGGCAGTCAGAGGTGACGTGAGAGAGAGAGAGAGAGAGAATGAAAACAAAAGAGAGAGGGAATGGGAGAAATACAGAAGAAGAGGGCAGGTGGTGGAGGTGAGTGAATGTGATTACATACACCTGCCAGTACGCACTTTCCTTTGATAAATCCAAAGTAATTTGGGAAATATCCACATTTGGATCAGCCTCCTATCCCGCCCTCGACATGGCCACATTCAACCATAAACGGTCAGCGCAAAGCACCTCATGAATGTTTCTGCATAAAAATGAGCCTGCTGATCGGTGGTTCTCTACAAGGAATCACGGCAACTACCGAGAGAAAGACCAAGAAAAGGAAGAAGTGCTTGTGGGTGAGCTGGTCCCTGAACACTTGTTCCCTCCTAATTCTTCCATTCACATAGTCCTCACAGTGCCAGTACATCCATCAAGGTAGCATTACGAGTGTCACCCGCAATATTTATGTTTACAGCCGTTAAATTCTTGCGATCATTTTTGGAAGCAATCAATCAGTGGTATCCCTCCACCGTGGGATATCATTTGAAAAAGGAAGTTTGATAGGGGAACACAATTTATTTATGACCAACTTGGCCTGTATTATGATTAAGACTGATAACGAGGATACGGAGTGGAACGATTGTGCGAGAGCTGTCACTGGCTTTATTTCCACACTTTGCACCATCCGTACTGTTATGTGCAGGTGGTGAAGATGTGCTGGTAATGAAAACTAAACTCGTACTTGGTGATATATGCACAGGATTAGAAGATTTTTAAATACTATTGACGATCTGTTCTGCAGTTCTTAAATGCTATTTGATGTTTTCTTGGATTTCTACAACCAATGATGATGATTTAAACAGCTGTGTGAATGTGCAAACATCTGTATGTAAGTAGCTAACAGTTAATTGATCAACTGCAAATTCCTTCCCTTGTCTTGCATTTGAAATCACATCCTATTGAACTAAGAAATGGAAAAAAAAAACTACTGTTGCATAATACATATTGTTACATCCTTTACCACACTGATCTAATATTCAGGACATGCTGCCCCAGCTCTAAAACTAACTAAATAGAAAAAGCTAGGAGTTGGTGTTTTTTCTGGTCTTAGTCACACTGGAGCCATTCCCTTCCCCAATCGTTGTGCACAATGATGGCAGATAGGAAAGAATGGAAAAAGCTTGGAGTTATAACGGGGACAATAGCTCCAGGCCAGATTCAACTGTTGGACATCAGTTACATAATACATGTCTGAGTTAGCTGAGCGTGATGTAATTTATTCCACGAAAAAGATGAACAATCTGTGCACACCCTTATAAACTTTGACTCAACGGCTCAAGGACATTTCCATCAAAACTGAGTAAATATTTTCATCCTCTTTAGATTATAACCCTCATTTTTGTATATTAACAGACCTATTTTAGGTTTCCTAATCATAGTTTATGAATCTCTGCCGTCCATCCATTTATCTTACTAACCTTTAATGAGTCGGTTGACCTTGGCTAGCCGACGGATGATGCTGTCTCCGCTGTCCCCCTGTCGGATCTCGACTTTTGTGGAAAACTGTCCGTTGCTAGGCTGAGGGTTGACCAGGGACACGCACACTCCAGGCTGGGGACGCAAATGCACAATGTCATTGTCGATTTGAGTGCACAAACAAACATTTTGCTCGTCGGGGTCACACAGACACTCCTGCTGCAGAAGGGATGCACACAGTTAAACAAGCAGCTACAGAGACAAACACACAAAAACAAGAACATGTGCAAATATGCAAAAAAAACAACAAAAAACTGGTCTTAAAAGCTGATAATTCAGTAGGTGACTGAAAAAGAAGCGTACTCCTGCTCTCTAATACATGCACGCACGCACGCACGCACGCACGCACGCACGCACGCACGCACGCACGCACGCACGCACGCACGCACGCACGCACGCACGCACGCACGCACGCACTGCTTTGAGAGCAGCCAACACACAGCCAAAAGCATTTACCTCTGATCGGAAAACACTGAATGGTTTCCCCGGGCAACAGTCCTCCTTCACTTTGTCGTCAGCCTCAGATGCAAACAAGACGTCGATCTGCTCCAACTGTAGGGGGATGTGAAAAATAACGATATTCAGCCACCATCAGATAGTGTGTATACAGGTGTGTTTGGTATGCACACTGGCAAACACTGGTGGTGTTAAACCAGGCTCCTGCAGAGATCACAGACTTAACATTTGGCTTTGAGTCTAATCCGTCACACATTCCTAATCAGGGATGGTATTTAAGTTTGAGACAGAGTAACGGGATTGTAAACTAGTTGAGGAAAAGTGAGGAAAAGTAACAAAGTGCCCATAGAAACTTCTGCAACATAAACCACTTCTCTGCTGTCACCATCCAACGGCCACCTTTCAAGCCTGAAGTGTGTGTTACGATGGAGTGTCATTCAAACCAGTTCAAGTTTGTGAGGTAAGTAACACATCACCCTTTTTTTTAGTCCTACATGATAAAGCATATTTCTCTATCAATTTGTCTTTTTGTGTGGCAACTTATCTTTAGCTATGATCCATCAGAAACATCGGAATTGGATTCAGGGTATTAGTTTGACGTACAGTTTTTCTTTCTGTGGTTAAATCTGTCCCGGTTTCACAAAAGTATCTTTTTACTTTTCGACTCGGCTAAGCTTCTGTGCAGCAGACAAAAGTATTAAGGGCTTTCCTGACTGACAGCTAAGCTCAGGATCGTCTCAACTGACTTTTGCAGAAGTAGCGAAACTCAGCTTTAAAGCTTTTTGAGGAAACCAAAATGCTGCAACTGCATGTTAAAGCTCGGCACTGTGAAAACAAACAGAACCTAATGAAGTGAACTTGTTCTGTTTATTGCTCACATTTCAGGAGGATACTGAATTAAATATACTGCTAGGGTGGAGATGTTTTTTGCTGCTTGGGGTTGTTATCTAACCTCAACAAATTTAGTATTACATCTCAAGTTTTTAACTCCGTCAGGCGTGTTTTCTGACACTTTTGGAGTGGGATCATCCTTAAATGTCATGTTGGATTTTAGGAATGTTGCATCACAAGACATACCTCTAGAGAATTGGTTAAGTAGACCAGATTGTCCATCACAACTACCCGCTCATCAAACTCCAGCTCCAGATCCAAGACCCTGGGCCCGTTCTTCTCCAGGCTCTCCTACAGAACACAAAGCAGAATCCAAACAGTCTGAATCAATCACACAGTACAAGCATGAATGAAGGAGATGAACTCTCCTGAGGAATGATCAGGAAGTTAACATATTCAGTTTTAATTTGCTAAAATAGAAAAAGGAAGGAAATGCACTATTTCATCCATTTATTGAAGAAATCAGGTTTTAGTTTATAATTCAGCATTATGGAGAAATGTTATGCTAGTTCTTCCACTATGAGATTATTGTCATTTCTACCATCCTGTCATTCCCAGATGTATTTAGTGAATGCTGCTATTAGATCAAAAGAACACATTAACTACAAGTGATGCAGTTTGCAATGTGATTTTAATCTAATCTGAAAGCAAAGCAGCTAAAAAGTAAAAGGTTGGAATAACAATTGTGGACAAAGACATAGATGTGCAGTCAAGCTGTTGATGGGAAAAAAAACATTTTCAAATTTGTATGAAACAAACATAAGAACAAGCTGAGGCAGCCAATCAAATGAGTGTTTTGTACTCTTTCAATCAATACAATCTTCTTTTTTGGAATTTCCTTGCAAACACTGTTGTTCACACAGTATTGCCTACGGTTTTGTCATTGTTCAACACAAAAAGGAATAATAATAGAACAAAAAACTGCTTTTGAAGATGCAGGCTGAACTCTTTCAACAGAATTACCAGGACGGACTTTGGACCAATCAGAAGCAGAGTTGTGCACAAAACAAAAGATAAGCCTCCTCGAGTAAACAGCTTCTTAGGTGGTAAACAAAATTGAACAATGCAGAGAAAAAAGAGCTATGAGGGTGAATGTAAAAAATAAATAAAAATAAAAATAAATAAAAAGCCCTGCATTCAAAATATTACTCAAGTGAAAGTACAAAAATATTATCATCACCATGACCTTAAAGTACCAAAAGTACTCATTATGCAGAATGGCCCATTTCAGAATAATATATATTATATTATTGGATTAGAATTATTGATGCATTAATATGTTCATCACTTTAATGTTGCAGCTGCTAAAGTGGAGTTAATTTTAATTACATTAAATCTATAATAAAAACATCTTCATTTATTAGTTGATTTCATCTTTTATTACTAATCTGAATCTGCAAAGTAACTAAAGTTATTAAATGTAATAAACCTTAAGAAAGGTAAAAAAAAATCAGTATTGGAATCAGCAGATACTCAAGGTTGTGGTATCTGTTATCGGTATCGGACATGAAACAAATGGTATCAAGCCATCCGTAATATAGAGGGATGGAGAAAGGACAGGATGTGTCTTTACACAGAGGCACCAAAGCTTCTACACTGTCACCCTGACTTCCTCCAGATTTACCTTGATCATGGCTACAAACGGCATGACTCTCTTCATGTATTTCTTCAGTTCAGGCAGGGCTCCCAACTCGCTCGCTATCACTTTGTTGTCTGGAAGGGCACCGTTGTTGCTCTGGACAGACACCCGAGAAAAAAAACAAAGACAGATAAGACACGCAAACAAACAGGAACAGAGACCGAGATTTACTGGGTAACTGCACAGCACAATGATCATTTAAGTAAGTATCTCAGTCATCACTACGCCATTGAGTGCTTTTTGCATATACCGTGTAAAAGATTACCGCTGTGTGTGATTGTTGTGTGTTAGTTTGTCACCTTGTAGTGCTTGCCGAGCAGGGATAAGGCACTGTGCTGCCATGGAGGGTAGCTCTTGGCAACGTAGATGTTGCAGTGGGAGGGCTTGGCCGGGGGCTTTGAGTCGCCTTTCTGTTGGGAGGAAAACAGCACAAAAAAGGAGCATTTCAGATTCATGTCATGTATCCATATAGTCAGGCACATAACACTTTGATGGTTTTGCTTTTATTCAATACAGTGACAGCATATATGTCGGGGGTGGGTGGCCTCAAAGGGAAGCAAACGGTGCGTTTGGATTATTCAAGAAGCAAGCTGTTTTTTTGTGTGTGTGTGTGTGTGTGTGTGTGATCTTCTACAATGAAGAGGATCTGTGAACTTATCTTATGTGACAGCTGTCAAGTCTACTCTAGCCCTGTACTGTGTGCACACTTGTATGTGTGTTTCAGTGTCCTGATGTGACATTACATTATAAAAACCTGCCTCCTTAACATACATGTATGAATACAATATACTATTATTATGATTAAAAGACAGCCTCTTCCATCATTCCCTGTCTCCTTTTCCCCCCACATCATCCTTCCATCTTGCCTCCATGGCAACAAAGCATTTACAGCAAATCGATAAAAGCGGTCTGGAAGCCTGAGATATCGGCTGTCTCAAATCTCGTCAATACTTGTTTTGCTTTTCTCCCAGCTGCCTAGAGTCACTTATCGAAGTGCCAAACTGTTAACAAACAATAGATTAACTTTCCTGCTGTGAGCACAACACAGGCTTAAGTCTTCAAGTCATGGCATGGTCTAGAATGTATTTATGATATTGGGCTATATTATTAAAATGTACTTATGTTCTTAGGCCCTTGATATACAGGATGCTGTGGCAGAAAAAAGAGGGGGACAACATTGATAATCTACAAATGCTTTGGGTGCAGACGATTAAAAAGGTGATTCCTACATATTTTGTATGCATGAATGGAAAAATCGAGAGAGCAGGATTCAAGTAGACCTCATTTTTTGTTCGGAATAATCTATAATGTGCAGCATTCAAAGGGAAATTATATGACAGTAACTCAATCATATTTCCTGTTTTTTTTTACATAAGAATGTCACCAACATGACGCCAGAATAAACAGCAGGGTTTTCCCAACTGGTTTTGTTTTATTTCTGTTTTATTTATTTGGGATATTTGAATATATTATTTTTCACATTCCAATAACAACGTCTGAATATCTTTAAGAATAAAAAAAAGTTCATTGCTCTTTTAATGGGTGTACTTGCATTATTATCAGGGTTGCACGATTTAGATTTTTTTTTCAGCTGATAATTATCTGCTTCTCATGGCCAATACAGATAAAATAAACGATAATTTCACATTTTTGTATTTTAAAAATAAGTTCATAGCCTGTAGTTTATGCACACCTGAGGGTAAGAGAAGCTAAGATTTAGTGAGCAAAGATGGATGATTTAATATTCCATAGCTCGGACCTAACCAAATATAACTGACATCACTATTGTTAACACAACAAAAACAGTTCAGACTCTTTAAATGTTCATTTATTTTTCTAATTAAGTTCATAAAAAATATTGTATTGCAAATTGCAATCATGTTGTCTTCCTCTGAAACTGTGAAAAATATCCACACCGGCGACGACATGTTTGGCTCTCTAGTCAGCATGCTGCGCTTGTTCTTCTTCTGTGTTTATTTGCAGAGTGTGTAGATGCTGCTCTTACCAAGACAATGACAACAATTTAGCTTTTATCAGCCGATAATTTATCAGCAATAATTTAATTATCGGAATAATACATCATAATATTAAAAAATAAATTTCCCATTAACAGCTAATAATTTATCGGGTCCAATGTATATTGTGCATCCCCAACTATTATGCTAACATATTAGTGGCATAAAATGGTCTTCAAATGACAATAGTATTGTTTATTGCTATTATTTCTGGGACAATATATGGTCCAACAAAATGAGTTATCAAGACAGGCCTACAATATAACAAGCTAATTATTTTATTCTTGAAATAGCTGTTTTTTTTAATCCAGTTCCAAGCAGATAAAATGCAGATTTAATAAGCTGTGAGTCAAATAACTATCTCCTTGCTCGTTTTAATTAGCAAGAACAAAAACAACCAGATAGGTAATCGTTTATCTAAACAGCAAATATGTCATTCAACGAAGCCTAAGCTTTAGTTCTTGGTTTTAATTAATCTTATTATTTCTAAACCTTAATAGATTTAATAAGAGTCGAGAGTTTGTTAAACAGATTGTATACTGGATTCAGATATGATAAAATGCTATTGAACCTCAACTCTACTTTACATATTTTCAAGCTGTTTTTATGATTTTCCGCCTCATTGTGCTCCTCATCAAACAACATTAAAACTGTTAAACAACACCTGAGGGAGAAAAAGACTCTTGACACAAAGCTGCCTCCGATTTAATTACAAAACTTAACGCACTTTGAGACAAGTGTTGGATTTCATAAAAACTATTTAAAAAGGAAAGCAATCAATTCTGAAATCCATATTCATTTTCAGAATTACTTTAAAAAAGTCATTACAGCAGTGAAGTAGAGTGGCAGTGAAGCATGTGAAACAACACCGACAACATTTCTTACTTTGCTTTTGGGGGGCTGCATGTACGCTTTGAGTCTCAGTCGGAGGTCGTGTGCGGTCTCCATCAGGTACTGAGAGGAACGGATCAGAACCTCGTCTACTGGACCCGCCACAGGCCACGATGCCTTCATCAGAGAACCGGTCTATCAGGGAAAGAGAGGGGAAAAGACTGCTGTTAATGCATGCCTGTGGAGAACAAAATAACAAAACTAGGCATGCACCATATTAACTGTGTGTAAGAATGCCAGGCTGATATGTGTGTACCACCGTGTCCACTGAGTGCCTCTTAGCTCTTTAGCTAGCGGTGCTGAACACGATTGGAGAAAACACTGGCGGTGGGGCTTTTGTTGTTGCTAAGCGACAACCGGAAAAAAAAAAAACATCTCCAGAGAAGCAGCACTCTCTTTCATATTCATAAATTCGAGTGTTAAAAATATTCTCGTCTCTCTGTGCTGTTGGGAGCGTGCAACAGTGTGTGCATTCCTTTCATACTGATGAGAAGCCCAAAGTGAGAAGACAGGCTCCTGGTGGACATGTGCGCAAATGAGCAGCGGGGAAAAGTACTACTGCAGACCTACATGAAGTGTGTTATCTCAGCTTGTTGTTCCCAGGTGTATTCGTGAATGTAAATGAACACAGGAAGATTGGATGTTACTTTCACGCAGTATTTCAAGTATAAAAGCGGAGAGATAAACATGAAAGACAGACGGGACGTGTCACATTTGAACCCACGGTCAGAGCACACAGGCAACTCAGAACATGAAATCCACATTATGATGCCAACTCCATATTTTCTTACCTTGCCAAGCAGACCCCAAGTGTACTCACAAAGGTGAGGGCAGATGGGGGCCAGCAGCAGAGTTTGTCTCTCTATGAACCGGAAGACAAGGTCTCTGTGCATGCCCTCGATGGCAAGCTCACGATACTTATCTTTGGCTGCCTGCATACAAACACAAAAACAGTTTACAGGGTCATCATCATGTTATCATCTTATTTCTAAACTATCCCAGACACCATCTTCAATCCAGTGAATTTTGGCTGCAACTAATGATTATTTTCATTGCCAATGACTCTGTTGATGATTTTCTTGATTAATCAATTCGTTTTTTGGTCTAGAAAATGTTAGAAAAATGGTGAAAAATTTTGATCAGTGTTCCCCAAAGCCCAAGATGACGTCCTCAAATGTCTTGTTTTGTCCATATCTCAAAGATATTCAGCTTACTGTCATAGAGGAGTAAAGAAACCAGAAACTATTCACATTTAAGAAGCTGGAAGCAGAGAATTTTGACCTTTTTGTTTTCTTAAAAAAAATACTCAAACTGATTATCAAGTAGGCAATTCATTTAATAGTTGACAATTAATAGATTAATCGATTAATCAATTTGTTTGTCTTTAAAAGGGATAGTTCGTTTTTTGATGGTATGTATGAGGTACTTATCCATAGTCATTGTATTACTTATAATAGACCAACAGGTAGGTACAAACATAGTCTGTATATCTGTCTCACAGCAAGGTAAACTGGTGAAAATGTTCTAAATATAGTGTACACTTTAATTGATATTGATTTTTTTTTAGGTGAGCCTTTCTTTTAGGAGGCTAAAATACATTTTGGTGCCATCCCAGTCCTCAGCAGTACTTTGCTTTGGTTCCGTGATGGTACTCCTGTCTGTTTCTCCAAACTGGGGGCGTGTCGACTGTCATCTACTGTAGGCAATGCACTGACTGTGGATAAGTACCTCATACAACCCCAATTCAAAAATACCCGAACTATCCCTTTAATACATACAGATGATTAAATGTGCATTAGAGAGCATTTATATAATGGACATTTTATTTACCTGGAACTCAAAGAAGCCACTCTTCAAAGCCTCCTTGTACATCATCCTGTCATAGTGCTGCTCCGTCTTCAAGATGCCGTTATTCATCTCGCTAGACAGACGGGACACAAAATCCTTACTATCAGTCTGCGAAGCCAGTTTATCATTCACTTTTTCAAAAACAAATTCACACTGCAATGCGACATCAATGTCAATCAAATGAATCTCTCTACTCTTTAAAACCTTGTACATGAAGCGATGTTCCTCACCAGTGCTAAACATGGTATCAATAATGTATTTCTGCTCATTATAGACTAGAGCTGAAAGAATTTGTAGACCCATAGCGAAGTTGATTGAAAATTAAACAACAATTTTCATAATGGATTAATCTCTTAGGCCCTAATCAGAGAGAGCATGTTTTAGCAGCCTGGGGTGGCTTATTGTAATTGTTTTCAAAGAGAGTGAAGTGTTTTGAGAGCTGTTTTTGAGTTGCCGAGTGTCTCACATTTTGCCGCTCTATGCGCCTCACGCTTTTGCAGGAGCGCCCTGAAGGACTCGAGTTGAACAAAACTCAACTCAGAGTGGAAAAGCGCACGATGACATTAGCGCTTTTTTCTCATTGCGGTGACTCTTGCTGGATACCTGGTGCTATATGACTTTATAAACTGTAGTTATCATGATCTGAACACAAAACAGCAGGCCTAGATGCAAATCAGTGTGGTGCTTGAGATTTCGGTTCATTAACTTAAAGTGTACTTTTAACAGGTACTTTTTAATCAGGTAGCTTACAATTCATGGTTTGTGTTAAGCTAAGGCTAGCACTCATTCTAAATTGATAGTTACAATTCCAAACTTTGGTATCTGGGTCTCACAATGAGCATTTGCCCACTTTACACTTTATAGACTCATTATTTCAAGCTCATATTTCTCTTTATTAATTTAACTGCCGATCCATGCTTCTCATATCTATTCCTCATTCATCCGTTGACATGGCAAAGACCCCGTTGTTCAAGGATGGTGAGTTATCAAAGATGAAAATCAGCTCTGTATTCTCCGTCTCCTTGATCTCAAAACCCAAGTATATGGCCTTGCTTAATGTGATAACCAAAATCATTTCTGAGAGTTATATATCTCGGTATCTGCAACACCACTCTCTCTTAATTAATTCCTGTACCTACCTGTCAAAGACTCGATCATTGAACGTGTCTGCAGGTCCTGTCCTCAGGTTGTTCTGGTTGGCAATCATCTCCTTCACCCACTCCACCCAGGTGTAGAGGCGCAGGATGCCAGCGTCAGCCATGGTCTCTACAAAGTTGGCGTCCTCCACCGTGTCACCGGCATCAGCTAGAGCCAGACGCATACCTGAGAGAGAAAATGCATACGTGTGTTTAAACAGCATGAAGTACAGGTACAATATAACGTGTTATTAGTAGTTTCAGAGAAAAAAAACTTTGCATGGCCGATGCCTCCATTCTCACCGTTGCCTTTGTAATTTGCTCGACTTAAATATTCAACAATATGGGTCCCCTTAATTGTTCGGTACACATGCAAACACTAAACATAGCACAGCTTCTTTTCTCTTCTGCAAACTACTTCGACAACCAGGTGAAGTTCAGAAGCTTTGTGGAAAAAATTCTGCAGTCTGAGAAAACTTCAAAAAATACCCAGCAGACATCACTCCAAGCTCTTAGGCAGGAAGTCAACTTAATACATCTATCTGCTGTCAGTCCATGACGATTTTGTTTTTACTGCCACAGCAGGGCGGCTTCTAGAGACACAACAGACACATCTATCTATTATTCAGCTCTTTTCAGAACATAAATAAAAACACAGAGGGTAGGAATAACAAACAAAAACAAAAAACGAAGGATGGATCAACTAATCCTGAGGTAAACTGAGGGTTAATCTACGTCCCTACCAGGTATAGATGGCAAAAATCAGATAACTATAGCTAGAAAACACATTTTGCTGTCCTGTGGAGAGACCAACAGGAGGGACGGCCGATCATGCAAATACATGATAATTGATTGGAACATTAATAGCAATAGTATCATTAACTGCTGGACCTCAATTAGTTGCTTCTGATGGGGAGATCATGTTGAATACACACTGCCTTACAGGTTACACTTTGATTTAAGCATACATTATAAATTAATACAGAAACTCATTACTTACAGTGCAGTAAAAGGGATCTGATTGATAGAATAACAACACCTCGGCTATCTAATGAAGATGGGGTGTTTTCTAATTATCTTCAAGACGGGATAAAAGATGCTTATGGTATAATCAAGTGTAATGGCCTGTGCACTATGAAAACACTGTTCTAAGCGTAGACCTGATGTGTTTTGTCTCCCACGTTTCAATAAAACATGATAAGAGAGTAAACGATCAGAAACAGAACACAGGAGGGAGATAAATCAAAAAGAAAGCGAGTGTACCGTCTGCTGAGAACTTGTCAATGGCTTGGCAGAGAGTGAGGAAGTTTCCAGTTGATTTGGACATCTGGTGAACAGAAAAACAGATGTTAGCAGCCAGGATCTTTCAAGCATGTCCACCCACACAAGTTCATTACAAAGCTGAGTGGAATAAAACCGTGGAGTCACAGACTGTCTGTGTTTAAATCAACAAAAAAGAAAAAAACAAGAGCAAATCAGCAGCACATTCAGTAATTAAAATTCTTAACAGCATCAAACAACGGCAGTTAATTACTGGCACATAAAGAGAAGTGTTTCGATACAAAGGTTTGCAGCGAAATATAACAATATTAAAATTGTTATTCAACGTTTCAGTAACGCAGACAAAAGACCAATTCAAATGGAACCAGACCTTTTCTCCTGAGATTAAAAACTTTAAAAGGGACCGTTTGGATGTTTTGAAGAGGGGTTGTATGAGGTACTTATACATAGTCAGTGTATTACCTAGAGTAGATGGCAGTTGGAATGCCCCCAGTTTGGAGAAGCAGACAGAAGTACAGGCAAAGGAGTAAAGCAATGTATCTGATTGATGGGGGCGGCAGCAAAATGTATTTTAGCCTCCTAAAAGAAAGGCCCACAAAAAAATAATCAATATCAGTTTAAGTGTATGCTATATTTACAACATTTTCATCGGTTTACCTTTGCTATCAGGCTATACAGTCTATGTTTCCGATGGGGAACTGAAGCGGTTATCTATGCTCTCGCCAAGCAACAAGACTCCATTGAAAAAAAACAATAACTCTACCACGCAGAACACGGGAGCTGCTGGTATACAGCTGCCTTGATTGGTTAGTTTGTTCGTGGTATTGTCTGACTTTGGTCACACAATAGCGCAGGTGAAACTATTCTAAATATAGCGTACACTTAAACTGATATTGATTTTCTTAGGTTAAAATGCTAAATACGTTTTGGCCACCGGCCCCGTCCACAACAGTATATATCTTTGCTCCCGTGCGGTAATTCCTGTCTGCTTCTCCAAACTGGAGGCGTGCCGACCGTCATCTACTGTAATAATACACTGACTATGGATAGGTACCTCATACAACCCCACTTCAAAAGACCCGAACTATCCCTTTAATATCAAATTAAGAGATTCAGAATTATTTTAACAGATTCATATTTCCAAACCATTAATATTTGACACACCTTTTCAGAGTTGAGGAGCAGATGTCCATTGGCTCGCACTGCTTGTGGCCACTTCCCACTGTGAGAGAGAAAGTTCTCATTACTGTCATCATCAACATAACCAAGTTAACCCTAATCCAATGCTCACTTTTTAAAATATACCATTTCCACAGCAGAACAAACGCACATTAAGATTGGGGGATATGTTTAAATCATCATCATCATCATATTAATGAGGGCATTTTTCCATTATCGATATGCATCTCCATATAACAAATGTATGCAACATCACATATCAATTAATCAAATAAATGGTTCATGCAACTAATCATTCCTGTCATAGACTCCCACGATAAAAATTATTTTCAAAAATGAATATAAAATAAAATCACTATATGTCGTATAATCTTTTCATCTAACTGTCAGTAACGAATGGAATTGTGTCAATCTATTCCTCTAACAGTCCATCAAACTTGTAGGAAACTTCACCCAATTAAAAACTCCACAGAGCAAATAATCACTAATATAAATGAAATCACCATCATGCTAGAAAAATTTACATTTCTCTCCTCAAACACAGACTCTCTGCTTCGAGCTTAAATTGCCTGAATGCTATGAATTATAGTACATGCAATGAATCCTAGTTAATTTGCTCTTACTCTCTGTACTGGTGAATCAAGTAGGCAAACTCACTTGTCTCTGGGCCACATAGCCACATGGTTGTACAGGTAATAGGACAGGTGGTTGGGCACCAGGTCTTTGCCAGACACACGGACGTCCACAGGGTACCAGTACTCAAACTCCCTCCTCAGCCTCTGGAGACGCTCTTTAGGGATGTCTGTCTTGGGGAAAGGAGACGTCTTAAAGAAGATGAAGTCCCAAACCTCTCTGGTCATCTGCTCCGGCCTGTGGGAGTGAAAAAAAGAGACAAGTATGGTCAAGGGTAGAATGAGGGATGAATTGGGTTGAATCAAGGTGAAGAGAAATGCAGCATTTGACAGAGTTTCACTCCTCTTTTCCGTTTTATCTTAGTCCTGGAAGAGATTTGAGGATACTTTGGGGCGCTTTCACAAGCCATAGTCTGTTTGGCTACTCAGAATCAGAGTGAAATTTATACTTTTGGTTAGTTTTCTATTTAGTCTGGTTTGGTTTCACAGTGCACAAATTAAAGCAGACCAAATTTTAAAAAAATATTTGCTGACGGGCGTGCACGAAGGAGCGAATTTATCTTTTTCGTCTCGAGAGCTGCCACTTCTATGCAGGGAATCTCAGACATTGATATATTGCGTGTTACATATTAAGTGTTTTCACTTTGACTCGGCACTGATCTACTGTGCGCACAAATCCCTTCTTCCTCAGTTTATCTCGAATGACTTTATAAACGTCACTATTTTTGTGGACTTTATTTAGTATATTCTGTATAGTCTTTTAGGCCCAGATGTCAAGCAAACAAGTCAGTCCTCTCCCAGTCATGTTAACCTGTTGTTTACTTGTGTCTATTTGCACACCAGAGTACAATCACCACCGTAACGAACCGCACCAGAGTTTGATTAAAATAGACTAAATGTTGGCTTGTGAAAGCGCCCCTTAAATGAACATTGAGCTATGAATTGATTTTTTTAAACTGTTTCTGAAACGCAGCATTTGTCATTGAGTGGACATTTTATCTATTTATTTTATTTCATGGATGAACACCGAGCGACAAATCGACTTTGTCTGCAAAGCCAACACCTGTCATTTGAAATGATTACTTTTAGTTATTAAACTGGAGTCTTTTCTCCCTCCAGAGAAGCACGTCTATGGTTGTTTTGAAGGCAGAGAGAGAAGGACGAGAGAAGGAGAGTAGACAGAGTGAATCAGTTAGGGCTTAATCCTTGTTTATTCTAGTGTGTAGGCATGTGTGTAGGCATGTGTGTGTGTGTGTGTGTGTGTGTGTGTGTGTGTGTGTTGGGTCCATACTTGATGCCCAGTGGTGAGGCTCCCTGTCCGTTGAGCACGCCTCCCTGGAGGAGGTGGGCTACGGTGTAGTAAGCCATGTAGATGGTGGAGTCCGATAGTGACTCAATCAGCCACTGCTCGTCCCAAGGCAGCCGCGTTCCTATGGTAACCAGGAGGTGTACCCACACACATACACATACACATAACCACAAATCCAGAGACAAAGAAAGACACACAACCATGGGAGAGAAAGCAAAAGAGACACACAATTATTAAGAAAGACAATTGTTGTCTCCTCTGAGCCGACACAATCTTTTGTTGCATTTGCCATCTTGTCAAGCTGGTTACATTCTAGTGCCAAGAAAAACACTAACACAATGGAATAAGTCCTGGGCTTCATTGTGTAATCCTTGGCAAACAAGCTAAGAAGTAAATCTTTTATTGTGAAATAAACTAAACTAAAACTTAACTCAACCTGCTGCTCTGACAGACACCAGCAACTCGTTTTTTTCACTCACTGATTTGCTGCTTTTCCTCAAATTTTAATTTTGGTAATTTTTAGGAGAGTGTGTGGGGGGAGGAGGGGTTCTACTCAATCAGCCTCAAATGCACTCAGCTCATGTTTTTGTATTTCCAGTGAGCTCCTATTGAGATCTTTTACCAGCTTTCAATGGTTAACAATACAACATTACTGCAAGCTTGAGTAGTAATCAATTTTCACAAGCAGTAGCTACATAAATATGAGATGTGAGCAACATTATATATGAAATGTTAATAAAAATCAAATAGAAAATAAATACATCTATTCTTGCACACCCTATTTTTCACTAATTAGAATTTAACTTCAGAGAAATAAAAAAAAAAAACATAATATATGACAATTAATTAAAATATTTTAAAATTATTTTCATTAACATCCAAGAAGTGTTTTACACAGTGTATACTTTGTGACTGGGGTACAGTCTGTTTATGGCTCATGGGTTTCTCTGCATGAAAAACAGAATCTACATATCTATTCTCTGTGATCACTTAAATCAAAAACTTAATTTGCATCTTTACTTCTGAGCTTTCAGTGTATGAACTATGTTTGTTGAGGAAAACTGTGAAAATAGTAGTATTAGTATATAGTATTTTTTGCTTCCACAAGTGAGACTGCCTGTCTGGTATGCAGGTTGGTGAAACTTTGTGCTTCATATTCTGAAAATGTGTGGGGAGATTTCTACAACAGGCCTAGACTGTACTGTATGCCAGCTGGCCCTCAGTCTGCATCTATTCCTGACTGTATGAACAGAAAGGCTGACATTTGCTAGGAGCTTTATCATCAGTCCTCTGTCTCCATCTATAGACCAAAAACATATACACGTCATACACTAGTTAAAAAAAAGTCCTGTTCATCTTTGGCAGGGGTGGTACATTTAATCTCAATACAAGACACAATATTACTTTTGAAAGATGCAGTAATGATCGCAGCAACAGAGTTGTATATGTCACTTACATTAATAGTGACTGCAGTCCTGACACAATCATTCACACACACACAAACCATAGAGACAAACGCTCACCAAGTCCGTAGGTACGAGAGCAGGCGTGCTCCTGTAGCCAGGCCAACGTTGCCTCAAAGTTTCTCCTGGTCTCCTCACAGAATCTGTGGAGTGTTGTGCAAAATAGAGATCAATAAAGTAGATGCAGACTTTGGCATGATACGATTTGTTTTCAGTATGATAGTAAAAGGCAATAAAGCTATCAAATTAATTTCCTACACTCCATACTAGATTGTCTACACCTTCATAGGAGCCCTCACAAGCGTGGACAAACACTGCACAGAGCTAAATATGACAGGGAAGAGAGTTTGGTAAGTCAGAGGTCTTGTGTCTTACGTCTCCAAAGGCTTGAGGGCTTCATTGGCCTGCTGCTTCCACTCTGCATCCCCGTAGTCCAAATACCTAAAAGACACATATAACATTAGCATACGGCAAATCAAAGAAAGCCCAAATGGCATGAGACATTATACTCTTGAAAATACAGACCATTTTCAATTGGGAAATGGCCATGTATAGTCATAATTTATTCTAATCTATTTTCCTAATCCTATTTAACAAAGAAAGCAACCTCACAAGAAAAGAGAATGTTTACATTGACTCATTTTCCCCCTAGCTTCTAATCACACTGCCATGCAGCTTTAGATCCACTCTGTTAATTCCTTCCTGTTACAAATAAAACACACTTTAGGCTTCATAGTATATAGATTTTTGCATTCAGAATTCATGTGGCACTCACCACTGGTCACAATGCGCCACCACACACTCATCAGCTGAACGCGACATGACCTGTTTTTCTGGCTCCATGTAGATCATGGCCTCACCCTGTTATAAATTGTTACAGAGCCAACATCATTACAGGTAAATATATATGAAACATCTGTCGTACATGGCATGTAATGAACTCTAGAGGCGCTTTCACAAGCCAACTTTTAGTCCGTTTTAATTGAACTCTGGTGCGGTTCGTTTGGTGCGGTTGTGAACACGTACTCTGGTGCGGACCAAAACAAACGCTTCCAAGCGAACTGTAGGGCGGTTCGATTGCAGTGAGAACATAATCCGACCCAATTGAGATGGACACAGGTAAACGACAGGTTAACATGAGTGGGAGAGGACTGACTCGGACTTCTGCAGAAGTCCGATGTTTGCTACATCTAGGCCGAGGAGAATATACAGAATATGTTAAATAAAGTCCAAAAATAGTGTCGTTTATAAAGTCATTTGAGATAAACTGGAGGAAAAGGGATTTGTGCACACAATATCGAGTCAAAGTGAAAAAAATTCAGCCCTGGTCCTTCGTATAACCCCTCAGCAAATTCATTTTTTTTCATTTGTGCACTGTGAAACTGAACCAGACTAAATAGTAAACGAACCAAAAGTTTCAATTTCACTGATTCAAATTAGCCAAACAGACTGTGACTTGTGAAAGCGCCCTAAGATACAGTGCACACAAACATAAGAAACAAAACCAAACACAATCCAGGATAAAGTCAGAATTTAAATCTGTTGAATCTCATGTTATTTTATTTGAATGTACTTTATTTTTTCTTTGACTTTTTTTTGGCATTAGAAACAAAGAATGTCTTACCCTCTCAGTCATCATCTTCTGGATGGGTTTTTTGACATCCTGGACCTTCTGTCCCTTGTAGCCGTCAACCAGCATGATCTGAGACAGGAATTCATTCACAGAAACATTTTCATTCATGCTGCTGATGCAAGTCATTCACATTTCTGACAGTCCATTCAACAAGAAGTGGGTCATGTCTCTGCAGTGCATTCTACGATCACAAATTATCCTAAACTGCTCAGTGGGATGACGCGTACTCAGTGTACACATATGAAATACGTTCTGCTTGATGTGCTGTTGAGTGGCCCCTTGCGGTGCTTATATTTAAATTCTTATTTCATTCGAATTTACAATCTGCTGACAGTGAAGGCAGCTGAATTTGTACATTTTAACATGACTCATGTCATAATGTTGTGACAGGGGAAAAAATAGGCTTAACAAAAAAAAATTATATTCTATGCCTCGTCTCTGTGTCATGTTGTACAAATTCTTGCTGTTATGCAGTTTTTCCAATAGTATACAGAACCAAACTGTCTGAGGGTAACACGTAGCCAATAGTCAGTCAATTAATAATTTAGTCTAGCCTGAATCACTTGGTTTGTGTCTTGGCGAGAAATCATACAAGCTGCAAACATAAAGTTAAATTCACAGAGGGGTTGCGTTTTGCTGACCGATGCAGTTGTTTTTAACTTATAAACCACTGAGTCGACTTACCCCTTCGTAAAATCCCTTCAGGTAGACTTTCTCCTTGGCTTCAGCCAGCTTCTCCCTGTCATTCTGGCTCTGTATCTTCAGCTCGTCACACACCAGAGGAGCGGATAGGTTCCCGTAGCCCGGTATCTCTATAATGGGGATCTGACATGTGCATACATGCATACACACTCCATTAAGCAACTCGGACTGAATTTGTTCTATGCAACTTGACTGACACCAAACAGATCAGCTTACCGGCTCAAAAGGCAACACCATCTTGTCCTCAATTCCATACTTCTCCCGAAGAGCCTGTTGGAAATGCAAACATTTAGAGCCACAATGATCAAATGCAAACGGTCGTGTATGCTTAAACAACGGATGCATCTTTTAATGGTCACAATTTGTCCTAATTTAATAGCACAATCTGTTACATCATTTCCAAAGTGCACTTAAACCTTAAGTTTCAGATGGGCTCTGTTTCTGTTTCTCTGCCGCAGACTTCATTTGAGGTATAGATGCCTTCCTGAATGGCAGCACAGTAGAAATGTTTAATGGTTTGTAACCTCACCTGTTTTTTCTTGATGTCTCTGAGAGCAGCGATGTCATCAGGAGCATCAGAAGGCACACTGGTAACTATCCCCGTACCTGAGGAAAACATAGAAAAGGCAAAAGGCCAACACATGAAATGTATTTTTGTACACCAGGTAGTAGGTTTTGTCATTATAATTTACATTATTAACATGTAATGCTACTACATTTCTTCAAATGCTGAGCAGATACACTGGAGCAACTAAATCACTGCGAAGAGGAGGAAGAACAAATAAAAAAGATTTTATAAATGTCACAGGTTGTCCCAGATTCACCCTCGCTCATTGCTCTCCACAACCCTTAAAACCAGGATGACACACCGGGCACGAGAAATTTGTTCTAACTGAAATTCTGACATAGTCATTCAGAAATTCCAATTAAGGCTATTTACAAAATATCATCAACAGGACACCTGAAAACACAACAGACAAACTACACCCCTCGAGCACCACAGACCAGAAAATAGATAGTACTGACTTCTACCAGAACAGAGGCGCTCTGGGTGCAATTAGATCCATTTTATATGTTTACAAATGTTCTCCCTCAGGTCAAAAAAGCAGCCATTATTTCCATCCTTTGACATCACAGTACAGCACTTTATAAATTCTACGGTGACCTTGGCCTGCTATTTTGAGACTCCCCTTTTCCAAAAGATTATCGAAGACGAGGAGGAATAAGGGATAAAGCTCGGTGCAGATTTTCTGCAGAAAGTAATACCTAAAAGCGGGAATAAATTATCTATATTTGATACACAGATATAAATACATCAGCATTTTTAAAGCAGCGTCTGTTGAACTATTCACCAACTGTCAGATACATCTCACTCAAGTTCAAGTTGGCACATAAAAAAAGGGAGAGCAAAGTGTCCCCACTCAAGGGTATTCTTGACTGCTGTGAGTGACACTGGAAAAGAAAACTTTCAACAACTAAAACACTTTGACTGCCTTGAAAAAAACAAACAAACAAAAATCCATCAACGCAACTACTCTGAAGAAATTTATCTTTTCCATTTCTCCTAACTTCTGTACTTCGTACCTTTGTCCTCCTTGATGGTGAGCATGGGCAGAGCATAGATGACCTTATAGGAGGTCAGAGGAGCACTCAGGGCACAGCCAAGGACATCCTAGAAAGAGACAAAAAAGCGTGATTTGATTTACATTGTGAATACACAAGCATCCTACCTGGTGCTGTTTAGAGAATGTGACTTCATTATTCCAGGGTAAAAGGAAAAGATAGAGCAGAAGTAATACATTTAAAGGAATCAATTTTGCAGGTTGTTTGCGCCATAATCATTAGACTTGTCCCTCCAACTGCCTTTAAACTGCTAATTTACCTCTTACTTCCATTAAAATTCACACAATACTGTCTTGCTAGCCTGTTGTGCTCTTTACTTATCATACTAAAGGGTCAATAGGACCCATTGATTACGTAAAATGTGGTCTTCAAGAAAGAACATTAATCAACTGTGGGCCTCACAGGGTTTAAGTCTTCGTTGCCTGATATGAATTTTAATTTATTTGCAGCTGAAAGCGAGAAACACACAAAGTGAGTACCTGTCCCAGTATTTCCATGACGAGTGGCACCACTCCATTCTCTTTGGTGAAGCCCTGGTAAGACATGTTCCTGGCAGACCGATTGGTGCTGATGAAGATGTCTCCCCTGGCCGTCTCAAAGGCAACATACTTCATGTCGGGCCTCACCCAGCAGTTGGTCTGGCCGAACATGGTCTCTGGTCTCAGAGTGGCAGCCACCAGGAAGATGTTTTTGCCTTTCATGGCGCTGTGTGGACGACAGCATTAACACTATTTCTGTCTCAAAATTAAGAGTTGGTGTGTTTATCAAGATGAGAATTATACTTAAGTGCATGTCAAACTTGTCTGTGGTGTAGTATCCTTCCTTTTAAATAAGGCAGTTCAGTGTTTGTAATGTGTTACCTGCTATAAAAGACTTTGGACTTGAATTTTGCCGTGTACGGTTCGATTATTTTCATCTTGATGAGAGTGTACTCCTGAGGTCCAACTCCCTGCAGGTGACGACACATATTAGTTGGAAGAAAAAAAGAACAAAACACAGCTCTCAAATCATCTCAATCATCACAACTAATGCATTATTTCATTGAGCTAGGGAAGTTTACCTCTCCTGTCTGCCTGTCGTGGTCCATGCATGGCTGTCCATCCCTGGGGGAGTAGATGGTATACCTGCAGAAGAGTCGGGGACGGTCACAATATATTACTGAAAGAACACGCAACGCCAAATGCAAATTAAACTGCTTGAGAGTAAAAGGCAAACTTTAACATCAGTCATCTACCAAGGACTTCATTTTAAATATCCACTTTGCTTTTACCCCCATGAGAAGAAATGACATTGGTACAGGACATTGTTTCAGGCAAAGACAGTTCAACTGATCCTGATAGCAACAAAGACAACGTGTAAGACATTATCATATCACATAATGTGGGGCACGTCCCACTTTACTTACTTTTCTCTATATTACTACAACGACAGTGCTACAGAACAAGTATAACAGTCATATAGAAACCTCTAAACCTTCTCACCTTTTGCCAAACTTGATCTTTTTTCTTTCCTTCAGTGTGATGAACTGCCACCTGACGAAGGAGTCATAAAAGGGGTTCACATCGGTGGTGATGAATGAACGCCTCCAGTCCACCTGGGAAGTGATAACAGGACACCAGGATTTAGGCACAATCGACTAAATGGATAACGTGATTATCCTCAGGGCCAAGAAAAGGTGAATGATGAATTCCGGGTATCAAACAAAGGTATCGCTTAAAGGGTCATAGGTACAAAGACATGGGTACAGAAACATAACAAAGACAGTTACTTGAGTTATATTATTACAATTAGTCACCTTGACTCCCATCAGTTTGAGGTCTTTGACAGCCAGAGGAGGGAAGTACTCCAGCCAGTGTTCAGCATTGGCAAACTCGGTAATCTCGTGGTCATTCAGGCCCAAAGACCTCATAATGTCCCACTGGAAAGTGGCGGATCCGGATTTGGCCACTGCTTTACTCTAACAGAGGAAAAAGAAAAATAGGGATGAAAATAATGTAAATTGAAAAACATACCCTTTGTGAATGCTTAACCAAAAGAACTTAGAATAATAAGCCCTGGTTGTTTAGTGACAAAAACATTCCATCAATCTGGTCCCTCGGATCCTCACCTTCTTGCCCTTTGCTTTGTCCTTGATGATGAATTCATCAGATGTCTCTGGCTTCTCCTTCTCCTCTTCCTCCTCGTCTGGAAACTGTGGAGGGTTTCCGTACAGCTCCATCTCTCTCTTCAGCTTGTCTGCACATGCCTGGTGGACACAATATGCATGTATGAATACCGGAAAGATGCAAAAGTGGAAAGATTATGTTAGGCAATGTTAATATCATAACTGAAATAACTTCCACCTCTGTTTGTCATTGCAACTACACACACACTTATGTGATGGACTGAAAAAAAAAACACTAACCTTGATTGGCATTCCTGTGCAGTGCAGCCCGAATGGGAAGAGGCATTTCTTCCCTTTAAGAGCCTGGTAACCAACTGCAAACTACAAGAAAGAAGTTGAACAGCAGCGAGTCAGAGACCAGTGATCATAAATTGAATAACTGCATCTTAAGTATCTGTCATAGGTGCAGACTGAAGAAGTTAATTTCTCAGTGTTCATCTCTGTCTGCAAACTTACCTCACACTTTGACAAGCTGAATGTGTGACCGAGGTGCAATCGGCCGTTCATGTAAGGGTAGGGGAAGGTGACAAAGTACTTGGTTTTGCTGGAAGGAAGAAAAAAAAAACAGTTAACGAAAATATGTATTTGAGACCAAAAGGATTTCATATCTAGTATATTTTTGAGCAAAGTGCCGTGAACTGGGAAATAACATGGGGCAATCATTAGTTTCAAAGGCTCACCCTCGGTATGTTAACTGCACCACACAACTTAAAGTCAGAGCTTCAGCCACACTTGCACTAGTTTTTTTTTGTTCCAAAGGCAACAATAGACATTATATACCTACTATAATACCTATTAAGAACACTTGGTGCTAATAGTTGCATCAGGAAGAGATCAACTGAAGGAAGTACACCTGTAAAACTGCTCTGACATTCCTGAGTACAGCAATCTATTGTGAATAGCTTTCTTCACATTGGTCTTGAACTATTCCTGGGTCAAGTGTGTGAAAGAGAGTACCTAATACTCTTTGGGAATACATCATATGGTCCTTCCCCATAGTAGCAGATACTCACTTTGTGCTTTCTCCAACTGTTGTTGGTGCATCTTGTTCAAATGCCTTCTCCTTCTCCCATTTCTCCTGGATCTCTAGCTCGATCTTTCTCAAAAAGTCCAACTTTGCTGTTCCCTTCCGCTCCTGGAATACAAGGACGAGCAAAGATGACAGTTCATTTCAGTTCATTTCAGTTCATCTCATTTCAGTTCATTTCATTTCAATTTCATAATTTATTTCGAACATGTAGAATACAAAAAAAATAAAAAATAAAAATAAAGAAAAAGAATGACCATACCAACAAATGGACAGTCAGAAACAAGTAGTATTTACATACAATGAAAAGCATAAGAAAAATAAATTGTTAACAATTGATGCCTTGATTTACATATTTGAAAAGGAATGAGAAGAAGTATAAACTTACCCCTTCTCCATAAGTCAATTATTAATTATTAACCAGTTTCCTTATTGAGCCATACATACACTCTAATGAAATGTTCCTAAATTTGTCTAACTATAATTATTATTAGTTATAATTATTCTAACTATAATTTACCTTTAATATGTGTCATACAGAAATATTAATTCATTACTGATATAAATATCCTTATCAAAAATATAAATTTGTTATCAATCCAGAATTCATTACTTATAATATTACTTAATCACAATACCAATTCATTACTTACATACTTATCTTGATCATATTGACTATTTGTTATCTTTTCTTATATGCTCAAATTATTATTTATAATATATAATGTATAATATATAATAGTAATAGTTCAATTAGAGAAAAGCCAGTGACTTACAGCAATAGCTGCAACTGAGCTGAATACACATTAACTTATTTGATCAAAACAATAGACTTAAATGAATCAAGTAACCCGAGAGTAATAGATTAGAATAGAATAGAAAATAACATAAATAAATGTGTTTAAAACAGCTGTAATCTGGTTCCAGCTGTGATTTTCTTTCAGGTCTATTTCTGCAGTTGCCTCGACAACTAGCTCATGTTAGCTCACTGAGCTAATAGCTACAGTAAGTTAATGAGACATAACGTAACCACTGCCTATAAACCAGCATTAACATCTCTAAACTATAGTTTTAAAAGGAGCATTGGACCTACCGTCATGTTGACCCAAATTACGAGCAATTAACTATTCTATTGTTTAGACTAAGAAGAGACAGTAGAAGTAGTTTCCAGTTTGACAAGGGAAACCCACGCCACCGGTGCCTGGCTGATGACACCACGACAACCAGCCTTCTCGCTTGGCTTTCTGGGAAATGCAGTCCGAAGAACATTTCAGTAGTGATGGGAATTCAGGCTCATTTTTAGTGAGCCAGATCATTTGGCTCAGCTCACCAAAGAAGAGCCGGCTCTTTCGGCTCCCAAACGGCTCTTCATTTTTACCACTTCTGCCTTTTTATAGTTCAGCCAAATTTAGTGCTGTTTTGACCTATGATTAGTGTGTGTGCAGATATATCACTTAAATTATTCAATTTAAATATACTAAACCTTATAATTTCCAGAATACCATAATTTTACATGCTGCTTCGTTTCCGACTGTCACTCATCTTGTCTGCTATTTGTGCGACGCACCGCTCCGCACTGCAACGCTATGCACTGCAACGCTATGCACCGCAACGCATCGCACCGCAGCTCAGGGTACCGCATCGCAACGCACCGCATCGCAACGCACCGCATCGCAACGCACCGCATTGCAACGCACCGCAGCGCAACTCACCGCACCACAACGCAACGCACCGAAACGCATCACACTGCAACGCAGCGCACCGCAACGCAGGTGATTGTAGGCTCCTTGTCTGTCATCACCTGATTGGTCGCACGGAGGTCATTAACACAACATTCAGTCACAGTCAGTGCATGAAGTGCCCGTGGCGCGGAGAAGATCATACTATCATTCTGCCTTGAATTAATAAAAAATAAATAAATAAATAAAAACGGCTTTTGGACGGGTGCCGGCTCTTATCGTTCACTTAAAAGAGCCAGCTATTAGAGCCGGCTCGTTCGTGACCGACACATCACTAATCGACGACCAGCCTCTCGCATGGGTTTCTGGGAAATGCAGTCCGAAAAGAACTTTCTCAGGAGTCGTAACGTTAGATATCTAGCGAACTAGGACTTTTATTCAGTGTAGTAATTTATTTGTGTTTATCTTACATATTGTAATACACAATACACACAAAAGTAGGGCCGTTGATATTAATTTAACGACTTGTGAGTGAATAATAAGAACACGATTTTTTTATTATAACCGTCCGGCGTCTGACTGGCCTGCGTTTACGACAACTCAACTTGTTGTTGCCATGCCGTAAACCACTTTGATCCGACCTGCCAGTTGAAGAGAGAGAGAGCAGAAGGCCTTAAAGCTTATACATTTATAGACGATGAAAGCAGGGTTATCGAAACGCACTTTCATTTTATAAGACAGTATTATAGTCTTTCTTTCTCTCACGATGATCATAGAGAATGTTGAAGCCCTGAAGTCGTGGCTGGCAAAACTCCTGGAGCCAATGTGAGTGTTGAATTGAGATGACATTTAGCTTAGCATGCTAACGTAGCTAGGTTAGCAGCTAGCCAGGCATCAATGGGAGGCTTTGCTAGAAGCTGATGGCAAATTCTTGCACGAGTTAGCAAACCCACCATTGGCCGCTAGCTGGCTTTTCATAAGCAAAGAGACACTGTTTTCATTACCTAAAAGAAATACAAATCATGCATGATGTAGAGTGTTTGTTGCACTTTTCATTATTAGGGTAATTAGGTAGTTAGCCTACATTATTATGACTTTATAATACAGCTCTCTGTGTGCAAAACTATGAAGCTGCAACAGATCATTTACATGCTGCTAACGTTGAGGTTATAATAAGAAGTGTTGAATCTTTTGGGCTATATATATACAATGTTATAGATGTGTTTTTACAAATAAATAAGTGTTGTTTGCTCTTTGTGTTACCATAGTTACACACTCCTGATCTTTCTCCCTCTCTTTCTAATGCAATTATACAAGAGGACACAGGTGTTGTTAAAGAAATGCACATAAATGCATGGATGGATTTACATATTGAAAGTGATTTAAAGTTGATGCACAGAGTGGATGGTATTAATACCATAGTTACACACACTGTGATCTCTTTCTCCCTCTCTTTCTGCCTCTTCTTTCTAATGTAATTACACAGATGTTGTTAAAGAATGCACATAAATGCATTGATGGATTTTCCATATTTTAGAGTGATTTAAAGTTGATGCCCAGGAGGAGTAGATGGTATTAATACCATAGTTACACACACTCTGATCTTTCTCCCTCTCTTTCTGCCTCTTCTCTTTCTAATGTAAATTACAATAGATGTTGTTAAAGAATGCACATAAATGCATTGATGGATTTACATATTTTAGAGTGATTTAAAGTTGATGCCCAGGAGGAGTAGATGGTATATTACCATAGTTACCCACACTCTGATCTTTCTCCCTCTCTTTCTGCCTCTTCTTTCTAATGTAATTACACAGATGTTGTTAAAGAATGCACATAAATGCATTGATGGATTTTCCATATTTTAGAGTGATTTAAAGTTGATGCCCAGGAGGAGTAGATGGTATTAATACCATAGTTACACACACTCTGATCTTTCTCCCTCTCTTTCTGCCTCTTCTCTTTCTAATGTAAATTACAATAGATGTTGTTAAAGAATGCACATAAATGCATTGATGGATTTACATATTTTAGAGTGATTTAAAGTTGATGCCCAGGAGGAGTAGATGGTATATTACCATAGTTACCCACACTCTGATCTTTCTCCCTCTCTTTCTGCCTCTTCTCTTTCTAATGTAAATTACAAGAGATGTTGTTAAATAATGCACATAAATGCATTGATGGATTTACATATTTAAAGTTGATGCACAGAGGAGTAGATGGTATTAATACACACAGGCACTGTTTTAGGTGATGCATTAACAGTAACAGCCTGCTGTCTCACATATTAAAGGCATGCTCTCTAAGGTGCTGCACTTTATCAACTTTACCAAAATAATTCATATTCATCATTAGCTTAGTATCAGGCACTATTGGTTCTTAAAGGTCAAATGGAAGTGAAGGTAGCTTTGAGAGTTTATAGTTGTATACAATGCAACTGCACATAAATACATTGATGAATTTACAAATGAAAGTGATTAAAGTTGTAAAATCCCCGGAGGGAAATTCAGGTGTCAAAGCAGCAACATCAGCAAACAGAGTGAAACACAGGAGAGGTAAAGGTATACAAAAGTTATAAAAACAATAATAGAGATATAAAAGATACAGAGTGAATGGGTGAACATCGTGTATACAGTCCGTCAATAAATAAATATAGTGTGTACAACAATAAATTAATGTAATATGAACATATGTGCAGTCTATAAAGTGGCATATAGTTTAAAGTGCGCCAGTGGTTAGAGTCCAAGATGGTTACAGATAGTGCGTGTTTAAAGTTCTTAAAGTCCTCCTTTACCAAAATAATTCATATTTATCATTAGCTTAGTATCAGGCACTATTGTTTTTTTTAAGGTCAAATGGAAGTGAAGGTAGCTTTGAGAGTTTATAGTTAGTATTCAATACATTAGCCATTTAGTTAGGTAGTTGGTTATACATTAGCTTGGAGTTGTCAAGAGGGCATTCCTGGAGCTGTGTGTGCAATAGCCTCACTAGGATTTTTAGCGTGATCTGTTGGCATGTAAAGATATTGTAAAATAGAATATATGGTGGGTCATTTGGTTTAAAAGTTTTTGGAAGTTTTGCAGCAATGTCCTGCCATGTATTGTAGGGCTGTGTATTGGCAAGAAAATGGCGATACGATACGTATCCTGACACCGGGTAACTATTCAATGTATTGCGATATATTGTGATACTGTAAGCAACGCGATGGATTGCAATGGATAGGCAGAACGGTCATAGTATAAAGTACACACCACCATATGCATAAAATCTGAGTGAAAAAAAGTTTACTTTTTTAAGCAATCATAACAGTGAGATCTGCATTTGCATTTATGACAGTCCCTGTAACATCCAATGTCATAAAACTACTTTGAGAGGGCACATCTCTTTGTGAAATTAAGTATTGACTGAGTTAATCATTGCATGTAAAGTATTAATTCAAAATCCATACAGTGTTTTTGAGAATCGATTCAGTATAAAAAAAAAACATAATATCGCAATATTCATTATTTTCTTACACCCCTAATGTATTGTCTCACTTGGTACTGACTATGTATAGGTTTGTTTTGAAAAAGTCTGCATGCATGGTTGGGCACCACTGGATGACATGACACACCTCACTGACTGACATCCAGTATATTGTAGTTGGTTTGATTATGAATTTGAATTCAGTTTCTCTCTCAGTTTTGTCTCCCCTATTTCAGTAATTAAGTAGTTTGGCAAAAGCATCATTGCTTTTTCCTTTTGCATTGTATTATTAAAGTAAGATACTGCGTAGCTGAAATTGAGAATGTATATATTTGAACCTACAGATGTGATGCGGACCCCTCTGCATTAGCCAACTATGTGGTGGCTCTTGTGAAGAAGGACAAAGTGGAGAAGGATCTGAAAGCGCTTTGTGCTGATCAGCTAGACGTCTTCCTACAAAAAGGTACGAATGCCACGCAACGCTTCTCTCTGCCAGTGTGAGTGAACGCAACATGCAGTTTTTCTATCGATCCTAGCTCTCGCTGCTCAAGGAAGTTATGCAGAGGGTTTACCTTCTGCAGTTTTCAATCATTCAGCTAACAAGCTGAATTCATTTTATTTAAGTTACTTTAAGTTATACACGTATATAGATGCAATGACTTGTACATGATCACCATTTACTACTTGCGGATCCCCAATGTGGCCACCAGAGGGTGTGTTACATGATCATTTTGAAGTACTTTCCCCTCCAATATCTCCAGCCTGTATAAAATGAAGCATCAACTTGTTTAGCTTTAGTAGAGTTTTTCTCTATTTTGAATGGTTGAAATGATTTAATCACTTTACTTTCAGTTGCACAGTATAATCACATCATTTGTTGAGAATTTAGGGTTTCAAATTACAGTTTGGTTTTGTGCCCTTGCAACATCACCTTTGTTTTGTTTCAAAATAGCTGCTTATTGAAGTTAAAATTTCCAGACAACAGCACAGTGCGAGGCCACATATTAAGTCACTAAGTTTAAAGCCTGTCAGAACTTAACTATCGCAGCCCGTAGTCTTTGGAAAAACATACTTAAAGATTGCACTCAAATAAATGGTTCAAATTACCTCCTTTAGTGTACTTTAAATTTTGTGGATTGCATTTTCTCCTTTATGTCCTTTTTTATTGTGTTAGGCTTCAAGCAGCTTCTCCCTGTTTAATATTTGTGCTGTTTCTGTGTTTGTTACTCATTTGGTGTTTATTAGACTTTGGATATATTTATTGCAGCCCCGGAGCAGAGAGTAATTTAGTGTAGTGTGATTCAGGAGGAATGTCAGTACATGTCATGCCTGAGGAATGAATTTGCTCGTTCAGGGGGAATGAGGGAAAAACCGCACATAATTCGGTAAAAGATGAAATCTACTCACATGATTCATGTCGTCTTTGCAGAGACAACGGGATTTGTCGATAAACTTTTTGAATGTCTGACAACCAAGAACTACCTGGGGATTCCTGCTGCCAAGGAGGTTCCTAAAGAGGAGGTGAAACCACCTGCAGTCAAATCTGACGTTGTGGAGGTAAGAAGAGTTAGTGAGTCATTTATTGCCTGTGAAATATTATTATTAAAGTACTTTTGTAGATAAACACAGTAGGTAGAGCACAACGCAAAAATGGTGATTCTGTTTCTATATTGGAATTTGATAAATATCTCATTGTATATTATAGGACACTGTCTATAAATCTCCTTCTGTTTTAAAAAAACATGAAATATAGATGAGTTTAAGTCGAGTAACTGTTTTTTCCCTCAAGGCTGAAACTCCAGAGGAGGAGAGAGAAAACAGGCGGAGGAGAAGTCCTCTGAGAAACCGCTCTGACTTCAACGACTCCAGGTATGACTGTAGCTTCAGGGATACGTTTCAGCTCAGCTCAATGACGAAGCATAAAGCAGATGCAGATACTACTCTGACGTGTGAGACGTCTAGCACCTTAATTCTAGTTCCAGTCAGGCTGAAATGTACAATATACAGGGCCTTGATTTCTTACAGCTGATTAAAAACCATTTCATCATTTTGCATTATCTAGTTGTGTAGAGATCTTAACACGAGTATATATTTGCATGGTTTGAAATCCCAGGAGGCCTGCTTTTAGCTTGAAGAAGGCCCTGGTGTCCAGTAGCCTGTCCCTTGTCTATAACACACCTTGTCAATAACAGACAGGGGCAATACAAGAACTGTAATACTAACATTCAAAACAACAGTTGAAGTGTTTAATGTGCTTTGGTGCGTGATTTATATTCTGCTGCATTAAATTAGTTAAACATAATCATGTCATACTCACCACTTTTCACTCACACACTCTTAACACACACTTGCCTTAGCTGGTTTTAAGATTCAATCCAGCTACAACCCTCTTAAATGTGTCTGTTGGACTCTTACATTTAATGATGAGTTATTGAAATACAGCATATATATATTTTCCCTCTAACTCGTCAACCACGCAGGAACCGCGATGACAGGAGGCGAGATGAGCGCAAGCGCCGCGACTTCGATCGGCACGGGAAAAGCGGCGGCGACTCCAACCGCGAGCGGGAGCGTCACGAGCGTCGCAGGGGCAGCCCCCGCGGGAGGAGCTACAGCCGGAGCCGCAGCCGCAGCCGGAGCAGGAGTGGCAGCCGGGGAAAGAGCAGGGACAGGGAGCACAGAGGAGGCAGAGGTGAGAAAGTCCCCCCCCTCCACACACACACACACACACACACATGCACACACACACACAACCAATAACAACAGCAGCACAGGGGACTAGACCCAGGAGTGTAGAAGTTCCTGAAGCTCCTGTCAGCACAGTCCAACTGTGCATTAGTGATGCAGAAGTGCTGCTGGAGACATCCTGAGGGTGAAGTGCACAGAGAGTAGACTGAACAGAGATCTGGATGTAGCCGTTTGTATTGTTTTCTGTTTGGATTGGTGTGTCAGTGTTGCTGGGAGTTGTTATCGATATAAGGAACAATGTGGACAGCTTTGCCATCACATCAGTGGGGATTCAACAACACGGCCTGGAATTGGCCTTTTCACCCGCAAGGTTACGGTAATCTAGACCTCTATGTGTTTGGAATGATGAGAGAAGTTTTTAAAAAGCTTATGCTATTGTCTACTTACTCTACTGTAATATTTATTCATGTTTTGTTGAAATACCTCTATTTCTGCTTCTTCTCTTTAACAGACTTCAAGTCAAAGTTTGAGTTAGAAAGGAAGGACACAAACTGCTACAACTCATCCAACACATCTGGCTCCCAGCAGCAGCAGCACCAGTCGCCTCTCCTGCCACTGCCCACACCTCCGCACCCCTTTTCTTCCTCGTCGTCCGCCGGAGTCTCAGGAACGGGAGGCGTTCCCGTAGTAACGCCGGCTCACCTGCCCGATAGCACTACAGACAGCTGGTCTAACTACTATGGCCCCCCGAGGCAAGACGGTGTCGGCAAGCCGTTCGGCAACAAGAGCGTTTCGCTCAAACAGCGCTGCAGGGATTACGACGGTAGGAACTGAGTGAATCATCTTTAATCTTTAATTTGTCTTTAATTCCTGCTTTTTACAATCTTTTGCTGAAACATTTCTTCCCTCCATCTCTGCGCCTATTGTAAGCGACGTGGTTATTGTAAAGTTTGCTGTGTAAACTCCACCATTATCTTCTCGTGAGGGTTAATAATTGCCTTGTTTAGTCTCCTCACTAATGACCACTGTTTAGCACTCCCTCTCTTCTCCCCTGTGAAAAGCAGGAAAGCAAGCAGGCTCGCTCCCATCTCTCCCCAGAGACACAAGAGGGTTTAAACTTACCCACTGTCCCTGAAGCACACTGCTATCTGTCACAGTGCTCAAACACAGCCACCTAGGGACCTAGTCTCTTAATGAGGCTGTGGGGTGAATAGATGCACTCTGTGTCTTAGCTGCTTTGAAGTTGGACAAGCATTCATCTTGTTGATTTATTCTCATTTAATTTCTTATTTTTTTCAGTCATATTTTTGTGAATGGATTTGACTTCCAGGAGCCCAAACCCTTTAGAAAGATTACAGTAGGTTACAAATAGATACTCAAGAGTATCTGAGGAAAGAGCTCCTAGAAGTAGAGGTACAGATTAATCTGCGGCGATAGGACGTTTTACATATTATCTTTATGTCGGTGGGACGGCGCAGTCTCCACCAGTCACGTACATCACCGTTTTGCATGGAGGCTTCACACAAGGTCAAAGATAGAGGGGGATAAAAAATTGATCTCTCCATTATAAAACGCAACACTACTAGCTCTTTGTCCACGATATGAGGCAGGCAGACAGGGAGGAAAAGAAATCATTCACTGGTACTTACCTTGCTTACCAATTTGGCGTTCTCTCTTCTAGATAAATCAGCCATGTAACCATCCATTCATAAAATGAAATTGCACACTTTAGGATCCTCCTCTTCCTGGGAATATTCACAAATATTAATGGTTTTGTAAGAGTGGCAATTAATAACGTAAAGGGACGCGCAACAGAACTAATCCTGGTCGGTCATAAACCACAGAACAGCGCATCACCCACTGTAAATAAATACCTCATATTCCAGTGATCTCTTACGAATTATTAAATTCAAAGTGACAAAAGCCGGTTTAATAAAAACGGTGTATGTAAAAGTAGCCGCTGACTAGGCTGCTGCAGAAGGAAAGAAGAGATCAGCCTGGCCGATTAATCGGCTATTGGCTTTTTCCTGCTCCAAGCTATCATTATTATATCAGCCATTAAAAATCCACTATAAGTTCTACCTAAAAGATTTGGTCTTGCCTCGAGGATGTTTTTTCATGCTGTCCTAAACTTCTAAAATGCCTACATATAAATGTGAAAAAGCAAATTTTTGACATATTTCTCTCTCCCTCACACAGAAAAGGGATTTTGTGTCCGTGGTGACCTTTGTCCGTTCGACCACGGCACCGACCCTCTCATCGTCGACGATGTCAATCTACCGAACATGATTCCGTTCCCTCCGCCACCTGTTATGCCCCCCCCCGCCGGCCTGCCCATGCCGCCCCCCATCACTGAGCCGCCCCCTCCCCTCAGGATGCCGCCTGTGATGCCACCCTATGGTCAGCCACCACCACCGGGCGTCTTCCCCATGACTGGTAAGTAGTACCGCCAAACTGGTGCATACATAAATGGCAACTTTTAGAAAACACATAATGTTGAGCCATTTGATGCGCCAACCATTTTCAGTGGCTAGTTTATTGTAAAGTCGTTAACACTTTATGCCACCGTCACTTTAAAACAAACTGTGCGGCATGAACAAAACGTTTCAGTAGCACAAACTAAAGCCTCCCTGTCATACCTGCGATATACCTGAGACATTAGCTTGGGCTTGTGTCTCCCTCAGGACCCCCAATGATTCCAACCAGTGGGATTGACACCCCCAACCACCAAACGCCAATCACTTCTTCTCCTCCTATCGGACCGCCTGGAGTGGGGCTGCCGCCTACTCTCCCTCCTCCTCCTCCTCCTCCACCTCCTCCCTCCTCGTCCTCATCTGTGTCTCTTCGTCCCCAATATGTCCAGTCTGAATGTAAGCAGCGATGCTTTTCCTATTCAGATTTGGAAGTTATGTTCTTTTTTTTCCTGCTGTATCTCCTGCTCTCTTGTTTTTGTTTGTGTTTAATTCTAGTAGATAGGTCTTTTTATAAAGTTAAAGTTGAGTCAGCATCACTAAGCTAGTGAGCGTTAAGTTGTGGACTTTTAAAATACCCTGTGCTTCTGTCATAAGTTGGTTTATGTGTGACGTTGCAGTGTGTGATGCGCATGTATTTCTTCAGGCTGCAGTAGCAGCTGTTGACCAGAGGGTAGCACTGTTTATCAATATAAAACAAAGTAGCTCTGAGCAATTAGCACAAACTCTGCCACATCTTATTGTGTTGAGTGCTTCTCCCATAATTCCGCTCATGAATAATTCCAATTAAACAGAAGGCGAAAGCTTAGTTGAAATGGAGTGGGTCTATTTTAAGTTAATTACAAACTCTTTTGACCTTAATTCAACTCAGATAGCCAAAATCCTCAATTGTTAAATTTCGCCTTTGTGTTACAGTAAACTGTAGCTCAGGATAAGAATTATCATCTTATGGTGTTTCATCTTATTTATCATCTTATGACGTATTATTTTCTATTAGTATAATTGTAATTTTATTGTCTTTTTGTATATATTGTTTTAGAATTAGAATTCAGAGCTGTATTTACCAAAAGACGAAGTTGCTGTCACATTTAAACTCATCACATTCTTTACAAGATTGCTGTGTGCTCGATAAGTCACCGAATGCCAGGCTGAACTTATTTATTTATGTAGGTCTACTTGATTTCATTGTGTAATTTCAGTTTATTTTCTTTGGTCATTTTTTTTGTATTTAAATTATAACATTTTTACGGCTGTTAAAAGTGTTTCATATTCCCTCTAAACTTGTGTGTGTGTTTTCTGTCTATGTTCATTTTTACACATTAGATAACTATGATCCAGAGGGCTACAACCCAGAATCACCAGGCCTGACTGCAGCGGGTCGTAACCCGTACCGTCAGTTCATTCCCCGGGTACAGACCCAGCGCTCCAACCTTATCGGCCTCACCTCCAACGAAGGACAAGGCTCCAGAGGTAACAAGTATTGGCCTTCATAGTACACACTCTCTTCGCCCAAACTAATCTGGGGCAAAATGCAAAAATTCTCCTAGTGTTTATTATTGTTTCTCTGTGTTTTTTTTGTCTTCCAGCTGCCAACATAGTGATCCAGACTGAGCCTGCCACTGCAGCGAGCACCCCTGGAAGTAACGTGTCCCGTTTCAACACAGAGCAGGACATCAGGAAGAGAACCATGGGACCCAGTACAGCTGAGGGACCAGCAGCTAAAAAGCCCTGGATGGAGAAGTAAGGATTTTAAAAAGTTTCACTCCAAAATGAGCATGTAGGGAGAAAATTCTCAAGCTTGAATCGCATGTAAACTGTGCTGCATTAGGGTGGTGTGCAAGGATCCCATCACACAAACCCACACAGACAAAACTGTCTACTATCCCACCAAAATTAAGATGTTGTCTCCTGACATGCCGTGGCAGTAAAGCACTGCAAAGAATGGAAATAGGAGGTGTGATCATAGACAGAAGAAATTTTAAGAAACTAGATGGCCAGTTGAAATTTGATCCAACAATTCGGTGCCTCCCCCATTTCCTGTTACTGCAATGGGAGCCTTGTTTCAAGCCAAGGTGACTCATAGATCAGGGGCCAATCTTTTGTGTCCGTTGTGGGAAGCAGGTGCACCAAACATCCCCAATGCAAGGATGCTTCCATTGCAAAGGGTCTACTTGTAATCGATCTCGAGTGTCAACCAGGTTGACATGTGTTCTTCTTTTTCAAGCCATATAACAATATGGGTTGTAGGAACTTCAATATGAAGGCGGAAACTCGAACCTCAGGTCATCAATCTGGGTTCCATTTCACTGTCTTATCATTGTTAGTGATCTTGCCCAAAATGTTGATTAGCTTGTTTGCTTTTTTTCCCCATTAATTTCTCTTTAAAACAAATACTCCAGATGTCAACAACACCGTCTTCTTCTCGTTTTAGGCCGAGCTTTAACAACCAACACAAGAACACTTTTCCCAAGAGGTATCACTACGTGAACACTAAGTTGGAGGTGCGCAAGATCCCACGTGAGCTCAACAACATCACCAAGCTCAATGAGCACTTCAGCAAGTTTGGAACCATCGTCAATATCCAGGTAAGATGCACAATTTGCTGCTTTGCAACAAGCAAACCTGCAAAGGGGCTACAGTTGTCATTGTCGAAGGGATCATTTTGACAAGTGTAGGCAAGATCAGTAGTAGTAGACCTGAGTTTACAAATAAGTCTAGCAAAAATCATTTAAATTTAGATTTTTTTAAGACGTATGACAACACATACCTAATCTGCACGCTCTACTCTCAATCCAGGTGGTGTTTGGCGGAGACCCAGAGGCGGCGTTGATCCAGTACACAAAGAACGAAGAGGCCAGGCGAGCCATATCCAGCATCGAGGCGGTCCTCAACAACCGCTTCATCCGCGTGTACTGGCACCGCGAGCCCGGCACCAACCCCACGGGGCTTCAGCAGCAGGAGCAGAGCTCAGGGAGCCAGGTGGCCGGGTCGGTGCCCAGCCCGGGGCTGCAGCACAGCAACATGCATAAGGTTAGTATTAAGAGCCGAAAACATCTTTTCATGCTGATCTCTTACCCGCACGTCTGCAACCCTTCATCACATTTACTTTTTTCTCTCCCTTTTTCTTTTATCAGCAGGGGATCAAGCAGCACAATCCAGCCGCCTACGTGTTGAACAAGACCGTGCCCAAGCATCGCCTGCCAGCGTCGCCCGGGGTCACGGCTCTAACCAAGCCCGACAGCCTGAACCCAAACGCAGACGCCGTCGCTGTATGTTTGATTGTCTTTGCATGGTTGTGTTGGGTGATGCCAGACCTGTGTGAAATGACATTTTCAAAATAAGTGATTTGTTTCAACAAGCTGGGAATACCACACTTGTTAATAGCAGAATACAGATAACGTCATGCACATTGTGTCTTTGTGAAAAGTTGATGAAGTTGATCAAATTACACTGCTGTGTGCGGCTGTACGTAGGCACAGTGGTGTTTTGAGCTAAATGCTAATGTCAGCATGCATCTTAGTTAGGTATCAGCATGCATGTCAGTCAGTGAGTCCAGCCTAGAGGGAGACATTTGTCTGTCAAAGGTGCTGCTGCAATTCTCACAGCTGAACGGTGTCGGTGGATTATTCATAATATACCAATATCAGGATCAACACACCCTTCTCTGCGGTGTGTGTGCCATTACAATCAGGAGAACACTGTTACAGCCAGTTTACCGCCATGAAACTAGAAGCCTCAGAGACATGAAGATTGCAGTCCAGTGACACTGCCCAGCCAGTCTCACACAGATTAAGAGGATATAAGAACAGGAGCAATGCTTGAGAATAAATGATAAGAAACACTTGTGTCTATTGCAGCTGTATACGAGCTCGTTCTGATGACCTAAATGTGTCGCTCTCTCTCTCGCTCTGTGGCACTCAGGTGGCGCCTGCACTGATGAACACCCAGAAGGGTCCTTACACTTCCACAGCCCTCAAGTCATTATCAAAGAGCTTTGGGAAAACGGGAAAAGCACTCGAAGCACAAGAAGTCCTCAAGAAGAAACAGGCATGTGGCTTAATTTTTGAACACATATTTTGACTGGTACGAGAATAGCAGAGCTGGGATTAGCCATTTGTTTCTCTCAGGGGCCACCGGTGAGAAGCAGGCTACCATTGAGAAATGAAATGTCCAACAACCGCTAATAGTCTATTCTCCACCTCAGTGAATGTATTTTAATTATTGTTTTGTTTTTTCATTTAGGAGGCATTAAAACTCCAGCAGGACATGAGAAAGAAGAAACAAGAGATGTTAAAGACACAGATGGAGTGCCAGAAGGTAAGACCGGCCTCAACATCCCTCGCCATCCATTTATCCCTGCATCATCTTTACTCAACTCTCCCGTCCCATCCTTTCTTTTACGCCTTCTTCTATCTCACTGCTTGTCCTTCCTCCTCCAGGCCTTGATAAACCGCCTGGACAAGAACCGAGGGATGAAACCCGAGGAGCGAGCCAACATCATGAAGACCCTGAAGGAGCTGACGGAGAAGATCGCACAGCTGCAGAACGAAATGAACCCCGCTTCCCAGGTATCCAGCGTATCCAAACCAAACCACGGCCCGTCCAAGACCAAGACTGATGTGAGTTTAGGTCGTTTTGGTCGGGAGCGTGGCGGAGTGCTTCATCTCCTTTTTACACAGAGACAGCCAAAGTGGAGTGGAGTCTGTCCTGCCACTGTAGATGTATTTGAAAAATGTCAGTTTTTCCATTGCTTTCACTGAAGTGTTTTCTCATTTTCCATGATACGTGACCAGGCTCAGAAGGAATTGCTGGATGCTGAGCTGGACTTTCACAAGAAGATGAGCTCCGGAGAGGATACAACAGACCTCAAGAGAAAACTGGGACTGTTACAGGTGGAGGTAATACACATACACACACACACACACACACACACACACACGGTACATAACCACAGGCCAACGATCTGAAAAGAGAGCAAGCACTGCCACACAAACAGGTCTATAAAGACACGCCACACACAAAGAGACAGTGACAGCATCTTGCATCAGCAGCGCTGAATTTGAAGATGTGAAACCAAGAAACGCCTCAGAGGAAGACAGCAAATAAGATGGTAGTCTCGTATATCACTCCACACTGCCTGAGTAAGTAAGATATTATTAGAAAAGTAACACATTCATATCTAAATTACGCAGGTATCAATATATGATTGGTATGTGAGCTACAAATAAATTAAAAAAAAGTGTTATTTGTATCAATACAGGTGGGGAAAATCCTCAGAGCTTTTGTTTTCCACACTCTTTATTATAAATGTGAAGAAACCAGCATATCTTCTTATTGATTCTGTAATAATCGAGTTGATTATTACCAAAAAGTACATGAATTTCTGAGGCTGTTCATCAGAAAATTAAATGAAAGTGATTCTTTTTTAAATCCATGAAAAGAAAAAGTAAGTCCAAGCTGCATCTAAGGCTGTTAGTCAGCTCAGACTTGGCCCACATCTCCTCTTTTCCTCTAAAACCAGCAGCGCACAAACACAGACGAGGTCGGCTGTGTCACAAGATCAGCCTAACAAGAACATATCTTTTGTTAGCAACACCCTGCCAAGCATGTTTCTTCCCCCAGTCTACCCCTGTGGGTCCTAAATTAGCTAGTTATTAAAAATGCATACCATCCATCCAAACCCAACCCTCCTTCTGCACATTAAACTGCAGCCACTTAAGCAAGCCCAGAGGAGCAGCCGCTAACGAAGCCAAATCAGACACAGGTCCTACACTGATGGAGCCACGTCTCATTAAAGTTTGAGCCGCCGGTCCTTGTAAGAAAAATCGCGGGATGACAATTAGAGGGAGAAGTGAGCGAGGGACAAATGGATGAGAGAGTGGTTGTGAGGTTGCGGAGTGGTTAGGAAGCAACGAGATGTCACTTTAAAAATGGAGGAGTGACAACTAATGGTAAAGGGCGGAGAATGACAGAGGAGGAGGCCAGAGTCATAGAATGTTTAACAAATATAATATAATATGTGTCATATTTTGCCTTTGCCGTATGATTTTTTTAAAAGTAATTTTCAAACTTGTTTTCTGAATAAATTAAGATTTGATTATTTCATTCTGCCAGATTGTTCTCACATTGAAAAGCACAACATCAAGGCGCAATCTGCCGTAGTTTTCCACATCTGTTCGTTATGATTATTTTAACACAGCCAGGTGGTGGCGCCTATTTATTCTTGTCTGTGCGTGTTGAAAAAAAGCAGCAGTCAGTCGAGTCAGTTGTTTTATGACATTAAACCTCCCGATCTGTTCTCCTTCAGGCGACACGGTTGGGTCTGATCCGGCCTCCAGCGGGTCGAGGTCGGGGCCGAGGGAAGATGACGCTGGAGCCCGGTTCGGTGCACGTGGGCCGCGGCAGGGGGCGAAGCCGGGAGTTGATGGCTCGAAGCGGGACCGTGAACCGCATGTCGGTCGACCACAGACCCAGAGCCCTCTCTATTTTGGGGGTCACTCAGGAGGAGAAGGAAGAGCTAATGCCGCACTTTGTGGTGAGGACTGTGTTACTCTTTTTTTTTTTTTGTATTATTTAGTTACAGCTGCAGGAGTTCTACTGATAACAGTTCCACAGAGAATTGGATTGATTATTGAAAAATTACACTGAAATTTAATACTGATCTTTTTTTCATCTTAGAAATTTGGGGAGATCGAAGATGTCCGTGACCAAGACGCCAACAGTGTTGTCATGACCTTTAAGACGCGAAGCGAAGCAGAGAATGTAAGTCCCATTACTTAAATCTTTGCCTCTTTCTTTCTCTCTTTCCTCCCTTTCTTCTAAAATGATTGAAATAGTGAAACAATAAAAACAATGATATTCATGTTTTTTTGGTTTAAAGGCCTTTGCGCACCAAGTCTGTATTTTTTTGTCCGACATAGTTGCACATTTGAAAATAAATACGACCTCACATTGTGTCACGTTTATACACCGACTCCGAAACTTTTCGGCCGTCATTTTTTAAGTTTTCTGCGTTTTTTCGCATCCGTCAAAAGGCAAAAGAGGATTGTTTGACCACTCAGAGATGATTGCAGAAGAGCTTGGAATTGGGAGAGCAAAAAAAAAAGGATGTACGAAAGATTAGACAGTAGCGATTGGACTCTATGCAGCTAAACGATAGCTTCTTACTAATGTCATTCATTCATTAGCCCCGTTTTAGACTAGCGCTATCAATTGCACCCACGTAATTCAGTTTTGTCTTGTACTGGAATTTTTTTGCAATGAAGAGAATAATAAAATGCATCAGATGATGCCGTAAAAATACGACTTGGTGTGCAAAGACCTTAACTGGTACCAAAGCAGTGAAAGCTGTAAGAATAACTTTTCACTGTCCTCCTGTTTTGTTTTCTAGGCAGCTAACCAGGGAGCAAAGTTCAAAGGTCGTGTGCTGCAGATTTCCTGGTACAAGCCCAAGACGCCCTCTGTTACAACAGAGCCGGAGGAGGAAGAGGCTAAAGATGAGGACAATACGGTATGACGCATCACACACAAACCCAGGCACTTAATGTGGCTTCATGTGTTATCGTTAGTAACATATAGCCACCCAGAAACCAGGAAAGGAAGTTCGAGTACAGTACAACTTGAGATTCTAAGTGGGGAAACTTTTGAAAGTTTTAGTTATATTCACAGATTTGACTTGTACATTTTCTTTCCAGTGCTTCTAAATTTTTCACCGCTGCTCCCAATGGGAAATCAGGGCAAGCCTCTCAGTACTAAGAGCATCTTAGCCCTTTGAGTAAAACTGCATTACTGTCAGGTGAAATCCTCATACTGTATTTTCATGTTTTTGGCCGGGTTTTTGAGGTCGCAGTCTTCCTTGTGCGCAAGTAAGTTTTATGACCTTTTTGTGTTACGTTCACCAAAATGATTCAACAGAGAGATAAAGAGACGGAAGCATTACTCAGACAGTAGCAACAGCCGATTAGACTGCTATCAGGCCATTAAATAGGTGTTATCGGTCGCTATAGGCGCCATAGATGTGGGTCAATAGGGACGTTCTACACCCACTAGTAGGTTTTATCATTTGTTCACATGGTAGATCACCAAAAGAAGGAATAAAAAACATGACAACGACCTCTAGCGACTGTAGTAATTATGACCAGAGCAGAAGTGGAAGTCAGGCATTGTAGTACAGATGGTGCAAAACTGGGGTGGAGGTTGGGATAGGACACAAAACACAGAGTTTTCACCCAGGAGAACGGGGTTCACATCCTGTGTGAAACCATCAACGAGTAGTTGTTTCTGTGTTCACAAGCGTTAAGTTTCACTTTCACTTTTGAAACAGTTATATTAAGCCAAAACAAAATGTTTTTCCCTAAACTTAATTAAGTGTTATTGTTGCCTAAACCTAAAGAAGCCCTTTTCTTTGTGTTCAAAACAATACTTTTAATGCAGTTTTACGTGTTGGAACTTGTTGCTTTTAAATTTCACTTTCTCTTTTACATCGTAGTAGGTGTAAAAGGGCCCTATTGACCCACATCTATGGTGCTTATAGCGACTGATAACGCCTATCTAATGGCCTGATAACAGTCGAATCGGGTGCGAAAGACGTGGTTCATGTGCGAAAACTCAAACAAACTTTCATTGTTACAAAAAGTTCTGAATTTTTCCACCCTAAATTCAGCTTCTACCTACAGACATCTTCTCATCTAGAAGGAGTGGTACAAAATCTTCAAAACTGCAGCTCAGTTGGGTGTTTGTTTGTTTGTCAAGTCTTACCAGCTCATGAATTATTTTGTCTATCACACATGACAGTTGTGTCTGGAGATGGGTCCTTGTACTAATTTGACATCACACGCGTTGTAGTAGCATTGACACTAAGGCTGCAACTAACGATTATTTCTATTGTCGATTAATCTGTTGATTATTTCCTCGATTAATCGATTAGTTGTTTGGTCTATACAAGGTCAAAAAATGGTGAAAAATGTCGATCAGTGTTTCCCAAAGCCCAAGATCACGTTTTCAAATGTCTTGTTTTGTCCACAACTCAAAGATATTTACTTAACTGTCATAGAGGAGTAAAGAAACCAGAAAGTATTCACATTTAAGAAGCTGGAATCAGAATTTAAATTTTTTTCCTTAAAAAAAATAGTTGGCGATTAATTTAATAGTTGACAACTAATCGATAAATCGTGGCAGCTCTAATTGACACAATGATCTAAATGAGTACTGCTCCTATCTGACTAAAATCCCCTCACTGTGTAAAACAAACATGATGCGATGTAAAGAATAATCACATAATCTCATCAGATTAATTGTTCAAAGCTAAACAATAGGTGTTTTTTTTCCCATTCAAACAGAAGGAAGCTAGCTCTTATTTGCCTGGTGAGGAGGAAGAGGAAGAGGAGGAGGACGACGATGAAGATGACGAGTACGAGAGCCGATCTTGGAGACGATGAAGGCGTCGTGATCCGTCGCGACCTGCTCTCCAGCGGAAGCGGTCGTTACCTTTCCCCCGAGATAAAATCAATACAACGGAGCTGATTTTTTTTCCTTTCCAGTATTTTCAAGTAATTTTAGACTAATCAAAGTAAAAAAAACGACTTTACTTTACTGTACAGCAAAAAAAGTTCAGAGGGAAGACAGTTTTTGTATCCCCTCGACTGAACAATTATTTAAAGCATCTCACTTTTGCTGAGAAAGATAAATGTTAAGTTGTTCTTATAGATAGAAAAAAAACCTATGTAAGTTTCAGTGTGCATACCAGATGATTAAAATCAGTAATGCACAACATTTGTGTCTACTGTGAATAGGTATTTTTATACATACTGTATTTAAGCTCTTTTTCTCACCAGTTTTTTGGAAAAATCTTGTCCTCAGTTCAGGGACAGCCATTCCTTCACCAGTGGAACGTTCTCTGTTGCTACCAGAGAGATATTTATTTATTTTTCCACTGCATAAATGCACTGTGCCGTACCTCTATTGGCACAGTATGGTATGGTTTTTCCATTTCAGTTTGCTCAGTTTGTTTTGGTGTGTGTAAGCCCAAAACGTTAAAGGATCCAAATATTTTTGAGAGCGACTCACTGTGCTGGTCATGAATACATGCTAAGTTTACGCATTCTAAACAAACAGAGCCACCCCTGCCCAGCACCCAGAGGTGCCGATACTGTACCATAACCATATAAGAGCCAGTGCAGGTACAGAAGGATAGCAGTGCAATAGGAAAATCTAAAAACTATGTTTACAAATTGGCGTGTCCATACACGTCAGATACAGTCTTGTAGTGAATTTTCCCCGCTTGTGTTTTGTTGCTCACTAAATGTCCGGTGCCACTCTGCGTAAATGTAAAACACCCACACGGGTGTTTTACGTTTTCTAAGAGTGTGTAACATCTTTCACTTGTTTTATTCTGTCTCCTGGTCACCCAAAGGGCCTGGCAGGACAAGGATCAGATCACCCATTTCAAAAATGTGAGATCCATAGACAGGTGTTTGAATGTAATACTGAACAGTTGATTTTAATATATATAGATATATAATTTCTTTGCCTTACACAATCAGCGGATGGCTGAATTTTTACAAGATTTGTGATTTACTTTTGTAAATTTTGTAAATGCTTGAAAGAGAAATTACTGTTGTACTTTTTTGTTTTTATTTTTTGTTTTCTTTTTCTGTCATTTTTAAAACAAACGAGCAGCAGGTCGAGGCAGGTAGAAAAGGTCAAGCAAGAGTGCTTAGCATCTCTGCTTATTTGCAAGGATTTTTGTGTTAAACCAGTCCACCTTGTTATTTCACTAAATTTGTCATCTAATTTTCTTTTTAAAAAAACAAAACTTTGAGCTGTGGAAAACAGTTAAAAAGCAGTGGGAGTCATGCACCTCACAATATTATTTGTGCATCTGGACATTGTCAGACAGTGCTCTAAACCCACTACTACAAGTGCACATGTGCACCTTTTCATGACAAGAAGTTTTATTTCGCATTTTGCCCTTTTTGCAAATACTGTATTTTAGAATCCTCAAGGTGGGAGGAATGAGATTAATTAAAGTTTATACGAAAATGTGCTCAATGCGAGAAAATACATTTTTGACAGTTTAGAAAGTCTTTACGTTTGGTGCTTCCCTGAAACAAATAACTACGTTTACATACACCCTAATGAAGTGTTTGCTTATCATAACTCAACTAATCATATCCAATAATGCAACCAGTCAGATTGAAGCACTAAAACAAAGGAGAGATCTTATTAGTTAACTGTAACAGTTTCACTACTTTACACAAACATACATGCAGATTTCAGCCTGCATGGGAATACAGTCCATAACAGAGAATTCATAACAGAAAGTCTCCTTTTTCCGCTAACATTAACTAGCACCACATGTAAAGGAGTGCAGAACTGTCTGAAACACAGTACGTGATTTCCTCCCACCTACAATGTCGGTAGCGCTCTTGTTTGGATTGCATATCTCACTGTTGATTGATAACTCTGAGGCCTCCTGCCAGTGATCTCATTGTCCCATTTTAACCTTTTGAGTTCTGTGGCGTTCAGTTAAGTTCAGATGTGCGAAGGAAAGCTGAAGCTTCTCTCTTCTACACTTGGCTTTATGATTTGCTCGTGATATTTTTTTTATATGAGGTCACTGGCAGTTGTATAGGACAAACCTATACCGGCAGGGTTCTTGCTTGTGTAGGTCTCTCTCCCACTTTTTTGTACTATCTTCTGTATGCTACTATCACAACGGTGTAAAAAAACAATGTAAATGTCTATTGGATAATAGTTTTGGATTTGTTACTGTTTATATTTGCAGGATGTGGATGTATTTTCTTCATGTATTTAGTTTGTAAAAAAATGGATTTCTAATTTACTAGCATGTTTGCTTTTGCCAATAAAGATGGAGGAATGGGTGCTTGGAAGACGATCAAAAAAAAAAAGAACGAGAAAAAAAAACAACAATTTGAATTGGATCTGAGAGAAGAAAAACATATTTTGAGATAAAAGAAAGAAGAAAATTGACAAAAAAGAAGTCAATATTGGCGAGGGGAGAAAAAAAAATGAAAGCAAAAGCATTCCAGAAAATATTACCTTAAACTCTTGTGTGGTCTCCTTCATTTTGCATGCTATAATAGAAATAGATAGATAGGAATATACATACATTTAAATTCAATACATTTGCTGACATGAAGTAAAAACACAATTATTGCTGCAGCTTTTAGAACCAGTTTATAGTTATATTTTGGGCACAAATATAATGAACAAGCGTTTCTTACTTTATGAAGCCATTGTTGTTTAGTTTAATGCAGGAGCTGCAGCTCTTCCCAGGTGGAAAGGATTTCAAATTTGGGGCCTTAACGGCACACTGTCCCGGGCAGATCCAACAGAGGCCTGGTGAAAAAAGAATTTCACAAAAATTTGAATTGTTTTTTCTAATACTGTGGCATAGACTAGTAGATTTTTTATTTATGTATTTATTTATTTAAATGTTCGCAGAATAAAACAAAGCAGCAGAAATACAACAACAAATGAAAATAAATTGTGCAGGTGAGATAAAAAAATAAATAAAAACAAGGGGCTTATAGAAGGAATCTTACCTCAATAAACATTATAAGCAAATACAAAAGTCATATAAGAAACATCAACATCAGAAACATAAAATATATAAATAAAATATATGTATGTATGTGGGTGTGTGGGTGTGAGAGCATGTGCGCTGCTCAGTTTTTACGAGAGAAAAGGGATAATTATAGTCAGATATGATCAGTACAAATAGTAACAATAATAAAACATTTTATAAAATGACAAGTCAAAATTACGAGACTGCATCTAAGGCATAATGCCTTAGTAAGTCAAGTTGTGAGATACTAATTATGAGAAAATCACAAGTATTAACTCAGAACTATTTGCCACAGGTAGCCAAACCAAACAAGACAATGTTTTTTGATGCTGTTAACATTTCTGAAACAAGCCCATATCAATTATGATTAATTGAGATATATAAAAATTAAATACAAAAAATTGTAGCTAACTGAAGTTTGTAGCCTAGTGAAACTAGTCCCCACTGAGTGGGTGAAGGAATGCATGCTGTGACAGTAAGGTCATCTGGTGGAGTTTACTATGCAGGCCAGATGGGGTGAAAAGAAAAGAGCCGCTGTCACATTTGGCCACAATATGACAACGCTCTTCATAAAACATGTCATATTCAATCTTCAGAATATGGAAACAGCACAGAGATGACAGAGAGAGTTGTAAACATTGGCCTCTAAATTATGAATGGTTCCAGCCATATAGCAGCTATTAAAGGGGAAGGGTGACGTGAGGGTGAGAAAAGGGACTTCGGGCTTTATTGGAATGGGATCCATACGCACAGCTTTCTCACAGCTTCTCACGTGTTGCCTTTTTAGGACACTTACATTTGCTTTCTCTCACTTTTACATTCGAACATTATTTATATATTCTAAAAATAGGACAGTGGCGGAATGTAACCAAGTACATTTACTCAAGTACTGTACTTAAGTTCAATTTTGAGGTACTTGTAATTTACTTGAGTATTTCCATTTTCTGCTACTCTATACTTCTACTCCATGTATCTCAGAGGGAAATATTGTACATTTTACTCAATTTAAATACACCTTAGCTACTTTAGTTACTTTTTACATAAACAAAAACACATATGCTTTTGTGATATGATGCAGCATTGTACTACTAATCTACCCAGTAGTATATAAAGTATCTAATTTGACTCCAAATTGAAGAACTACAAGATTAACACGTATGTGTTAGTGATGAAAACAGACAAATATAATATTCTATAAGGATATAACTCTTTAAATGGAGCTGTTCTGCATAATGAGTACTTTTACTATTCGATCTCTAAGTACATTTTACTGATAATACTTCTGTACTTTTAATTAAACAGTACAAAGCTGTACATTTCAGCGACAGTATAATAATGTTAATTTTACAGTAACATAAAGGCAACCCTGCTGCCAGGTCTTCACTGTTATTTTACTGGGAAATTCTCAACAGTGTACTGATCAGTACAGAGAGTAAATGTACTTAGTTACACTATAGCCATGCAGGCTGCACACAGCTCCTATAAAGTTTGGCTCCTGCAGCCTGCAACAGGTTTGCATGGTGAGAAAAAGACCTGGGCTGTTTTTAATCTGTGTAATGAATAAGAACATGCCAGCGTTCGTAATGGATGCCTGCCACCGTGCAGCTAAATTATTCAGAGTCTGGGGAACCAGAGAGGAGGCCAGAGAGATCGGATGGACCCGCTGTGTCATCGGCCTGCCTCCGCCCGCCATGGCTCCTCTTTCGGCCTTCACATGGAGCGGAGAGCAGGCCAAGGCCCTCGGGTCAACTGGTCAGCAACCGGCAGGCATTTAAAACACAATGTGAAGCATGTAGCACCAAAACTTTCTATCAATTATTGGAGACTTTTAGGGTTTTTTACGCGTCATTGAATCTTTTTCAGCACCATGGAGAGCAACCTGGAGCAATTTGCACTATAGCCTCAGAGGCGCTGTCCATGGTGCTGAAATAAACTCAGCTGATTATGGCAGAGCATTTTGGCAAATTGTTCTTGGGCGCTAGCCACATAATCAGCTGTGCTGCTCATCCTAAAAAATGTATGATCCTTACAAGTTGGACATCATTG